>NC_070560.1:1360000-1725000 GCF_026914185.1 Puccinia triticina | reverse complement strand
TTTGAGAAGTTGATATTATTTGTGATTTTAGCTGATTTTGTTGAGTTTCTTGGTTTCATTAATTCCTTCCTGCTTGTAATTTTTTTTACTTCAACTATCTTATAATTTATTTGATAGTCTATATATTCCATTTTGTCATTGTCATTATTATTTCGTTTCATTGTATTATTTATTTTACGGACTTACTTCGCGCACTGCGAAAAGCTCTTCGCGCACTGTGCAGTGCGCGAAGTTTGCAAACACTTCGCGCACTGCGCGTGAAGGGCGCAACTTTTTCAAATTATTTTTTGACCAATCAATAGACAAGCTTATTATTGTCCTCTGTGAATTTATTTGGAGTTTTTTGAAGCTTCCTTGTATGCTTAAAAATCCCACCAATAAAAAAAACAAGTACAGCCATTTGGGGACCTGGAATTCATATTCCCACAGGCCAAAAAATCCAATTAATTTATTGAATCATATTAAACATGTATTTAAAAGTTTTAGAACTTTTTGGCCACTTTGTACAAGGACAAGGCTTTCAAAAACCAGTAACTGTTTCTCAAGATATGCCAAAATGCGCCAGTAAGTGGTGAACTTTCCTAATTTTTGAAAGCCTTATTCTTGCACAAAGTGGCCAAAAAATTCTGAAAAGTTTGAATTCATATGTATCATTATTCACTAAATTATTTGGATTTTTTGACTGGTGGGAATATGAATTCCAGGTCCCCAAATGGCTGTACTTGTTTTTTTTATTGGTGGGATTTTTAAGCATACAAGGAAGCTTCAAAAAACTCCAAATAAATTCACAGAGGACAATAATAAGCTTTTCTATTGATTGGTCAAAAAATAATTTGAAAAAGTTGCGCCCTTCACGCGCAGTGCGCGAAGAGCTTTTCGCAGTGCGCGAAGTAAGTCCGTTATTTTATTACTTATTTTACTATTTATTCTTTTTTCATTGTTATGTTTTGCTTTTTTGTGAGAATGTCTTCTATGTGTTATTTATGTTTTGGAAGCAGGCTGTCTTGATGATATATTCACCTAGAAGTCCCAGCATTTTAGGCCAGTCAATCATTGATTGGATTGGATTGGATTGGATTGTCATTTTTTTGCTTGTTCATGTCAATTTGATTTACACCATCACTTGGCTTCAAATTTTTGTATTGTAGTAAATCAATATGTATTTACAAAAAAAAAATAAAGGGAATTCAAGCCTTAAGGCATGTCTACTTTGCCTACATAATCTACCAGTTTATAGAGTAAGGGCAACAATTTACTTTTCTAAAAATTATTCTTTAGTGCTCAAAATAAGCAGTGGAATTTCAAGAACACATTGATGGATTGTAACCTTGTGCTACACTGAACATATCAACAGAATTCAAATGTAGTGATATCAGTGCAACTCAAGGCTATCATACAAGTGATTCTTAGCTAATATCAATGTTTTAATCATGGCAATGAGCCCACATTGCCTTGCTTTTGGGGGTGGTGATTGAGATCAAGTTCTCACCAGCCAGTAAGGTTTAACCTGACCTGACAGATCTGGCTTTTTAGCCCACGGGAAGTCATCCAGTCTTCCGACTTCCCGTCAATCTGGGAACTCAGATTTTTCCAGATTTTGCGGGGAAATCTGGGCTCAATCGTCCCAAATCCTAGATCTGCCTAGATTTCCCTGCAAAATCTGGGAAAATCTGGGTTTCCAGATCGGCGGGAAGTCCTCCATAACTGATCGATCATGCTTACAAAGCCCGAAATACATGCGCGAGTCGTCACAAACAGGCCAGGGCCAGTGAGACTAGATAGAAGCATATACTGACTTGTTTCTGCCATAAGCATACTCTGCGACTGATGCGGCGCAGGGGGTTTGGCCACCCATCTCCACCAAGACAGTGGTGGTTGCCGAACAGCGGTCAGCAGTACTAACCCCAATCACCACAGCACCGCCCCCATCCTCACCTCGACAGATTAGAGATACATAAAGATGGTTGCAAACGGAAAGGAGGTCGACCACTTCACTGACGATGACGAGTCCGATCTCGAGATCGATTACACGGACATCGAGGAACGATTCCAGCCCAAGTTCCAGGACACGTTCGATAACCTCATTGTCGTCGAGGGTGCACCCGTCGTCGATGAATCAAAACGAGGTAGATTGATCAAAGCTATCATCTCCACATTTGCCAAGAAAGATCTCAAGATCTCCGAAAACAAGATCGAAATGCCTCTGGATCCTAACAACCAGAGTAAAGGGTCAGTTCGGGTACACATTTCGGGTGCAGTTTTCGGGTCAGTTGCCACCAGGTTGATTGATTTTTTTATTGCGTCCAAACAGATATCTTTTTATCGAGCTCAACAGTCCCCAAGACGCCGATCGGGCCGTCCGAAATTTACACGACTATCCATTCGACAAAAAGCATCGATTTACGGTGATCAAATTCACCGAGGTCGAACGATTCGCCCATGTGGCCGAGACCTTTGTGCCACCGGTACTAGAAGAGTACAAGCCTCGGAGTCACTTGAAGAGCTGGCTAGCCGACCCACAAGGTCGCGACCAGATGATCATCTATCAAGGTGATGACGTCAAGGTTGCCTGGCATGGGCGGAACGGGGCTCCCGATGTTGCTCACAAGCGAACTGTATGTTTTCTCGCCTGTTCCCATTTATCCCCCTATTACTTCGGCATCAATTTGATCAGGATTTTTTCTCTGCTTGGCTGGACCTCAATGATGTCCCTTTTTTTCCGATCACCTCATTTTCCATCAGAAATGGACTGATGCCTACTGTGCCTGGTCTCCAGATGGTACAATGCTAGCCACGATTCACAACCAGGGGGTTGCCCTTTGGGGTGGAGCAAACTTCGACAGAATTCATCGACTTTACCATCCGAAAGTGAAACTCATCGACTTTTCACCAATGGAGAATTACCTCGTCACCTGGTCTGATCAGCCAATCGAGCTGCCAACCGACCCTCAAGCTCCTCAGATCTTCTCTGAAGATGATGAAGGGAATAGTATCGCAGTATGGGACGTGATCACTGGCAAACTATTACGGACATTTCCAGTCCTTACTCCCTCATCTGAAGAAGAAGGGGGAGCTCGGATCAAGTTCCAATGGCCAATGTTCAAGTGGAGTGGGGACGATCGCTATCTAGCTCGGGTAACGCCTGGACAGGCCATCAGCGTCTACGAAACACCTGGGATGGGTTTACTCGACAAAAAGAGTATCAAGATCGAAGGAGTGGTTGACTTCGAATGGTGTCCCTTGAGCGAAAACGAGCGCGATGCTATCTTGGAAGCTCGACACTTGCTCCCGAGCGCTTCATTCGACGAGCCCAGCTCGGACTCAAAGCCGAAGAAGAACACTGGAGAAAGATCAAATATGCTCGCTTTCTGGACACCCGAAGTTGCCAACCAGCCTGCCAGAGTTTCCTTGATGAGCATACCATCCCGTGATACCCTGCGCTCCAAGAATCTTTTCAACGTTCACGACGTAAGTACCGGTTTGATTCATGAACTTTCTTTACAATCCCAGACATGGCTGATCGTGAAGAAGACGGCTCTTAGGCCAAGATACACTGGCAATCCAACGGCGATTATGTTTGTGTCAAAGTTGATCGACATACCAAGACCAAAAAGACTACCTACTGCAACCTTGAATTGTTCCGGGTTCGAGATAAAGCTTTCCCCGTTGACGTCATTGAAATCAAAGGTATGACCCCATTCTTGTCAAAACCATTCAGGAGTATTCTTGTTAAAAAGAAGCTAACATATTGTGGGTTTTCTCTAGATACCGTCACTGCTTTTGCATGGGAACCCAAGGGAAATCGATTTATTTTGATCACCAGCAATGACCCTAACTTGTCGCAAGGTCCCACACCAGGAACAACGATCAAGACTAATATACACTTTTATGGAATGGACGTCAAGAAAGGAGATTTCCGTTTATTCAGTAAGTCCAAAAAACTCTGATCCATCATCCCCCCAATCAATCGATCTGATTCTGGGGGCATTTGATCGTCAAAGAATCCTACGACGGCAAGACATGTAACTCGGTTCACTGGTCTCCTAAGGGCAGACACGTCGTCACAGCCACCTTAGGCTCTGGCTCAAAATGTGATATCGAGTTTTGGGATACGGATCTAGATGAGAGTGAGAAGGATCTGGGATCCGGCATATCTCTCCTCTCATCTGTTGAGCATTATGGTATGACCGAGCTGGAATGGGATCCCAGTGGCAGATATTTGGCCACTATCGGAAGTATGTGGCTCAGTTCAGTAAGTGCTCCTTCTTTTGACCATTTTTAAATATATTCCCTCTGTGGAGTCATGTGGGGTTTTGATTCATCTTGCCTCTTTCTGTACATATAGCCTGAAAGCGGATACACTATCTGGGACTTCAAGGGAGATCTGATGCATAAGGCGGCCCTAGAAAAATTCAAGCAACTGCTATGGAGACCGCGGCCCCGGTCGTTATTGAGCAAGGAGACGCAACGGAAGATCAGGAAGAATTTGCGAGAGTACAGCAAGCAGTTCGAGGAGGACGACCAACTTGAAGCCAGCAATGTCAGCGCAGAGTTGGTGGCCCATCGACGAAGATTGCTCGACGAATGGGACTCCTGGAGACGTCGCGCCAAACAAGAACGGGCTACCGAGGCCAGTCGGACTGGCAAACTCCCCGTCGCGCAGAAAGCTGCCGAGTCCGCCGATTCAGAACAGATCGAAGAATGGATCGAGGAGGTTATTGAAGAAACTGAGAATATGGTCTGATCCCCTTCGCCTTCAACTCGTGTCCCTCTTCCAACCCCACTTGTTAACCACAAAAGCAAATAGACCAAGTTTGGTAGAGAACGATCGCTTTCTCATCTTTCATCGACTGTGGCTGCATTTTTCTGTTTCGCTCCACTTGCGCTTTCCTTCTCTTTATATCACATCACCGTTGTTCTGGTTTTGGTCATGCGCGTTGTCTGGTTGTTTAGAGATTTTTTTTTCTCGTGCTTGGAGATCGAAAAAAGTGATTAATTGATAGACAAGCAAACTTTCATATCCAAATAGATACAAATCGAAGGACTTCCCGTCGCCTATGTGGCTTGGTTTAGAAGAAGGCTCTCAACCGAACTGGAGCCGAGTCCCTCCTTGCTTGCAGGTGGTCATATCACCCTGCTCTCGCAATGGTGTCAAACTTAAGGGTGACAAGACAAAGGCCACTCAGGAATATAAACAATTACAGAGCTTGGGCAGCCTTTTGGCCAGCCACAACTGCTGGCTCCAACGCTGAAAACACCAAACAGCAGTTTTCCAGACTTGGCTAAAATTTTCTCAACATTGTAGCCTCTTCGGAACTTCTTTGTTATCATTGATTCATTTCCAATAATTTTTCAAAGATTAAACAAAAAGTTAAGGGCCTGTACCATAGCGGGTTGAAAAACTGTTTTTCCCGCGGAAATCAATTTTTTGTGCAAAAAACAGTTTTCACCAAATAACACGTACCACAGCACCTGTTTTATGGAACATCCAGAAAACAGATTTCATTGAAAATCACCCATTTCCAAAAACAGGTCCGAACCTGTTTTTTGAAGCTATTTTTCTCTCCGTTGCTATCCCAGTAGTATCAAATGCCCAAGTCCATCGATCTCATTGACCCGATTGTCCTAATGGACACCATCCCACCACCCTCATCAACGGCCAACCCAACAACAACACCTACTCCAATGGCTCAGTCCAAGAAAATCAAGCCCACAAAGCAGACAGCCAAACCCAAGAAACTCGATGAAAGTGAAGTCAAAACCCCCAACCACACTTGGACCACCGATCAGAAGATGTCACTTCTCGAGTCTATTGCAACTCAGTACGCCGCTGGCTTAGAAACTGATAACGGCGGCTTGAAGAAGGAAGCCTGGCCTATTGTCCAGCAGAAGTTGAATACAAAGTACAGTCTCACACTCAGCCTCGATCAAATCAAAAACCAGAAGAATGCTCTCCGCACGCTCTATATCGATTACAAGTTTCTCCAAGACCAAAGTGGCTTTGGTTGGGACGAAGATCGAGGTACTGTCACTGCTGACAATACCGTGTGGGACAAGTTGATAGCGGCGCATCCTCGTCAAAACTTTGCAAAACTGAAGGACAAACCGTTTCCGGTATACGATCTTGCCCAGAGTGTCTTTTTGGGCAAGTCTGCTACTGGAGAAATAGCAAAAACCGAGCTTGTGCCAACTACCACCGAAGCTGTCAAACTCACACCAGCATGCAAGAGAAAGTTTGTTCCTCTCAGTGATGATGACAGCAATAGCGATATCGATATTGAACCCCAATCCTCTCTCAAGACCGCTGGTTCAAACACAACAAAACGAGTACGCGAATCAAAGAATGCTCTCATCAAAGGCGAGATGGAAAGCATCAGCAGCGCTATAAATGCAGTATCGGAAAGCTCGAAGAATCTCATGGGAGAATTCTCCAATATTTCCTCAGCCCTATGTACCACTCAACCACGCAGCAATCCGTCTACCTCCGCCATTGCACCAAGCGAACCTAACGTTTCCGACATTGCACTTCAACTATGTGCTGACCGATACTTGGGACGAGTCTTCAGTGAAACCTACGTTGATTTTGCATCTGTACTTGAGAACAAGAGCAAGGCCCGCACCTTCATTGCCCTCTGTCGTACCTCCAATGATGAAGTTTGCCAGATGTGGCTCGAAAAGAAGGTTGAGGAGGCAAAGAACAAGTAACATGTAAGCTTGAATCATTGGACATCTCCTTTTTTTGCACTGGCTAATCAATTTTTTGCCGCATATGTATCAGCTCCGATTGTATTCTGCTCCGCTCTGGTTCCAATCTCGTTTGGCTCAGCTCAGCTCCATTTGTGTCCAGCTCTGAGTCTGATTGTGTTCAGCTCCAATCGCGTTTGGCAACCAACAAAAGCTCGATCTCACAACCTTCCGGTTCCTCCTGGTTGCTCATCCTATCACACTTGCTTTCACATCATCTTTTTTAGTTGTGTTTCTCTTTCACTCCATCTAACAAATTGAAATCACATCCAAGCTCCGATTGTGTTTAGCAGCCGACAAACAAAATCCAAAGCTTGATCTCAAAGACCTTGCGGCTCCTCTTCTTACCGCATTTCACTCTCAATCTATCTAAGAAACATTTCTCTTTCAATCTAACTAAGAAACTGCAAAATTTGTGAGAATAAATAATGGAGAAATATAGACATCTAAACAGATCGTTTATATGCTACATATTGATCCCAAAGCTTCTTTGCCAGTCGCTCGCGTCGATGCTTCATTATTGCATCCTCCTCAGCAACATCGAACGAATCTTCTTCCCCCATCCGGGTATGCAAAAGTGTTTGTAAATCTTCCTTGGGATTGTCGAAGAGGTTCTCGGCACTCTCATGACTGCAAATATAGTTCCACAGCATGCAGAGTGCATACACTAATCGCACCTGCTTCTTTAGCTCGATCTCGGGTGCAGACTGAAGTATTGAAAATTTTCTCTTTAAGCATCCAAACATGCGCTCGACGATATTCCGTAGTGTAGCGTGTCGTAAGTTGTAGAGCTCCTTTTTGTTCGCTGGTCTGAGTCCTGCCGCGGCCTGCTCTTTCAGATGGTATCGGGTTCCTCGGAACGGAGTCATCAAACCTTGCCGAAGGCCATATCCGGCGTCGGCCAGGAAGTGTTTCTTTTGCGGTATGTTGAGGCCTTTTGAGGTTGCATCGTTAAATACTCGGGTGTCGTGAGCACTTCCTTCCCAACCAGCAAGAATGTAAACAAACTGAAAATCAAAATTTACAGCGGCGAGGACGTTCTGCGCGATGAAGTGCTTGCGATTTCGCCAGGGGCTTTGAGCTTCGGCGGGTACTTTTGCTGGGATAAACACTCCGTCGATGGCTCCTAGCGCGTTCTTGAATGCTCGGTACTTCGGGTTTTTTGCTATCTCTTCGGGCTGCTTACATGATTCCATGTCGAACTTGACATAGTTGGGATAGATTGCTATCAAAGAGTCAAGAACTTTTCCAAAGTAGCTAATTGCAGAAAGATCAGTTGGATTTTTGATCTTTCAAACTATTGAGAAGAGAAAAACAGTGGGCTTACCGGGTAATGGTGAACAAACCACGCCGGAATTTGACAGCTGTCTGGCGCATGGAGTTGTTGTGACAAACAATATCCAAGAAGATAAGAACCTGCTCTTTGACCGAGATTGATCGGCCATTCTTGAGGAGCCCGTTCATTGTCAACTCTTCAACAAGATTGTTGAAGGTGGCACGTTCCATTCGAGTAATTTCACGGAAAAGGTCTGGTCTGACTTTGTCGAGTAGGAAGCGGGTGTACCTTGCTTGTCCGCCATCGCCATAGTATGCTTCATATGTATTCCACATACTTCCAAGGTATTTGCAAGCGACACCGGCAGCGGCAACTGAAATCAAGATTTTGTTCATCTCCATGAGTGATGTGGCGGCGGCGGCAACGGTTGCGAAAAGGGTGTTGTCCATGGTTGTATTGGGTGTGCTGGATCTTGATGATGTGGATGCGGTGGTGGTTGATTGTGGGTATAAGGAGTCTTGGTGGGACGTTTGTGGTACCTGTTTTTCACATTCTGTTTTTTCAGATATGTGTTTTTCAAAAAACAGAAAAGTGCAAAAAAAAAACTATTTTCCCTGCACCAGAAAAACAGATTTCGTATGGTACAGGCCCTAACTTTTGACAGGGGGTTCGCCAGGATTGACCCGGCTGGAGTACTGGTGGGACATGCAACAAAGCGCTGTGATGTTGTCACCCATGTGCAACTAATCCATCCCCACCTGTGTACACCCCCTCTACCTATACTGCGCAGACACACAAACGCGCATCTAAGAGGGGGCCCACCCCCCCAAACACAGCCAAAAAATTAAAATGTCTGGCATGTCTACATTTTCTGTAATTCCAGCCACTTAGAGCCTCAGAACGTCTGGTAGTCCGCTCACAAAAGTCGGACTCCCCCCGAGCATATCACCCATGACAACCACCCGCCAGCCGAGATCACTCGGCGTCATTTACACATCACGCTAGGACACCCGCACCTGTCAAATCCACAACAAACTGCTCACATCACTACTCACCGGTGTCACTCCTTCACACATCACACTACACCAAACACCGCCACCAGCTGCTCCACAACAAACCAACATTACCACCGGTGAACATTACAATACACAACCAAAGCAGTCAGCCAACCTCTGGTGTAAGCACCAGTGAGTCCGGTTCTTCAACACTCGAGCACAGGTATCACTTAATTAGGTGATTAAGGATTAAAAAATTGATGTCTTATTTCTCTTGCTTTGAAGGATTCCAGATTCTCTGATTTCTCTTGCTTGTATGTACTCCTTGTATTTATGTATGGATTTTCGTTTAATATAACAGGAGAAATCATTTGGGAGTAGTCGTGTATTCTTATTGTACAACTTGAGAGAAGACTGCATGCAAGTTATAGTTATATGATTATTTAAGAGGATGGCGAGTTGTTTGTTTATTTAAGATGATGGAAGTACGACACGACCATCAGGAGTCATTGCCATTGAGGGCATACATGATACACAATACAGAAGAGACACACTCCAAAAAAGAAAAGAAAGATCGATCGGCCCTCAGACAAAAAAATAAAAAAAGAAATCAATCCTGATCTTCGCTACCATCCTCTTCAGGCTCAGATTCTCCCACCCATTCGGAAGCCTTCCCATGAGGAGTGAAAACCAAGGTGTGATTGGATTCATCACTGCTGGACTCATCAGGCTCTTCCTCTTCTTCTTTGGATGTGTCTGATTTATCCTCCTCCTCCTCCGATGACGAGATGACTGCTTTGGATTTTTACTTTTGCTTCGAGACTGCAGCCTTGGTCTTGGCACAACACGGCTTCTTGTTTGGCTTCCCGTCTGCCCCGCCTGTCGCAGTTGAACTAGTTGATGGGCGTCTTTGTTTGGTGCCCGACTTGGTGCTTTTGCTTCGCTGAGAGCTACCTTGATCGAGATGTTGGTAGGTGTCCGACGCATCCAAAACTTCTACCAAATCGACATCTGGCCCAATTAGTTCAAACCAACCCTCCTCAACCGCCACAAGTAGCCTCTGCAGCTCGCCACGCTTCAAACGGTCCAGCTTATGACAAAAATTGTTTGGGGTTACCAGGAGGTTGTTTCGCTTGACTCGCATCTTGACGCCAAGTGAATTAAGCTGCTCAACTGTGCTTGAACCTGGCCAACCATTCCCAACAGCCCATCGGCCATGGGTAGCTTTATCTGAATTTCAATTTTGAATGATTCAAGTCAGACTCCACTCGGAAATTTACAGTGAATAAGAAGAGATGTACTTAGCGCTTCCACAAGTTTAGGTCTAACTGCGTCGAGCTGCTTGGCCTTGGTTCCTGTTTGAAAATGCAAAGAAGATGATTAAAAGGTGCTTGAGGTTCTAGGGGGTGGGAAAAACACTTACCACGATTATATTGAGGGTATAGGTCTCCTGGTAGATCTTCTTTGCCCTTTTGCGGCTTTCTTGCCTTTTTGGGCAGAGGTGGGAGGGAACCAGTTATCTTCTCAATTGATTTTTGGCCTTTTACGAAGTCGATGAAACCCGTACGCAGGTCTTCTTTCGCAGGAAACATATTGAGAAAGCAAGTACCCAGTTTTCTTCCTCCTGGGTCATGATCGTTCGTTTTCTACCGCGCGAAGCGAAAATCAATAGGCCTTCAACTCCATAGGCAGCGCTTAATTTCCTGAGCTGAAACCCAAATACCAAACAATCAGCAATCAATCAAGTAATGAAGCAAAGGAATACAGCTACTTGTACTTACGTCCAATATAACCTTGCTTGCCCATCTGTTGGCTTTCATGTCAACATACGTTTTCTTCTTCTTTTTTTCCAAATCGTTTTCAGCTGCTTCCTTGGCGGGTCATTCATAAGGGTTAGGAAGAGAGTTGAGGTATTCAAGATCATTCCACTTATCCTTATCTTCTTCCTTGGCCCACAGGGCACCCAGTTCCTTTGAGCGATCATTGTTTGACATTGATTCTACACAAGCAAGAGCAGGAAGTTAATTAGTGTGTGTATTCTTAGAGAAGACTGTTACAATTGAGGGTAAAATATAACTTACTGTCGGCCTTGACCTTGCAGGCTTCAGGAGCGTACTGACAGAAGTTGTTGTAGTTCGTTGTCCCCTTGATGCGAGTTTTTTCCCCTAAATAAGCCAAAACGGGATCGATTTTGAGTTTATTCTTGATCGCCACCAGATACATCTCTCGCTGGTAATTCTCATAGACTTCTGTTAGTTCCACACAGTCTTCTGCACAAAGACGTGCATTCTCGCCATGCTTGTTCACCAAACGACACAGTTCATCGATGGGGAGATGCCGGTACTGATCCACGACATCTTCCTCTAATCTGACACGGGCCACTCGGGCTGGTTTCAGGCCGCGCGGTAAGTCTGTCTTGGTTGATGGCTGCTGTTCCGAGGGCTGATCGGGTAAAGGCGAATGGGAAACTTGAGAAGTTGCTGGATTAACAGGGGGCCGGCGTTTGCGAGTCGACCTGGGCTTGGATTTTTTGTTGGCCTGGCGCACCTGGTTAACTGCAGCCTCAGCTTCGTGGGTGAGTTGATCGAAGGTTGGAAGTGGGGTGGCTGTTTGAGGCCGGGGCTGAGACTGAGGTTGGTGTGGGAGAGGTACAGGGTTTTGCTGGGGGAAAAGTGCTCGATTTCGGGGGGGGGTGATGTTGATCATTTGGATGGAGGGGTATCCACTGCAAGTGAGGCGTGAAATCCGGCTGGGGGCGGTTACTAGGGCCAGGCTGGAGGGGGATCCACTGCGGGTGAGGTGTAAAGTCTGGCTGGGGGTGGTTCTTGGGGAAAGTTTGGTGGTGGTGTGGTCGTGGTTGAAGACGGTCGTGTGGTGGTGGCTGCTGATGGTGGTGCAGTGGTGGCTGATGATGGTTGCGCGGTCGTGATTGAAGATGCTGATTGGATGGCTGAGCGGTTTGATGTGAGTGGTTGTGATTTGGATCAGCAGAGGCGCTCGATGGTGCAGTCCCTACTTATTAAAAAGGGTAACTACATCAGTGAAGGGCCAAGACGATCTATTCACCACTGGAAAACGGAACACACCTTGCACAAGTGATTCCAAGGTGAGCGTGTGACAATCGGATGGACGGTTGGTGAAATTGCCGAATGGATGCTGCATGGTTGGTTGTTGCATCCTAACTTGCCCGGGGATGTCGATCAAACCTACAAGATTCAAGGAATTACGTTTGGATGATGTAGATGGAATCAAGGTCGATGATGCCAGAGGTGGAGAACATATGGAGGGGGGGGGGTTGAGATTTACGAGAGTTTGGATGGTTGCTGATTCCCCGGAGAAGAGAATCACGGGGGTCAGCAGTTGTATTTCTACGATGGGAGCGGATTCTATTCATTGTAGTTGGGTGATTTGCGAGGACTGAGGCGGGAAGGATCATAAACGAAGACAGACTATAAATAGACAAATTTGCTTACCAGGGGCTCCAAGGATGCGTTGGAGAAGACTGACACCTATCGCTGCGTGAGTGGAATTCACTTTGTGCTGTGAATGTGATATATCTGCTAATGATGATATGGTCGTGAGCTGTCAGCTGAATGGGTTCCGGATTGCAAAAGCAGAAAGGGGTGTTATCCACTGGAAAATTCAAGGAATAAACAGAACTTACTCACGGATATCCAAAAATGTAATATCGGTCGGAGTTAGCCGTATCAAACAAGTTTAGCCGTATCAAACAAGTTCAGTGTGTAAAGCTGAGGTTTTGAAGAAGGTTGATGCGATGGTTGTTATCAGTAGTCGATTGAGTTTGCCCTCTGAGGTGGTAGCCAACGGATATCAGCCAGTTGCCAACGGATATCAGCCAGTTGCCAACGGATATCAGCCAGTTCGGTATCGGTTGTCGGTTAAGTTTGCGGTTTGATTGATTGTGAGGTAGTAGCCAACAGATATCAGGCAGTTCAGCCAAGAAGGGTCATTGATCGGAGCATGGTAGGTAGCAGAAGCAGAACTTAGGTCAAGTGGCTACCGGTGTGAGTTTCACAGGGCTTGCGGAAGGGAACCCCGCCCACAAGCAGTGTGAAGCCCCCTGTGACATGTGCACTGCGGGGGGATGCCAAAACTAACAAAAGATATCAAAAAGATATATCTAATGGATAAATCGTGAACTTTCAATGCCAGGCATTTTGCAGTATGTACTTTTGATGGAGGAGATTCATATTCTGAAAGAAAAATGGCGAAATTCCAAGAGGATTGGAAGTTACAGCGGTTGGAAGGTGCAAGTGCCAGCGCATGTTGTGGTTTGTTTGACTGTATAATAATGGGTAGTGGAGTGATTATTGATATGCCAAGGACAGAAAAATTGTAGTTTATAGTTTTATTATAGGGGAAAATGATTCTGAAGAAAAAATTGCAAGATCTTCATTAGATCTCAAGATATTTTGATTTTTATGTGAAAATGTACCACACACGTGTGCCTGTTGAGGATGTGCACTAGCTGTGGGAGCCACAGTTGAGCTAATGAGATGATTCCAAAGCTGGGAATAATTTTTCTAATGATAAAGAAAATTATTCTCAGCTTTGGAATCATCTCATTAGGTCTACTGTGGCCCCCACTGGCTAAGTGTGCTTGATAAATCACATGTTTTTCAAAAAGTGCACATTTTCACACTTGCCATTAGCCAGTTGGGGTGTGAGTAGACATAATGAGATGATTCCAAAGCTGGGAATAATTTTTCTAATGATAAAAAAATTTATTCCCAGCTTTGGAATCATCTCATTATGTCTACTCACACCCCAACTGGCTAAGTGTGCTCGATAAATCACATGTTTTTCAAAAAGTGCACATTTTCACACTGGCCATTAGCCAGTTGGGGTGTGAGTAGACATAATGAGATGATTCCAAAGCTGGGAATAATTTTTTTTATCATTAGAAAAATTATTCCCAGCTTTGGAATCATCTCATTAGGTCAACTGTGGCCCCCACTGGCTAAGTGTGCTCGATAAATCACATGTTTTTCAAAAAGTGAACATTTTCACACTGGCCATTAGCCAGTTGGGGCCACAGTAGACCTAATGAGATGATTCCAAAGCTGGGAATAAATTTTTTTATCATTAGAAAAATTATTCCCAGCTTTGGAATCATCTCATTAGCTCAACTGTGGCTCCCACAGCTAGTGCACATCCTCAACAGGCACACGTGTGTGGTACATTTTCACATAAAAATCAAAATATCTTGAGATCTAATGAAGATCTTGCAATTTTTTCTTCAGAATCATTTTCCCCTATAATAAAACTATAAACTACAATTTTTCTGTCCTTGGCATATCAATAATCACTCCACTGCCCATTATTATACAGTCAAACAAACCACAACATGCGCTGGCACTTGCACCTTCCAACCGCTGTAACTTCACTCCACTACCCATTATTATACAGTCAAACAAACCACAACATGCGCTGGCACTTGCACCTTCCAACCGCTGTAACTTCCAATCCTCTTGGAATTTCGCCATTTTTCTTTCAGAATATGAATCTCCTCCATCAAAAGTACATACTGCCAAATGTCTGGCATTGAAAGTTCAATACTCATCCCACAAAACTCTCTAACAGATACCAAAACTCTACTATTTGATTTTTTGGCACCTGAAAAAACAATCAATCCTTCTCAAGAAGGATCAATTGCTAGGTGATTTTAAAACATAGTTTTTTAAAGTTCTGACACATCAAGCAGGATGATTTATTTAAGTGGATAGACATATCACACATCTTACAGCACACATAGAAGTACACATGGAAGTAAATATCTCAAAACATGTTTCTATTAAGTTACTCGGGGATTGATGGCGCAGATCTATCAGGTACATTCAATTCTTCAGGTACTGGTGAAGAGATCCGGGCCTCTGATTCCTGCGGTAAAGGTGGGGCGACCTTGGCTGGTAATGGTGGGGCGACCTCGGGTGTATCATCATATCCAATCTCATCGACCCAATCATCTTCGTCGTAATCCCCATCGTCCCCCTCATTATCCAACAATACGTCTTCCAATTCCTCATCGATATCTGGTACTTCTAGATTAACACCAGCGTCCGACCTACTGCATTCTGCAAGTCGAATCCATTCAGATATGTTGGGTTTGTTTTGTGGCGGCTGACACTTGTCCCACAGCCACATCACATCATCCGACCGATCTTGCACCAATACCTTATGAGTCGAAAGACGTAAGCGTAACTCTTGGTTGATACATTTCAGCTTTTGGCGATATGTCATCCCGGCCATTGGCAGAGAATCAATGTGCTCGTCTGGAGGTCTTGTATCATCTGTTTCGCTAGAAAGGTCTGGGTTCAACGCAGTGGGGCAAAGATTGGTCAGCTCATAAATAATTATGTAGTAAAATGGAAAACATACATAGCGCATGAATGTATCTGATGTTTGAACGAAGTAGATTGTTCTGGCTAATTGCCCATCCAACCGCGCGACTCAACTCTTGAGAAATTAACTGAAATTCTTCCTGGATTCTACTGAGTATCAGAACACAATTGATTCCAGTGCGTACATCGGGATCGATTGCCCAAGGAGCACGGGAATGGAAGTACAATCCGCCGTTCCAAAATGTATTGTCAAGAGACATTGCTGAAAACTCCTCATAAGTCAAACTGCCATCGAAATTCGGAATTATTTGGCTTTGGTCTGGAAATCGTGCGACAAACTTTGCATGGCATGAGTTGAAGTAATTGATCAGTTTGACTACGGCCGGCCGTCGTGCTGCAATGGATTTGTAAATTTTTTCCTTCAGCTTAGTTCCAAGTCGTGTACCCATATTTTTTGAGTTCAGAATTGGTTCCCGTTCGGCACGGAGGTGGACTGCCTGCACAAAAAGGTCGGATTTGGCATCCCAAAGTAGCAGTAACAGCCGTTCTTCCTCAAGTTTCTCGGCAGCTGATGACAAGTCAGCAAAATTGCAACCAACTAGAGTAAACGGAATCAAAAGCTCACATTGATCGGTTGAGTTACCCCTGTTCAATGCCTCCGCTTTGCGCTTGAGTTGCTCGGTTTTGTCTACTATTTGGTCAAGGAGTACTCGCAATTCCTCCTCAGTTGCCAAAAATATCTCAGGGCCTTGGAGCCGTTTCCTAGCGGGTTCAGGTAGATACGTGTAAACAAGAGCAAACGTTATGATCACACAATAATAAGCCATACATACCTGAGGTGTTCCAACGCAGCCTCATCTTTATACAGTTGGACTAACTCTTGCGTTCGATCGTCCTCTTCTTGAGTATGAGCAGTCTGAAACTCGCGCTGCTTTCGCCACTGCTTTAAAAAATATCCCTCTGTGTACTTTCGGCCGTTTCGCTTGTGGGGATTCGGAAGTCCAAGGAGAGCAGCAAGCAATGACCTAGTCTCACGCCGGCGTTTCACAGCATTACCAAACTTCCTGCAAAGCCAATAAACTAAAATCATATTGCAGTGAGTAACATAATGTATCCTCAAGTGATGCGGTGAGACTTACTGAGGCTGTTTTTACTACGTCGATTGTGGTATTTTAGTCGATGTGCAAGGGCAGCCAGTCGATGGTTGCGTGTAGCATATCTCAAGGGGCTGACAAGTGATGACAAGTATGACCACAGGCGTTCCAGGCCTTCGCCGTCCGATAAGCCCCAGCCGTCGTTAAACCTTGGATTGTATTCGAGTTGACAGGCCCAATTGTGCACGTACGCGTGAAAGATTGAGGTCCCGAACTTCACGCGTGCTCTGTCTCGTCCCAAGAGGTTCCACTGGCAGAAGAAAGAAAATTGATCAGTTTTTTCTGTTCCATTTTGTTGTGGGAGATAATTGGGAATAGCAAACCAATACTCACTGAGCTTGCATATTTATCAAGAGAGCAACCAATGTTGTACAGTATGCTCAGTGGACAATCTGACTCAACTGCGGATAATAACCGGCGGATGATAGCCGTTGGGAGGTTCCTCTGCTCGCCGGATTTGTGAATATTAGCGAAGTAAACGGCTGCATCGTGCCGGCAGCAGCATCCCATGAGGCCAGTGTCGTCACACCCCTTCCAAGTTGATTTGTTCCTTTTGTCATTGGCTGCTTTGTGTGATTCAGTACATCAATTGGCCTGATAACAATGGGGTAGAGAATGTGGGTCAGTACAACAATATCAGGATATGAGCAATTGCCGAACCGGCTAAGCCTACCTGGGATGGGGGTGTTAATAACTGTTCTTGCCGCCGGATGTATTGGGTGGTTGCTTCCACCTGGTCGGGATGAATGAAAATCCATGGTATAACCAGTGGAACATTGTCACGACTGGCTAGGGTATGATGCCGATGCTGAAAGTTGCCGTCCAAGCAGATGATGAGTTGGTCACGGGTGGAAGTTGGATAGAGACTGCTGTTGGGAGGTCGGGGCCCAAAGCATGCCGGACAAGATTCCTGCGCCAATATTTGCTGTTCGGTTAGCTTGAGGTACGAGAATATTGTCTTGTCTGTCATGTCGTGCAGGAGTCGGAACAGGTCAACTGCTGCAGAGAGAGGTCTCCGTAATTCTTGAGCCTAGGAAATTATGGGTGTCAATCGGGAGCAATTAGTTTGATTGGTGTATTGGTGTATTGGTGTACAGCTCCTGGGACTTACATGATTCCGGTTCCTGGCTCGCAACCTCTGAGACCTTGGTTCAACAAACTCTCTTAAAGCAACGGTAAATGGGAGAGTGCTGATGTTGCAGTTGTTCCATAGATGGTTATGGAGCTGCATTAGTGGCATCGAGAATGCGGTCTGAGGCTTCATTGGCAATCCCGCCATGTATCCAAGTTTGAGTAGGGTGACGACATCAAGCGTGCATTGGCAGAACTTGACCTTTACTCGGCGCTGTCCTATTATCAAAATTTCATCATTGCAGCGGGTATGTGAGCAATGTGAACATGGATGACACGATAGATTTTGGTCTACTAACCGGAAACATCAACTAAATCCACCGGTCGTGATGTCTTGGTGTGCGGCAGACAGTTGCAGTTGCGGAAGTCGTAGAAAGTATTGGAACCGGTCCAGTCATTGGTCTTGTATTTTAAAACAAGGTACACCGAGTGCAGGCTTTGAATCATGGCCAAGTAATCGTACTGCCGTGCTTGTTGTCGATGCTGTGCTTTCCGAGCTTTGATTGCTGCATCAATTGGGTTAACAGGCTCTTCTTCGGTAAGTACCACCCAGTTTCTTTCGTCATTGTCATTCTCTTCATCGTCTGATGTGTCTTCTTCCTGAGGGTGGTTGTAAGGGTTGTCTAGGATGTTTTCGTGGCAAAATTCTTCCTGTCCATGGTGTAATTGCTGTCGTTGGTTGTAACTATTCCTGCCAGCTCGGAATCGGGCGTAAGTCTCTGCATTACGAGCAGCATTCACGTGTTGTCTGAGTCTGTCAGCTCAAGTACCGGGCCGATCGGAGTTGTATCTCGTTCGTGCCATACTGATGAAGGGCTAGACCTAAACAAGAAACACAAACAACTGGATCATCAGTTGAAGTGGTGGAAGAGGCCGGGTATGAATGCGACTCAAGCCAACAGCACCCCTTCCACCGGTAAATATCAATACTTGCTTCAAGGTGAAGTAAACTTACATTTGGGTGTGGTGAGGGGAGTGGAGTAATCCAGAACTAGTGGTTCATGTTGAGCGTTTGGATCGAAGGAGCAAAAGACGATTGCTGTTGGTTGTCAGGGTTGATATCCTGGGGGAGGGGTGAGCGTGATGTGATGCGACCGGCACCGGTGGTGTGGAGGAGTGATGTGTAAATGACGCCGGGTGATCTCGGCTGGCGGGTGGTTGTTCGGGGTGATATGCTCGGGGGGAGTCCGACTTTTGTGAGCGGACTACCAGACGTTCTGAGGCTCTAAGTGGCTGGCATTACAGAAAATGTAGACATGCCAGACATTTTAATTTTTTGGCTGTGTTTGGGGGGGTGGGCCCCCTCTTAGATGCGCGTTTGTGTGTCTGCGCAGTATAGGTAGAGGGGGTGTACACAGGTGTCCATCCCAGCCAATTTAAATGCAGAGAGTAGACCCGAATCCCAGGACGAAGTTAAGGTTGGGTGATGATGATCGGAGTCTGAACGCAGGAACACTTCAGTCGCTTTTTTTCACAGGCAATTAAGCATGGCCATACCGATCGGCTTGGTTTTCAAGGCCAAAAAAGAACAGCCCGACGCCGTGACCACTGACGTCATCATGAGCTTTAAGCTGGCCTTTTTTACCCTCTCTGAGCTTTGGCCCACACACTCACCCTTGTACATACCCGCAGTCACCCGGGCCATTGAGTCCGACTCAGCCGGAGTCACAGCTGTATGCATTTGTGTAAATAAACACTAGAGATACATAGTTGTTGTTTCTATAGCGTTTCCAGTGCGAGGCCGAGCATCGATCTTCTCAGACGGGTGGGGTGTATCGATGGACGTTGGTGAAACTTCGACGAGCGCGCAGCTGGCGGCTGCGGAGTGCACTGCCCCGGCCGGATTAATCTATAAAAGACCCTTTGCTTGTCCTCCCCTTCGCCTCGCCCCCCATCCAGTGACCACTGCACTTCCTACAGACCACAGTATCGTTTCCGTTTCCCCTGTTGACCGTTCCACCACTTTCCACTTCCCAAGACCCTCCTCCCTCCAGAACAACACCTCCACACCCATACCCCTACCAAGCTCAGCCTCTCGCCATGCAGATCTTTGTCAAGACGTAAGCTCACCCGCATCCTTCTCCCCACCCACTGGTCCTCCCGCTGATCTGCTACTGTTTCGTAAACACTAGCCTCACTGGCAAGACCATCACCTTAGAAGTCGAGTCTTCCGACACTATCGACAACGTCAAGGCCAAGATCCAAGACAAGGAGGGCATCCCCCCAGACCAACAACGTCTAATCTGTAAGCCCGCCATTGACTCATTCGTCATCCTTGTATTTTACTGACTAAGCCTCTCTACACACACGCAGTCGCTGGTAAGCAACTGGAGGATGGCCGAACACTCGCTGATTACAACATTCAGAAGGAGTCCACCCTCCATTTGGTCCTCCGTCTCCGAGGAGGAATGCAAATCTTTGTCAAGACGTGCGTTCTTTCTTGTATGTTTAACACATTTGAATTGTATATATAACCCACTCTTCCCCTCTGGTTAGCCTCACCGGTAAAACCATCACCCTTGAGGTCGAATCGTCCGACACTATCGACAACGTGAAGGCCAAGATCCAAGATAAAGAAGGCATCCCTCCGGACCAACAGCGATTGATCTTTGCTGGTAAACAGTTGGAAGATGGCCGAACGCTCGCCGACTACAACATCCAAAAAGAGTCTACCCTCCACCTGGTTCTTCGTCTTCGGGGTGGTATGCAAATCTTTGTCAAGACGTACGTTTTCAGTCTTGTCTGGTTAGCACAATACAAATGCCCTTACATCCTTTTCCCCCCGAACAGCCTTACTGGCAAAACCATCACTCTTGAAGTCGAGTCCTCCGACACGATCGACAATGTCAAGGCCAAGATTCAGGATAAGGAAGGCATCCCCCCGGACCAACAGCGATTGATCTTTGCTGGTAAGCAACTTGAGGATGGTCGCACATTGGCCGACTACAACATCCAAAAGGAGTCCACCTTGCATCTTGTATTGCGACTTCGGGGTGGAATGCAAATCTTTGTCAAAACGTATGCCTTCTTTCTCGCTCACACTAGTTCACCCGCGGTCCAAGACCAATGCTGACACCAACCTTCAGTTTGACTGGCAAGACCATTACCCTTGAGGTTGAGTCCTCAGACACGATCGATAACGTCAAGGCAAAGATTCAGGACAAGGAAGGTATTCCTCCGGATCAACAGCGATTGATCTTTGCTGGTAAACAGTTGGAGGATGGCCGGACGCTCGCCGACTACAACATCCAAAAGGAGTCTACCCTCCACCTGGTCCTTCGTCTTCGAGGTGGTATGCAAATCTTTGTCAAGACGTAAGTGATTACTGGCGCTATATAAGCTCCTTGACACTCCGCTGACGGACATCCACAATCAGATTGACTGGTAAAACGATCACTTTGGAAGTTGAGTCTTCCGACACCATCGACAATGTCAAGGCCAAAATTCAGGACAAAGAAGGTATTCCCCCGGACCAGCAGCGGTTAATCTTTGCTGGCAAGCAACTCGAAGATGGCCGAACTCTTGCCGATTACAACATCCAGAAGGAGTCTACTCTTCATCTCGTGCTACGACTCCGTGGTGGTATGCAGATATTTGTCAAGACGTAAGTTTATTCACTTGGTACAGAACCCGACGCTTTGGTTCTAACCATGTTTCTTGCGTAGTCTTACCGGCAAGACGATCACTCTGGAGGTTGAATCCTCTGACACCATTGACAATGTCAAAGCGAAGATCCAAGACAAAGAAGGCATTCCCCCAGACCAGCAGCGTTTGATCTTTGCTGGCAAGCAGCTTGAAGACGGTCGTACCCTTGCCGACTACAACATTCAGAAGGAGTCGACGCTTCACCTGGTTCTCCGTCTGCGAGGAGGCATGCAGATTTTTGTCAAGACGTAGGTCTTACTCGGTTTGCCAATTTTCAGCACGATTACCAACTGATCCTGATTTTCTTAACAGCTTGACTGGCAAAACCATCACGTTGGAGGTTGAATCGTCCGACACTATTGACAACGTCAAGGCGAAGATTCAAGACAAGGAGGGCATCCCCCCGGATCAGCAGCGTCTTATCTTTGCTGGTAAACAATTGGAAGACGGGCGTACTTTGGCTGACTACAACATTCAAAAAGAGTCCACTCTGCACTTGGTTCTTCGTCTTCGAGGAGGGATGCAAATTTTTGTCAAGACGTAAGTTTTTCCCTTCCAGCGTTGTGACAGTTCGCCCAACGGAGTACTGAATTGGTCGCATATCAACAGCTTGACAGGCAAAACAATTACGTTGGAAGTAGAGTCTTCAGACACCATCGACAACGTGAAGGCCAAGATTCAAGACAAGGAGGGCATTCCTCCGGACCAACAGCGTCTCATCTTCGCTGGCAAACAATTGGAAGACGGACGTACTCTCGCTGACTACAATATTCAGAAAGAGTCCACCCTTCACTTGGTTCTTCGTCTTCGTGGAGGCGCATAGAGTACAAACACGCTCTCTTCATTTGTGTATCATACTTTGTGTAAATATCTTGATTGGGAAATCGTCAACTGTAGTAGTCATACCGTGTACTCCAGCTTGATTTGTTCTACATTCCTTTGTCGAATTCTTATCATGTACTTACTCCCCTTACTACCTGGGTTGCATCCCTGTGAACTTGTGTACGTGACGTCGAAGTCGCTGCAAGCAACGATCTCGTGTCAACCCATTTACTTTGCCACTCCAGGCCAGCAGCTTGCGATTATTAGAAAGCGGAAACCTGAGTCACTCATTCCAAGGGTCACTGGTGAAGAAATATCTCAACCCATATTGGTTATTAGACTCAAAACTGTGCTTCTAGCAATAATGCATAGGGTCCTTGTGGCCAACTGGACATCCCCTTTGTTGCAACAAAGCTCCGCCAATTGGAAAAGAACAACCTAACAGGACAAAACCCCTCGCGTGGCCCAATCTAGACCACTCCACCATGCCTGAAGCGGCGGCCCCTAGCTTAACTAAGCCTCTCGAACGGAGGGTCCCGCCCGGAGGGCTCTCCGAGACCGGTTCCAAATGAAAGCTGGGGTCGAGAAGTATCTTTTGGCTCTGGGGCAGGTCCACAGGACCTGAGGGGGAGGCTGGCTGACGCTTAACATTTTCCCTGCAGCCATTTGTGATTTCTTTCCCACCCAAAATTTCGACATTACGGGCAAGTCCCTCCCTGCGGGAGGGGCCGCTTCGCGGCCAGCCACAGCGAGCCTCCCACCAGGGGGGACTTGTGGTAAGTGAGGGCGGCCCAGTCTTACAGGCGCTGTGTAGGTCGAAGGGGGGCACTACCCGGAGCCAAGGGGATTTGGGCGTGACCTTATCCGAAGATGATTCCAACGGACACCCTTCAGGCCGAGTGTAGAGCCCCCTGATGAGAAAAGAAGGTTGGTCCGTACAGACCCTCCCTCCTACGGAACAGTACTCCTGGGGTCACCCACAAGTTGGCCGCCATCGGCCCACCGACCGATAAGAACCAGGCGGTCGGCCGGAGCCTTGATGCCGCGGTGTCCCAGGTCCGATAGGGGAGAATGTAGTGCAGTGTCGCGGCACCGCCGCCGGGGTGGATGTGTGTAAAATGGACGAGGGTCAACCGCCCACGCTCCGTGTACACCAACATGACAGGAATGGAGCACGGCTGGTTTGTTTGAGTTCACGCTTGAAACCTTTCCAGAACGTCCCAAAGTTCCTATAAACAGTCCATGCGACATGGCACGGGCGTGTCTGGCGTGATCTGAGACAGGACCTGACAGGACTCTCTTAAAACCTTCCACACTGATAATATTTACTTTGCATGCTGTATTTGTAGCAAGAAGATCTATGAAAGTGTTCTACCAAAATTTAATCCCTTCCAATCAACACTGAGCAGCGGCACCCTCCAATCCCTCGGTAGTCACACATTGCATCCAGAAATCATGCCTGCTGCTCTTGTGGGCCGGCTTTTCCTCTTCCATCTGGCCCTGCGGATCGCTTGTAATGCTTCGGAGACCCCTATCACTCTGGATCTTTTTCCTCACCGGGCCGGTGGCGTGGACGATAATCTACATAGCCTAGCACCACCTCAAATTGATCACTTCAGCAGAGCAGAGGCCGCCACTACTTCAGCTCCAACAACCACTCTGAGCCTGGGGAATTTCAATGTTGGAGAAAACACCTCTTCCGGTTTCAGAAATCTTCAACCTCATTTAACTCCAGTTTCACGAAAAGAAGTCGCACAAGATACCTCTGGGCCATCTCGTCAGACGCCTGCGATGGGCCCTCATGAAGCTGAGCCAACCATGACATCACAAAGCTCGCCACGTTCAGAGTGCACGAATTATTCCTTGTTAGAACAAGTCAAGGTAGGACATGCATATTTTCAGACTCTGCCTCCATATCCACAGCAAGGACACCTCATCACTAATCTAACCTTTTCTTGGCCTGACATTGCATAGAATTGGCCATTAGAGCTGAAAATAAATCTGAAATCAAAAACAAACCTTAACACGAAAATAAACCTGAACAATCGAGTTTCAACAAGAATGAAAGACGTAGTCCCAAGTTCTTCAAAGCGCCCCAAAAACTTCCAACCCCAAGGCTCACTAGCTTCTGATTTTCAACCAGCTAAAAAACTCAAAATCGGCCGTCTGTTAGAGAATCTTGCCCGCATAGAAAGATCACACATGCAGGTTGCAACTGATAGTCCGCTAACAGTTGCTGAAGAATTCACTATGGGGAAGACGATTGGAATCAATACAATGGACAACCAGCGGCAGATGCTTCCATCCGAATCCGCCAGAATTTTTGATGGCAGAACAGTACCATATCTGATTTCCAACAAAGAAATTACACTGACGCAGCAGCGAGTGAAAAAGTCTAGCGAAGTACTCAAGTTTGATGCAAATGTCTTACGTCCAACAGAAGAATATCGCGACAAACTTGGCAGCATCCTTTCAGTGATCGGAGTAATTCAGCGAGGTTACCAGGCGCAGATTAAGGATCCCTCGCTTACGGAGGAGAATGCTAAGCATCACGTGCCGGTTCAAATGTTGAAATCAAGGAGAAATGATGATCGCCCAAAGCGAAAAGAGCTGGATAGCTATACAATAATTAGGAAGAGATCAAATGCAAAAAGTACCGCCCTGAAAGATTTCAATTCAAATATCGATAATTGGATTAAGTTTTGGGAAGAACGAATTGGAAAAAAGTTGATGAATTTGGAAGATCGGTTGGTGGAAAAAAGAAGTTACGCTCTACTTCTGTTCTACCTTGATATGATTGGCACTTTATTGCAAAAGTATCATCAAACCAATCCGGACAGCGTGGATGACCCTAGTTTGCCTCTTCTGAAGAAAGCAGTCGAGTTAGTAGAACCACAACTCAAAAACAACAATTTTCGATCTCACAAGTTTGCAAACTCAATACCCTTGGTGGAGGAAGAGAAGAAAAATCACGCGGACATGAAAGTGCCAGTTGGAGTGTATACCTTCAATTGGGAATGGATCTCAACCGTGATTATGGAATCAGACATCAAAAATTTGCACATCGTGCTATTTCAAGATGCAGCAACTATTCCTGACGCTACCCGTGGTTTCTTTAATGACATCTTTATGTACTCCATCCATAGCTTGAATCAGAGACTGAAAGCTTATCTTACTGAATGAAACATTCCCATCTTGAATTGTTTTCTAGCTTCTTTCCGCATCAGTGGTACCGATCTTGAATTAATGTGTGTGCCACTTTTTTGCAGGTGATGATAGTTGGTTTTCAACCTCATTAAAACCCAGCGTGCCATAGTTAATAATCACAGCTGTCCTTCTTGTTTCAATTTTCCTTTTTGCTGCTTCCTTCTATTGCCTCAACATAACATTTGCTACTAACCTCAATAGGCTCCCGCAACAGTTGTGATCTCCAAGAAACCTCTGAGCTATACATTTATGGTGTTCAAAGTTGGTTTGCATAATTTTATGCATGCATAAATCATAAAATCATAAAATCTTTTTTGCAGGGGATATGACTGTCTGATTATGTAATACAAAATTTCCTCACCAAAATATTTTTATGATTTTATGATTTATGCATGCATAAAATTATGCAAACCAACTTTGAACACCATAATTACATGTTTTATATCAAAATGAAGAACAAACTCAGAATTTTGCACACAATTCAGTAAACAAGATAGAGCCTCAGGGAATCCAGTGGGCTTTTATTGCTGGAATCAATGCTGAAACTGATAAAATACAATACAATTAAGGTGTTCAAAGTTGACTTGCATAAAATCATAGAATTTTAAGCAGAAAAAATATGTACCACCCAAACACTCAAAACAGAGCAATAATTTGAAATTGGTACATAAAAAATTATCACCCAAAAGTTTTATGATTTTATGATTTTATGATTTTATGATTCAAAAAATTTATGATTTCAACTTTGAACACCTTAAATACAATATTAGGTCTTTTATTGCTATTGTATCAAAAAGGCCATACACACTTTTTCCTTCACAGTTTATTGTATCAGCTAGGCAATACAATACAGCAGTATCACCAGGGGGAAAGTGTGGCACTCCCTGGAGAGTGCCAGACCATATGTTCCTTTGGGAAGACTGTCTGATGTCAAATGTGTGAGCATGTGGCATTCAGGATTCAAATATGTTGACCTTATGTTCAACTCAGGCTGATCTTTGATCCACTCCATGGCAAACATGTTGGTAAATAAATTGAGGGTACCCCCAGTCATGGGAGGTCCCCCAGACCAGCTACACTAAATTACTAACAAAATCTCTGTTTTAGCGTGGTGCAGTGATCCTACCACTATTTCCCTGGAACAGATAGCTGTATATAGTGGTCCCCAAAACCACTAAATTTAGTGTGGTACCACTATTTTTCTCAGGGCCGCAGCAGCAGAAATAGACTGCTTTTGCTACCAAAAAGCTCAGCTGTAGCTCAATACCACTAAATGTCCTCTAACCACTGTAGTAGCAGGTAGCACTTGATTATTACTAAATGCCACAGGAGTCCTGTGCAACTTAAGCTGAACTACTTCTGAAGCTCACAGATCAAAATTGGGCCACTCTTGGGCCGGACAATGGGAAGTTACACTATCCAGGTCCCTTAGATGTCATTTAGTTATCCGGTCTATGTCTGTTGTAAAAAAAAACATAAATAGAATATGTGGGTGTCAAAAGAAAGCTTGAATGTTTCTTAACAGGATGGGACCTAATTTCTTCCAATAAACTCCTGTTTTTGATTTTCAAATATCACTATTGTCATCAAATATCAGTTGTCTAGCCTAAGTTACCCAGATAACTAATTTTTGGTCACAAAAATGATACTTCAACATGAAGAATAAAAGTTTCTTGGAAAAAATTAGGTCTCATCTTTTTAACCACATTGAAGCTTTCTTTTGACACCCACAGATTCTATTTATGCTGTTTTTCACACCACATAGGAGTGGATAACTAAATGACATCCAAGCAACCTGCATAGTGTAACTTCCCATTGTAATAAGACTCTCCCCCCTTGGGTGCAGCTGTAGAAGCCTTTGGAAGACAGACCTGCACTTAGTCCAGCCGTTCCCCCGCCCCTCCTAGCTCAGCAGAGATTGGTATGCCATCTCTCCTGAGCTAGGTAAGTCTGCTCATGTTTCTTTCATCCTCTCTCTTCTTTTCTCTCTTCTCATCTTGTATACACTGACAGAAATTGGTATGCCATCTCTCCTGAGCTAGCTAGTGAAATCAGACCCACCTTTGGTTCTAGAATCTGTCTTCAGACCCAGCCTAGTCCCAGCCTCCAGACCAGTGAAGTGGACCGCTCAGTGGCCTCTTACATAATGGTACAATTTTTGTAGCGTAGCTGTTACACACTTGCTGGACCTTCCGCTTGAGTGGTTTTGTTAATCTAGGTGTAACCAGTCGCGCAGTTGTGACGTGTTTTTGAATGTGCTGTTTGTAGGTTCAGTAGGTTTCAGGCAATCAAGAAGACCTCCATGGCACGAATCGCAGTCAGCAGTTTGTAAATTCATCAGCCAGATTTTGAGATGGCTTTGCTTTTGATCATATGGCTGGGGAAACACAAGATTGGATACTAGTTTCGACGACGGAAGATCTACTGTCAGTTTGTTTTACTGCCTTTCCTCCATGTGTTGGAAACGAGTTCGTCTCTTTCAGTTCAAAAAGCTTCAGTCGTACCCCAATTTAATCCCTTCCAATCAATATCTGGAAAATCCTTTACTCTCTTGACCGTCTTACGCATTTAATCTACAAATGATGCCTACTATTCTCGGGGGTCGTATTCTCTTCTTCCCTCTGGCGCTGTGGATCGCTTGTAATGCTTCAGAGGCCCCCGCATGGCCGGTCACTCTAGATCTTCTTCCTTGCCTGAGCAACGATACTCATGAGAGCATGTACAATAGTCTTCGCTCTCGTCTTAGCCTAGCACCACCTCAAGTTGATCACTCCAGCAGAGCGGAGGCCGCCACTACTTCAGGTCCAACTACCACTCTGAGACTGGGGAATCCATCAGTTTCCTTAACTTTTGGAGAAGGCACCTCTGCTGGTTCCAGAAATCATCAACCTCATTTGTTTCCAGTCTCACCAAATGCAGTTGCACAAGATAGCTCTGGGCCATTTCGTCAGAGGCCTGAGACGGGCCTTCATGAAGTTGAGCCAAACGTGACATCACAAAGCTCATCACGCTCAAAACCTAGTCGAGAGACTGTGGATTATTCCTTGTTACAACAAGCCAGGGCAGGAGATGCAAATTTTCAAACTCTGCCTCCGCACGCACGGCAAGGACACCTTATCACTAATCCAAACTTTTCTTGGTCTGAAATTGCGCAGAATTGGCCATTACAGCCGGAAATACACATGAACGATCAAGTTTCAACAGGAATGAAAAATGGAGTCCGAAGTTCTTCAAAGCGTTCCAACAACTTCCAACCCCAAGGCTCACTAGCTTCTAGCTCAATTCAACCAGCCAAAAAAGTAAAAATCAGTTATTTTCAAAATCTTGCTCGCATCAAACGTTTGCCCATCCCAGTTGCAACTGATAATCCGCTGACGGGTGCTGAAGAATTCACTGCGGGAGAGAAAAATGGAATGAATACAATGCACAACCAACAACAGAAGCTTTCATCCAAATCCGCCAGAATTTTTGATGCCAGAACCGTGCCAAATCTGAGTTCTAACAAGGCTACTACACCTCCTCAGAACCGAGGGAAAAAGCCCAGCGAAGTACTCAAATTTGATGGAGATGTCTTTCAACTGGATGAAAATTCCACTGAAACATACTGTGATAAAGTTGCGAGTATCCTTTCATTGATTGAAATATTTCAACAAGCTGACCAGGGGCAGATTTTGGATCATCAACTTCATAATTACAGGCTCATCCGCAGCAAAATGAACAAGCATGTGCTGTATCCAATGGTACTGAAGAGTGATGGATATTTTTACCCAAAGAGAGAAGAGCATCATAATCCTAGTCAAACTAAAAACAAAAGACAACAAGAAAAAAAAGCCGCTCTGGACAAGTTCAATTCAAATGTAGATAATTGGATTAAGTTTTGGGAAAGTCGAATTGGAAGGAAGTTAATAAATTTGGACAATCGGCCGACTGACAAAAGGAGTTATGCTTTCCTTCTGTTCCACATTGATATGATTGGGACTTTACTTCAAAAATATTATTCAACCAATCCGGATAATGTGGATGACCCTACTTTACCTCTTCTCAAGAAAGCAATAGAGTTAGCAGAACCAGAAATTCAGAGCAGAAATTTTCGATTTCACAAGTTTGGCAAATCATCATTAGTAGGGCAAGAAGAAAAGAGACAAAACTCAAGGCAGGGGATCAGATCATATACTGTAAATTGGAACTGGATTTCAACTGTGATTACTGAATCAGGCATCCAAAATTTGCGCAGCGTGTTATTTCAAGATATGCCCGAGGTTCCTTTCAATACTCGTGGTTTCTTTAGTGACATATTTGTTTACTCAATTGCAAGTTTGAATCAGAGGTTGAACACTTATCTAGCTGAATGAAACACTGCCACCTCAAATTGGTTTCCTCAAATTGGTTTCCGACTTCTTTCCACATTGGCCTGTGTTTGGGTTTATATACTCTTCAATTAGTTTCAGGTGATGAAAGTAGACTCCTAACCTCACCAAGTCCCACTTTAATTGGAGAGTTCACTGTCTGGCAGGGACCCTTGGGATTATTTAAGTCATGTTGTATTCAACTCTGAACCTCATCAAAGCCCAGTGCACAGTACACGCAAGAATAATTCAAGCAACTACTAGCAGTTGACATGCAGGTTAATGTTGTGGAACTGCTGTTCTAGCTTGACCCAAAAAAACATAAGCTTTTTCTGAACAGTCACTGTGCATGACACTGCAAGAAACTGCTGCCAGTTGACATACAATATTACAAAGACACTGTAATATTGCATTTCAATTGGCAGCAGTTTCTTGAGTTTTTTTCAGAGTGTGATGCACTGGAAGCCTGTAGGTAAATAAACATGTCTCAGAGGGTTGTTACTAGCAATATAATGGTGTAAGATGCTAAGGTTGGGCCAGGAGTGACGTGGTAAGACCTGTAAAAGGCTTCACTCAATCAGTAGTACATGAGCTGAGAGGCTTTCTCAATGAGGGGTCATCCAGATCAACACAAGTTGTTAAAATAACATGCATCCAAGGAATAAATCAACTTGGTTTTGTGGTATTACCTAAAAAAAAGCTAAAGGTAATCAAAATTGGATTTTATACCCAAATTGAATTAAGGTTGAGAATGAAAGCACTGTTTAACTATAGTATGAGTCAAAATTTGCTGTAATAATATTCTGAGGGATAAACAGTCCATGGGTGTGTGTTTACATGCTGGGGAGAAGAGCAAGAGGTGGATTGAGGCACTTCAGGACCTGGGGGGAACTGGAGGCGCTCAGAGAAGGACAGATCCTCTGAGGGATCAGTATTTGAAATGATCAGAGCATTGAAATGATCAGAGCATTGAAATGATCAGTACTGATCATTGGACTATAGATCCATTGATGATTACACTAGATCTGTAGCAGTTTAACACTAGTTGAAAATTTTAACATTGATTCCATTCACTTTGAATTGGATTGCATATGTGTTTTACACTGTGAAAAAAACTCAACAAACTGCTGTCAGTTGACATGCAATATTACAAAGGCGCATTTTTAATATTGCATGTCAACTGGCAGCAGTTTCTTGAGTTTTTTTTTTCAAATTATTATGTAATTGTATCATAGTCAATAGTTTATGTGTAAAGGAATGAGGGTGTAACAAGGGATAAATGAGTGATACCTTGGTATGGGGGCATTTCACGTGTACTGTAATATCAAGTTATACTGCTGCAATATTATTTTACACAAAAATTAACTCTTAGAGCATCCACCCTAGTCTCTGTAAACCCACTCAGTAAGGCAGATTTACAGAGTATGTAAGCTCTTTTCCACCCCCATGGGCCATGCCCTCTTTAGGACTCTTTGAACAAACTAATTTTTAGGCAACTCTGATCTATGCATCACTAGATTCACCATCAACTACCAAGCCTCTGTAAGGAAGAATTTGACAAGCCTCCCAACTGCCCTAACCAAAACCACATTTACATATTTATATGTACATGCCAACATCTCTTCACCCCCTGCCCCCACCAATAAAAAAAGAAACATTACATAACTGATACATATAAAGATGACCAGTCATTGATAAACCTGTCATCATTGGGATGACCTGTCAAGGATAGGATAGCCAGTCATTGAATAGGAAATCTGGTCATTGATAAGATGTCCCATCATCAATAGGAGTGGTCCATAAGATGATGAAAAAGAAGAGAAACCATAAAACCCTTTTTCCCTCCTCCCCTCCATGCTTGCCAGCTTTTTTTCCCACCCAATTCAGCACTATAAAACTTTTCTGAACTAGTCCACCATCCCTGCCGGACATCCACATGCTGCACTCCCAGGCTCCACTCCTCTCCAACTTTTTACCTTCCACTTCTTCTGGGTAGCCCCCCCCCCCCCCCCCCCCCCCAACAGTCTCACCAGCGCCTCCGCCTCAGATCCACTTGTTGGTGGAACCCGCTGTGGAACAACTCTGAGGGAATGAATAGAGCTGGAGAGGAAATGGTACTTTAATGGGCTGCCTATCTGGGAACAAGAAAAGATATAAGAGTGTGTACTCTTATGGAATTTGGAAAGGTGTGGCTATAGAGGATTCTCAAGGTATGAAAAACTTCAAAGAACTAAGAGTATTTTATTTTGATCAGACTATGTTACTAAGATTATGTAGAATAGTTTTGTGACACAAAATGAGAACATAAGAAAATAAGAGTAAGGGAATGTACCTAAGAGCAGGGACAGAGCCGCTCTCTACTCGAGATTAAGGATTAAGATATAGTAAGAAAAGGTTATGCCAGCTGTCAACGGTCTGTCATGGATGATGTTTATCATTAGCCCATGCCACTTCTCTGATCTCTCCTGAAGTTTCATTCAAGCCTTACTTTGACTGGTCTTTTAGACCTGAGTGGTTTTCACTTAGTGTCAGCCAATCGGCAGAGTAGCGACACAATGCAGTCTACAGAGATAGACATGTTGCATCAGCTGCTTGCTTCTTGTTTTGCCTTTGCCTCTTGCACTATTTGAACTCAAAACTCTTACCAATATTGCTTCCTGCTCTTTGAGCTTTATTGGGATGTTTGGTCTGCTTGTCTTTGACAGTTCTGTCTAGAATTTCAGAATAGAGCATTAGCATCTATCTGATCACCTCATCTTGAGTCTCTGCAGCCGCTTACCTTTGGTGCTTGCTGAGATTCTTGTGATGAGGGATTGTGGGCCGGGATTTTCCATGAGCCTAATCTTGCTGCTTGCGTGCGTTGGACCTGTTTACATCAAAAGATGATTTCAGTTTCACAACTCCTGCGGCGCTGATTTGGACTGTGGAAATGGCTCACTTTTGCTTACCAGATTCCGCAGCTAATTTAGTTCCCAGCGTCTTCCTCAATTTATGAGTTAGGCGCTGTTCCCTTAAGCTGGTATTCTCACAAGGTATGTCTTGAGGGTTACTTTTCTAATAATATAATATTTTGGACACAGATATCAAGCTTGTTCAATCTGATTTATTGGCATAAGCAAGGCTAATGATAATTGACCAGTAATCTGAATTACTTTGACAGGATCTGATAGGGAACAAATGAAGAGGAAAAAAACCCAGTTTATATACACAAGAAAGAGGATCCATGAGGAAAAAAGGATAACCTGAAGTGTAAGCATAGAAAATTATACTTCTATATGATGAAGCAGCCATGTGGTCAGAGCAGTGGGCCAAGGAGTAACATGATGGTGTAACAGTGGGCAGGGATGATGCCATCTTCTTGGGGCTATGGTGCAATCTTCCCAGTTGGAGGAGGGGATATGTGAGACATAACAGGGTCAGAATATTCTATTATCTAAGATAGGAGGAGTTAGATGTTTCAGGAAGCGTTTGAGGGGGAAGTAATCTAGGTGGGTTTTGGGACTATGTCTAGTGTAATTTGTGTTAAGTTTTATACTCAGGTTTTGTTTCTTTTGTCTGCTTCCAACATTTCAATCATACTTGTACATTTCACACTCATGTTGCATGTTGTATGTAGGCTACCTGAGGCAGCAGGCGTGGAAAGATTCATTTCATCATCCTTCCAAAAACCTTGAACACCACCCCACATTGTGCCTGCTGTTCTCAGGTAGGTTTCTTTCTCTTTCACCTTTGCTCTCATTGTCTTTTTCTCTTTCCATCTTTCCTCTCTTCCTTCTTGATTTTCTATTCTAACATGCAATAATCATCCTTCCACAAACCTTGAACACAGGGTCTTTGCAGGCCTTGGGTGGAACGTAACAAGCTCTTTTTTTGAGGTTTTTACTGCGTTTTATCCACCGGATAACACACAACGGGCCAAAATAGGCCGTTATCTGGTGGTCCGCAGGCGCCAGTAATGTAACAAATATCATCATTTTTCTCTTACATTGCAGCTATATTGTAACGCACTGCTGTTACAAGTAATGGTAACAATAATGGCTAAATAATTGTTACATTACCGTTATTGGCAATGTAACTACCCATTGTTGCTCTGGATGACCTGTTGGACTGGTCAACTGGTCATTGCAACTTGCAAGGCTTCACATTGGTGGGTACCCCCTATGAGTACCCGGGTACCTGGCAGATTTTTTCAGATTATCAGACACCCGCATCCGCTGGCGGGTACCCCCTGATGGCCAGCGGATTGCAGGTACCCACAAGTTGTGGGTATGCACTCTCCCCCTGGTCTGAAACCAGGTAACAGATTTTGGGACAAACCTCTCACAAAACCCAAAGCCCCAGGGCTTGGGAAGAATGTGGAGAGGAGGCAGGGAATGGTGTCAAGGTTTTAGGGTTTTTGTTGTTGTGTTTTTTATTTGTATCCTCATGGACTCACAGTTGAGGGAAAAATTTGTATTGAGGTCAGAGAGAAAAAATATTAAAAGAGGACCAAAAGCTTTTTAATATCATTTGATTAGAGTTTATGTGAATGTGAATGGGTGAGAATAGATATATGAGATTTCACAATTACACCCCTCTAAATTGTACTCAATTGAGTCATCATCTCAAATACTGTGTGGAACTCCTACTGTGCCAGGCAGTAGGCAGATGGTTGATGAGGATGCCTTCTGGGGGAGGTCCAAAGAATCAGAGAAAAGGGTTGGAGAATAGCAGGAAAAAAACATACATCTCCAGTTTGATCCAGCTTGGCCCAACCCATTTACACCCTGAGCTCAAGGTGTGTGTGTGCCAAGCCAACACATGGGTGGGGGAGCAATGGCTGATGAAGGGCCAAATTGACCTAAAATGATACCAGGATTCCAGTGCAACCCTTGAGATACCTTTTCCTTTGTTTCAATTTTTTTCTGACCATAGATACAGCCAAGACTGAACAGCTTGCGGGCAGATGGGCTCTTTTTTTTCAGCCACTACAGACTTCTGCATTTGAGCTGGTTCCCCTGTATTTCAAGCTGCTACAGTAATGTGGACAGAAGAAAAATGTTTGTCTTCAAGTTTGGCACCAGGGGTTCCCCAGTTTTATGGCTTGGTGTTATACCTCTCCGGGTGAGAGTAGTTGCCCGCTTCAATTGTGTAGTCAGTCAGGTGGTACCTTTTCTTCCTTCCCCGGGGTTTTTTATACCCAGGGCTTTTCTGACATTGTCAAGACCGACATACCCCATCCTATTCCAAATTTTGGATTGCATATGATAAATTCCCCATTTGCATATGATAAATTCACCATTTATCAAAACTAACAGGTGCATCCAAACATGCCCTAAGTAGACTGAATGACGTTTTAAGTCATTGCAATGCATGATTTCATGATATACAGCAAAAGGATACAGCCTTGGATAGATTTTAATCATTGATTCATTTGGTTTTTTGAAGACAAAAACTTGGGTATTTGCAATCATTTGGTAACATCATGTAAGGCTTTTGCCAAGTTCTTAACGTTGTGGGCAGTGACACCTGAGAAAATATAACGTGAATGAAAAAATGTCAGAGCCAAAGCTCCTGGAAGAGGCCTATTGGAATCAATGTAGGTCACTCACCAGCCATCGAGATACGACCGTCTTTGGTCATGTAAACATGGTGGTTCTTGGTCATCTGCTCCACTTGTTCCGGCGAAATACCAGCGAAACAAAACATCCTATTTTCTCACATTGGACAATTAGCAAGGCAAAATGTTTAAAGGGAAGTGACGGGAGAGAACGTGATCACGAACCCTATTTGGGATTTGATGTGGTCCCAGTTCCGTTGGCTTCCGAGTTCATTCACAAGGGTGTCGTACAATGCAGTACGCATTCCGATGATTCGATCGGCCATCAATTTGACTTCGCCGAGCCTGAGGAATTGACAATGAATAAACAGATAAATGGAAACAGAAATAAATCACTGCATGTATTGTGCCTAGGAAAGACAGGCGATCCAGAAAAAACGTGAGTTGCTTACCATTGTTTGTAAAGTGCAGGATCGCTTAAAATGGTACCGGCAATTCTGGCACCGTGAACGGGGGGGTTGGAGTACATGGGTCTAACCAAAATCTTGACCTGACTCTCGACCTTACTTTTCTCCTCTGGACTCGAACAGACCACCGAGAACGCTCCGACTCGTTCGCCATAAAGACCCATATTCTTGGCAAAGGATTGGGAAAGCACAATATCTAAGCCTTGTGAGACAAAGTATCGTGGTGCAAAGGCGTCCCGGTCAACGTCCCCCGATGCGAAGCCTTGGTAGGCCATGTCAAAGAAACTAAAATGGCCCTTTTCCTGTTAATGACCGTTTTGTGCAATTCAAGAATACAGTACACGTCAGCTTTAGGTGTTAGAGAGAAAAGGTTTAAGGGCACTCACCTTGATTACTTGTGCGATTTCTTTCCACTGTTCTTGGGTCGCATCGACTCCAGTTGGGTTGTGGGCACAGGCATGCAGTAAGATGATCGAGCGATCAGGCGCGTTCTGAGGCGAAAAAAAAACAGCTAAGCGATACTTGGACATGATGTCTGTCGCCAATCGAGAAACTGGAAAAGTCTAACCACGAACTTTGATGTCCTCGAGCATACCTCTCGCATCGAGGCCCACAGTCTTTTTGTCATAGTAGCGGTATTGTTTGACTTCGAGGCCAGAGTCTTTGAAGATCGGAATGTGGTTTCCCCATGTCGGTGTAGGTAGGTAGATCGACTTGGAGTGGGGGTAGAATCGTTGGAGGAAAGCACCGCCGATCCTTAGAGCCCCGGTCCCGGAGATGGATTGGGTGATTGCAATCTAAGAAACACGAATCGACATGATTAAGTGGTGAAAATGGGATTTACTTATTTGCAAATATTTACTCACTCGTCCCTCCTTTAGGGGTGCACTGTCAGAACCATAGGCTAATAGAGCCGCACGCTTGGTGAATTCTGGGAAGCCGGTGATTCCGAGATATTCCTTGTCGTACTTGGCCGCAACAATGGCAGCTTCAGCCTGTGAATGACATCGCAGATTTAACATAAGCTCATCAAGCAATCTTTCTCATTGATCACGGAGATGGTAGTTCGAGATGAGCATGGGGCTGAAGAGTACTCAACTTGTCGAACAGATGGTAAAACGAAGGGTTTCCCCTCTTGGTCCCTGTATGCGCCTACGCCAAGGTTCATTTTGAGTGGACTGGTGCATGCTTTGAAAGCCTCGGTGACACCTATGATCGAGAATTAATTCAGTCTCTCAGTGGTGATCTTGTTCGGGTAACAAGGAAAAGCATACCAAGGATCGGGTCGGGTGGGCCGGCTGGAACATTCGACCAGGTGGTGACGGACCTAAGGGCATTCTGATGAGAGAAGAGGGCAGACCGAGAGGAGTTTCTTGCCAGAGAGCGTGCCAAGGAAGCCATGATGCTGGTGAGTTCGTAATATGTTCCGTTTGGAATGTGACGTGGGTGCTGCTGGCAAACGTGGCTCGAGTGGGCTATTTGTAGTCCAAGAGAGCCCAGGGAGATGAGGCTGCTTAGTCAGCAGACCGGCCCCGGCTCACCGATCATCCAGACTCCCACAGCACACTTGCCCAATCGGGACGGCTCGGGAAGCTCGGGTGAGGGTGAACACGCTGATAAGCCTCAACTCCCGGCAACTGACATTGAGCGACTCGGGCGATGAACTGTTGCACATAGAAAATCCAGCGCCACGACGCAGTCTCGGTCGGTATGGCCCGGATGAATCCGCAAGCGCGCGAGTTTCTACTTGGGTCAGGTCTGCCACTGCCAACTGGTCAGGTTTGCTGAATTCATGCATTGGACTTGACTCATAAGAACCAGTGGACATTCTCAAACCGGGTGATATTCAATCATGTACAACATAAGTACAATCCAAAAAAAAAAACGGAGATGCAGCGCGACACAAATGGGCTTCCAAGAAGGAGGACTCAAGAGTCACTTCATTTCAAGTCCAAAGATACACAAAAACACAAATTTTGAGACACGCAGTCTATGTAAATGAAAGATAGTTTATTGTAGAGCAAAAACACGTAAAATAAGATGATGAGAATGAATGAGCTGATAAGGCTGGTTTGTGAAGAAATAAACAGTCAAAGAAGTAATGCAGGCGGCTATTGGAAAGGAAAAGGCAGAGAAAATAGTCGGATTGGTTTTGGTAAGAGGTTTTTTCCAATTCGCAAGACAGCTGGATTGTTTCTCGAGATAACAAAATATTCAGCTCCTGCTGCGATTTAACGGTAGTTAGATGTCGTTCCCGGGTATTGCCAGTCAAGGGGGCTTCACCTGGGCTTTGTGATTGACTGCTTCATCAAGGAACTTCATTGAACGAGCTTCTTGGTTTTCACAAAGACAATCCTGAGAAAGGGATGAGAATGTCAGCTTTCTCTTCTTCGTCTTTGGCAACCATTCTGATCTACTTGCCTGAGAGGCAATTGCACCTTTACTTCCCTCGTGCTTCGAACTTCAGGTATATTCACATCAATCGCCCATCGGACAAAAACTTCATCCTGGTGAGAAAATTTGGACCTCCAGGCAGCAAGATCCTTTCTAATTCTTTTCCGCATTTGGACTGATAATAGTTCACGCTTTTCCAAGTTGGTTTTTCGCGAGGCAAAGTTAAAGCCAGGCCCATTTGATATCCCCGGATTGAAGTGTTGTTTTCGAGCTTCAGGTTCGGTTGTTTTCGCTGTATTGTGCTGTTTGTAATACGAATGAGCGGATCAGAGCCGTCAGAATCCAGTACTGATGACCCAATCTGGCCAGATGAAAACTAAAGAGTAAGAAGAGTACTAACCAGGCAGTCGGGTTGGTCAGGAGCGTTGGCAGCCTCAGGATGGAGAGCTGATACAACCGCGAGGACAAAACATAGGATCCAACAGATCTTAACCAACATGATCCACGACCGGCAAAGAATCCACGCAAATGCAATTTTTAAGCTAATTACAACGGAAGTATACGAACAATGTGTATTGCTGTAATCCGAATGGTTAAGAGTGATGGGTTTCCCCTTGGAATGTGGGCTGATTTGGTTCGGTGGCGAAGATGTTTCAAAGAGATGAGTGGTTAAACTGATGGCAGAACTTAGGAGATCATGAGGTGGGCAATCCGAAGCCCTGGCGCCAGGTGCCTACGAGCGAAACATGAGACATGTGGAGAGGGCCTGGCTGGGTTGCAACATACTTCAGGGACTTGGTAGCGAAGCAATCGAGGTCCCAGGGTGTGTTGAGTTTTATCGACGACGAATGCCAGATGCCGTATCATCAGGAGTTAAGATGGGTCCAGAGAGCACACAACAGCACACATTTAAATCGAGATGACAACGGAACCGCAAACTTAGAGTCTCTATTAGGTCGCTTCGCTCCCCTTCCCATTGGTCGGGTTATAAATCGCCGGGTTATAAAGGCGAGTTAACCCGACCAAGCCTGCATGGTTGGTCACTCGCATTGATGCCGGGTTAGCATCAGGTTAACAAACCAAAGGTTTGATTTCAGGCTAGTGGTCGCTAAAGTTAGCGACCGCCAACCTGAGAGCATCTCCACCCGGGGAGGTAAACTCGGGTTGCTAAAACACCGCGATGGCAACTCATGTTTTGCATATAGCAACCCGCGCGGCTCTGGCACGCACCCGTGGTTGCTATAATATTTACATACGGAAGCACCCCAACACACTCCTTCATGACCCATTAAAAGCCCTATATATGTAGATGGTCATTGATAGCTTGCAAAGCCGTCCATGATTATTATAACCGGTCGTCGATAGCTTGCAAAGCTATTGATGATATGACCAATTGTTGAGTGAAAACTATTGACAACCATTATAATCGGTCCTCAATAGCTTGCAAAACTATTGATTACCGTTGAAACCAGTCGTCGATGGCTTGCAAACCTATCGATGACCGTTATATCCAGCCGTTGATAGCTTGCAAAGCTATGGAACCAGTATATCCATAGCTTTGCAAGCTCTCGATGACCGGTATAACTGGTCGTCCATAGCTTTGCAAGCTCTCGATGACTGGTATAACTGGTCGTCCATAGCTTTGCAAGCTCTTGAACCGGTCATCGATAGCTTGCAAAGCTATGGACAACCGGTTATACCGGTCATCAAGAGCTTTACAAAGCTCTTAGTGAGCGGTATAGCTGGCGAAGCTTTCGATGACACCAGGGGAAATTTCAGGGCACTGGCCTTGCAGTGACTTCAATTCAGAACTGTGACACTTTGAGGGATTCAGCAAAAATGATGAAAATCACCATAAAGATTCTGGATAGAAAACAAGTTTCAATTTAAAATCACTGGGTTGGATACTGAATATATTTTCATATTCACAAGGTAAGATTATGAAATTGCCCAAAACTTCCTTCTTGTATACACAACAATTTCACACCAATTTCAAACTAGTTTTCTGATGAAATAAAAGCAGATGCTAAAAAATTTAAGTGTATCAGCAATGCTGGAACAAATACAATACATGTATTTATTATACATGGCATGTATTGCTTATACATTGCATCTGTATTGCATTTTTTATCCAATACAATACATCATATTTTTTGCATAATGTATCATAGGGGCAACACCACAAGAGCTAGACTACATGTAGCAGCAAGCATAGCAAAAGCATAGCAATTTTGGCCCAACTCACTATGCTTTTAGTAGAAGGCTGGGTACTATGCTTTTCATTGAATTTTTTAGGCGAAGAAATGCACCAAAATAGCAAGCTATTTTCAGCAGCAAGTAGTGAAACTCCGGTATGCTTCTCACTAAAGTAGGACAAAAAACACTATTTTAGCAATTTTTCTGCAATACTGTAGCACCATTCAAATGTCAATCCACAACATCATTGATTGATGGAGGATTGATGATTATTTATCATTTGCCACATTTTCCACCAAAAGGTGCACTTGCTGGCTATGCTTTTGGCACAAAAGCAGCGTCATTGCTATGCTTTTGGCGCTAAAAAGTGCTCATAGCGCCAAAAAGCACCAATTTTTCTGGTATGCTACACTGTAGCTGATTTGAAAAAAAGGGAATCACTCCACACTGCTCAAATTTACAGTAGCAGTGCTGGTGGTTCACTACCACTCAAAGTAGTGGTTTTCCACTAGCACTAATGCTACTCTGGATCCAGAGTAGTGGTTTTTTGCTTCACTACACAAAAGAGCTGCTTTTCATAGCAAAGAGTAGCTCTTGGGGTGTTGATAGGGCTCTGCATCTTGATGTGATAAAATTGAGATTTACAACAGCATTCTTAAATTTGGCCTGGTGCTGTAAAAAAGTTCTATTCTTTGGTTGTGCTATAATACATTCCCTCATTGACCTAAATGGAAATAAGTCAACCTGTGTTGCATATAATTCAACAAGGGGATTACTCACTTGAACAATGATAAGGCCCAAAAATTCATCAACTCCTTCAAGGCTTCCGTAGAAGTTTACCCTATCTCCTTCTTTGAGAATCGTTCCAGGTGGAATTCTTATGTGATCATTGTCTAAGATGTACCTGGCTTTCAACAGTTCACCATGATTCTATAGTAGGATGTTAGTGAGAATCAAATTAATTGAGAAAAGTTGAATGGACACTTACATTCACCTTGTGCCCTACAATGACCTCAAAACTAAATTCAGCTCCTCATTCAATTTCACCGAGAGAATAGTCCCATCACTCCAAATCATAACCCTGGTTTTACACGTTTCCTTTGGATCTCCTCTGGCAATCCTTGCGTCATTTGGACCAAAGTTGAAATTGAATAGTCCTCCAGTTGGTTCAGACGTAACGTTTCCATCTATCGTATACAGCATATCCTCTAGCAACGCGTTCTGAATTTTCCGAGTAGGAACAAGTGCCAGAGAGCACATATTCTGACCATTTGACCATTTACCAGAAACAAAGCATCGGCTCATCACTATCCCATCTATTTTACAGAACACAGACTAAAGATAAAACACAATGTTAAGTAGCACATTTCATGAGTTATATCAGATCTTGTGCATACCGTTTCATTGGTTTTTATGTACCCCCAGAAATGAACTTGGTCTGCATTCGGTATGACTGTATTTAAATCGCCTTTGATTTTGTATAGACTGAGCATGGTGTCTGGAAAAATTGTCGAGATTTAATTGCAGTAATGAGCCGTAGTAATATGTAAGTTTAATCCAATGATATTGGGGAGATTCCACAGATTTTTTGAAGCTTGCTACGGGTAAAACTTTTCCTCTTAACAATTGAGGATGATCGTTCACGCTTATCATCTATGTTATAAATAATTGAAAGTAGAACGCTTCCACATCTGTTTGGCTTAATCTCCACAGCTGCTGATTCGAGGAAATCACATTGAATTGATGAGTTGGTTTTTACAATATGTTGATGACACCTTTCTTTGTGCCAGTTGGTTTGTGATCGGATTACGAATTCAATGGATACACTTCCATCGGTACACTCAAACAGAATTGATTGATCATATAGTGGAGTCATGTGATCCTGTCCCGTCCAATCGGTTGGTAAGATGCAAACAAATGATGGTTCAGTTTTTTTTAGCTGATTTTGATATACCTTGATTGCATCCAAATGATTCATTTTTGGGCTCAAATTTGGCAACATACATGACATTTCTAACAAAACTGCTGAGCAATTTTGCATAAAGTGACATGTTCCTTTATTCATGAATATTGGGTTTGATCGGAAGATCACTCATACCAGTCAAGGGGAACAGCTGATTTAAGGTGGATTATGGTATGAATTCATGCATCCAATTGCGAGCTCATTAATCAGAAACAGTGATTTTGAGGATGCACTTCGAGAAAGCTGTGCTTGCATTGCTGTCAAAGCATAAAATTCAAATTCAACAGTGACACTGCTCAATAATGTCAAATTGCACTGCGTTGTTCGGTTGACTTCAGAACTCAAATGGTCTTGAGTTTCTATGTCAACAAAGGCCAAATATGGTAAGATGAATCATACTTTTGTGTATGCACTGCTGATTCAAGGTGGAGGATAGTGGGATGTGCTGTGTTTGATTGCGAGTAGAGTATATTATTTATGTAAGGATTGCATGGCTTTGGAATCCGTGCATTCATAGTGTAGTGATACAACAGTGTTGATTCTGAGAGAAGTTTTTGCGTACCCAAAGGACTTATTTGGTATTGCTGATTCACAGTACAGAATACCCAGGCCTCAAGTGTATAATTGTGCGAAACGATGATTTTGAGGTTGCCTCTAGTCAAGTCAGGTCTATGAAGATATATATATGTGCTGTTTGATTTAGCAATCAATTCCCCAGAATCCTCAAAAACACTTCTGACCAATCGAAATTCGTGTTACACACTACTCTTCAGTGACAAGAACTTTTCAAGAACTGATAATGGACACGAACCCCAAGACTAAAGAATCACTTCGTAATAGTGTGGACTGTCAGTTGATCCCACAAAAAACTTCCCTCCTGCTTCCTTTTTATGCTCATTTGGATTTTGTGATCTAAAATAAGTTCATGCTCCATGTGGAAGGCTGTTCTGTGTGTTACACATTTACTAAGATATGAAATGTTTCCATTGATCAATCCCTAAATTCAGCTCCAGATGATCCTGTTTTAGATAGATACTCCGAGTCAAAGGATGATTCAAATATTGGGCAGAGTTCAACTGGTATGTATGAATTCCCCTCACTAGGTTTTCCGCTTATGTTACACTCCTCACCTAAACTTTAAAACAACTGCTTGACATTATTTTCTTCAGAAAATCCGAAAAACACAAATCAAATCGGACCTGACCCCAAAACTTTGATCAGTCAATCACCAGTTGTGAATCCCACAAGTAAGTCTTATCTATTTTGGTGCGGATTTTATTGGTGACTGATATGCCTTTTTAGGAACTGGGACAGCTAGGTTACAGGGGAGTGCTTCACGGCAAAGTAGTTAGTCATTTAGATTTCTTGCTTCTTTTTTGCGTGATAATATGCCAGGCTGCTCATTGTATGAAAAAAATAACAGAAACATCTTCTGCTGGGAGTGAAACAAGCCGTATGTTCTGCCTTCATTAATTCTTCCCACTACACAAGTTTAAGTTGCTAATATTCTGTTTGAAATTTAGGTAGCCAAGTCCGAACAAAGGAAAGGAAACATGGGTCAGCTTCAACAAGAAAGGGCTCGTCATCAAGAACGGAGGGAAGGTCTGGTGAATCACGCTCTGGAAGTGATACTTCTGCAACTTTGCAAACAGCACTTGCTACTCAACAACACATGCGGCAAGCGAATGTTCCCATCCGAACTATGTTAAGAAACATATCTGAGGATGGAAATACAGCTGGGGGTGATACCGGTGAGCCAGATAACTCTTATGTATTCTGCCATTTTATAAATTCAAAGCCATGAATGTTAACATGTAAACAAAAGATCGGCTTTCAGCCAACACATCACAGGTTCCAACGGTTAGCTTTTCAAGAGCAGGAGACATTCAATCCACGCAGTCAAGAACCTTGAATGATGAACAAGGTAGTCAAACTTCTATATCAAGTGTGTTTGGATTCCCTCCACATAATCATATCATCGGAACAAATGGGGATACTCACAACGGGTGATTAAAGATCGTTTCCAGGAATCAGTAGCGCAAACAGAACAAAAATCAAAATCATTGACCCCTAGAGGCAATGAAAATAGCAGTGATGATGATCGAAGTGCTTGGGGAAGGCATCAGCCGAGAGAGTTTTATGAAAGTGGGTGGTTTCTTGTGTACTATAATCTATATGATTCAGTGCAAGCTTTGACATCTTGGTCTTCTGACCATTGTTTCAGGCGATGGAAGTGAGGATTTCTATCCTCTAGGAATCTCTCTATCGGAGGTTAAGTCAACAGGTGAAGGTCCATCCGCATCGGTTCGTTGGAATGAGGGCACCAGCCAGCCTAGACTAAACTATGAAGGAGGCTGGAGAGCTGGTTCAGAGGAAGATAGTGAGATTTTTATGATTTACTGTTAATTATTCGATGTTCCTAATAATTCATTTTGATTTATCAGTCATATCACCGACAAGAAACATCTGGAGAGATGATAGTAGTTCAAAAACAGATGAGAAAAATGTGGAACAACGTGAAAAGCAGATGTCGGGTGGATTCATCATTGATGTGGATAAATGTAAGCTTGTGTGATACTGAAGATAGTGAGAAAACTGGATGAAGATTTTTTGCATGCTGATTTCTTCACATTGGATCCAAATGTGGAATAGCTCATGGAGAGGTAGAAATCAATGATAATCCGGAAGCCGCAATTGAAAGGCAATCATTTTCTCTAGTGACACGTGCAAATGAAGAATTGCAAGATGAGTTTTGGAATCCATTTTATGTTCCACCAGAGCATGATGCAAACGTAAAACGTATGGGATTTCTTTAAAAATCTATTATTTTGTTATTGATTACTAAATTTTGATAAGGTATATAGGAAAAGCGGATTTACTTTCAGAAGAGTTTGGTAGGAGGTCAGAGATTCTAAGAAAAACTGCGGTACTTTCAAGGCACGAGCAAGAGAGGAGTAAGATTTTCAACTATTTCATACATGTTCCAGGTAAATTATCTGATTTTTACTTTGTGCGAGTTTTTTTAGAAGAAATGATTGAGAAATGGAGGAAAGGGCCCCAAAGAACACCCATAAGTCATGAGAGTGGTGGATCTCGGCCAGAATCATACCTGTCAAAACTCAACCCACCTAATATGGAACCTCGTAAACGCATGCAATCTTTACCTTTGAAAGGCAAATTCAACAAGAAGGAATTTGGGAGCCTCATGAAGGGGCCAAAGAGGATGAACGAAGATTTGAACCCAAGTAGGCAGAGGCTGATTGATGCAGCCGTGAGAGGTGGGGGAGTTTTTAATTCACGGCAGTTTGGCGAACCTCTTCAAACCCTGGCAAAGAAAAGTATGTTTCATGTTGTCCCAATGATTATTCTGGGTTTGACAGTTGAATAAAAACAATTCTGTTTGTATGCAGCTGGGGAATCTTCAAAACGTCCACGCCTTGATCAAGAGAATGCAAATCAAGGCTGGGATTGGAATTCATCTGCTTTGAATGTTAACTGTAAGTTTTTCAATCACAATTGGGCGGTTTTTGAGATATTTCTGTTGATATTATTCACTGGGGGAAAGTTGGCGAGCCCTCCTCTCCAGTTGAACGGCGTGAGAAGGGAAAAGGAAGGGCAGTAGAACGTGAGGAAGTAGATATACAGATTGATTTTGAAGGTAAATCATTAATCTTTTGGGGAATTATGTTTGCAGAAAGATTCTCTAAATTTCCTTGCTCCACAATTTTTCCAGATCAAACGAATCAAATAAGACCAGTCAACTCAAGTGAAACCCAAAATCAATTCAACCCTGGTTCATCTACTCAGGCAAATTCTTCAAGAAAACTTGTTCGAATTCACTCTGGTCCACACCCACTTTCCAAGGAGATCCTCCAGCCTATTCCAACACTAACTTCTGACTCACCAATTCCAACACGATTGGAGCCAAAAAAGGCAAAATCCATCACCCACTTGGCTCAGAAATACACTTCTGGTTCGACTTCACAAATCCCACAAAATCCAAAGCCACCAGCTTGGCGTTCTGTACCTTTCGCCATTCCACAATCAAATGCTTCCACACAATCTCAACCGCCCCAGCCAAAATCATCTATACAAAATCACCCAAACAAAAATGCTCGACAACCAACACAACAAGCTGGCGGTTCTGGAGGAAATGGGGGCAGGAACAGTGATGAAGAGGGCCGTGGTGGTCAAAGAATTGGAAGAGGAGGAGGAGGAGGCAGTGGCAATGATGGTGACAGCGGTGGCGGCGGCGGAGCTGGACGAGGCAGCGGTGGCGGCGGAGCTGGAGGAGGCGGCGGTGGCGGCGGAGCTGGAGGAGGCAGCGGTGGCGGCAGAGCTGGAGGAGGCGGCGGTGGTGGCGGAGCTGGAGGAGGCAGTGGAGACCGTGGAGGTGGAGGAGGCGGCGGAGGTGGAGGAGGCGGTGGTGGTGGTGGAGGTGGTGGAGGTGATGGAGAGGAAGGAGAAGATAATAGTGATCATTCTCCAGCTGAAGATTATGCAGCTGATTCAAGATCTAGGCGGAACAAGGGTCTACGAAATAAGTTATCAGCTTCTGCAAAGAAGAAAACCCAGAAGGAACGTATGAAGGATCTGCGCGGCACTTTACCTGAAGGTTCGGAACCACTGAAGAATATTGTTCATCAACATACCCGGCTGCTCCTTGGTGTCACCGGAACCGATCTCAAAACACTCCCCCTACAACCAAATGCCGAAGAGCGAGATCTTGCAGTTCAGAGGGGAAAAAACCTTGGATTCGACCAACCACGTCCAACAGCACCAGCAAGCACCAGCAATCATACCCAAGCATACAAAAGCTGGCTGCAAACCCAGTTACGTGATCTGGGTTTAACACGCTTCACCTTTGACTGGGAAAGTTCCTGGAAACACCCTTTCAATCAGCTTATGGATGTAGTTTTTTATCGGACTCTTAGCATGGCTCTTCACTCAGGAGAGTATAACAATCATCCTTGGTCACCTGATCATGCTACCCATGCGATAGCTTCAGCCTTACTTGAACGATACTTCAATCATCTTCAGACTCAGTGGAAGTTGATCCAAAAGGGTGGCGAAACTGCGTTGGATGCACAAAAGGCACGGAACAGGTCTATAAAGACACGCTCAAGGGTATGTTTGAAATTTCTTATCTTTTCCCATTGAATAAATGACTCATGCTTGGTTTTATTTTGATGGAAGGTTTGTGAAAGAAGGCAGCAGTGGTGTGATGAAAACGGTTATCCAGAGCTTGCAGCTCAGTTCAAGGACCCAGCAGTTTGCTCCGATACCGAGGAGATATTGGTTGATCGTGTTACAAAACATAGAAAATTGAAGTTGAGCTGGAGATCTGATGGGTTTTCTGCCCTGGTCAAAACTATTGATCATGAAATTCAGGTTGGATCACGGATTGGAAAATCGAGACGGAAGAAGAAGTTCATAGCACGGGAGGAGCCAGAAAACACGGAGGAGAATCCAAGAATCCCAGAAAGGCTCTCCAGGCAGGTTTACAAAGAAGAATGGTTAAAAAACTTGACTCCAGGCACCATTGAAAATCTTAAAATCAAAGAGGTTCGTATTATGACTGATGATTTCATGCCTTATGCTGCCCATGCAAGCTAGTCTTTTGTATAATTTTCCATTTTTGTAAAGTATTCTGGAGTTTCATCGGTGGTCTTTTATATAATTTTCCATTTTTGTAAAGTATTCTGGAGTTCTATCCGTGGTCTTTTATATAATTTTCCATTTTTGTAAAGAATTCTGGAGGTTTATCTTGTCAGCATCTCTTCCAAAAGCTCCCTCCAATCAGTAGTGGTTAAAATAGTTGATCTTAACTTTTCAACTTGGTCAGAAACATAAAATCTGCTAATTTCAACCTTTGAAACAAACAAAAAGACTCACTCGCTTAGCTTTTTCTTTCTTTTTTGAACCTTTCAATTCAATATAAGAGCAAGTATTATTATTATGTGCTGTGAGAGTTAGTGGAAATGTTTAAGAGAGTCAAACGAACAAGAACAATTTTCTCTTCAACAGTTTCAGGTGTGATGAAATGGAAGACCTGTACAGATTTCTTCTGGCCAATTCGGTGAAGGCGGTCAAATGCCTGTGCTTCAACAGTAGGGTTCCAGTGGGGTTCCTACACAGAAATATTCATCATTATCTCTGCATCCATTTTCTAAAATTGAGACTCACCATGATGAATGCTATGCTAGCACAGGTGATGGTGAGTCCAACACCTGCAGTTTGCAATGATGCCAACAGTAAATTGGTGTTTGGGCTGTTTTTGAAATCCTTGAGACATTGGTCCTGCATCCTTGCATCCAGTTCACCATCCAGACGGTAGAAGGAAATATTGTGTTTTTTCAGGGCTATTCCAATCCTTTTGATTATGAAACAAATTTGATTTTTAGTGAATTTTTGAATGCATGATTATTGTTAGATAGGCACTCACAAATCCAGGAAACGTGTCCACGTTGAAAAAATCACAACCTTTGTATTTTCTTTCATGAGGGGGGAATGAGGGTCTACCATTTCACATAGCTGGACAATCTTTTTACTTTGGCAGCATTCCTCATAAGAAACATGATGATTAATTGTTTGACATGATCTACTTGAGGTGATGAGCTGATTTGCATCATTATCATTCATCTTTATCTCACCATCATCAGTTAGTCGGAGGTTAGGATTGGAAAGCAGTGGATGGTCACAAATGCCTCTGAGGCTATGGAGATAAGAAAAAAAACTCTGCTCCTTGTTGAGGTGGGTGGATGGATTCTCATTGTGACAATTTTTCAGGAATTTTTCAAACTGGTGATCATAATATTTTTGGGCTGGTGGTTTCAATGGCACAAGTATGTTGTGGTGAGTGATATCTGGCAGATTTTTCAAGGTCAATCTTTTTATGCGGCGTAACATGACATGTCTGAGAACAAGCTGCAAAGGCTTGACATTCCCATGTTTAAGTTGTGGCTTGAGGATATCTGACCATTGGTTATATGAGGCTTTGAGGTTAGAACACATAAAATTGAGGAGTGCCATGAGGTCATGAAGACTGTTTTGAAGAGGTGTTCCTGTGAGGCAAAGTCTTCTTTCAGCCACTATGGACTGAATTGATATTTGGGTTTTGGATTCTGCTGTTCTTATTGTGCTGATTTGAAAACATAATTTAGCTTCTCATTAGCAATAGTTTTGAAAGAACTGAAAACTCACTGAGCTTCATCCAATATCACTCTGAACCAAAACCGGGAGAATATGAAAGAGGCACTTGAGGAATTGGAACTCTGGAGCTGATTGAATTCTGCTCTAATGATTTCATAGGAGGTGATTATTATACTTGCAGAATCAATTGAAGACTTGGGAATCAAGTGACGTTGAGGTCCATGATACTTCAAAAACTCAATTGATCCCTTCTGTACATGTTTTATAATCTCTTCTGACCAATTATTTATTAATCTTGCTGGGCAAACAATGAGTGTTGTATGAGTGTGAGGAAACTTTACATCAGAGTTGTAACCATTTTTTGAAAATAGTTTTGCCTGTTCCACAGATGTTGCTATGAGAGAAATGGCTTGCAATGATTTTCCCAAACCCATTTCATCAGCAAGAATAGAACCTAAGGCTGTCTCTGGAACTTCAGCAGGATTTGAGAATCCAATATGAGTCCCATTAATCTTGCTCTCCCAAAGATACCACTTTTCAGTGATAGATTTTGACCATAAAGATTGTGCGGAGCAGGAATTCACTGATTCACGGTCAATCATGAATGAGAGTCCTTGGGCCTGGTGTGGTAATAGTTTTGTCTTGATAATATTTTGTGGTGGATAAATTGGTTGAAGGTCACATCCACTTGGTATTGACAGAAGGCTTGGATCAAACCTAGGGTTCATAATTTTTGAGCTTGAGATCAATCTTTCTGGCAGGTTTGCAAGTTTACAGCCAAGATGTTTGTTGGGATCATAGTTCTTTGGGGCCTGAGGGAAGAGGCTAGATTCAATTAGCTGATTGAAAAGTGACCCTATGTTGAGCTCATTGATGAATAGGGTAAGTGCAAGATTAATTGTTGCTGTGGGCTTGCATTTCACCTGCAAGAGTGATTCAACCAATAAATCAGGAGCTGGTAGCTGGGAGGGTTTGTAACCTCCAAGTGGACCATAGTGGGTTGGAGTTTTCAAGTTTTCAAGTAATACGGAGCTAAGTGGGAAGGGAATGCAGCCAATTGGTACATTGAAGGAAGTTATTTGGACTCCAATCGCTTGGTTTTGTGGTATTAAACGGGCCCAGTAAGTTCTTTCACTTTCAAAGAGTTGAGGAACAATTTCTTGTTGCAGATGTGATAGAGGACAGTAAAGAACTCCCAGGCAAACGAAATTACTTGCCATGATTTTTCTCCGACAATGGTGAATTCTGACCAAGTTGGGCAAGACTTTTATAACCTGAAATGAGGGTGGCACTTTGGCAGCAATGTTTTCTGCACAGAAAATATGTTAGACATTTCCAATTGAAACCCACAGAGACTACATTTAAAACTGCAGATAACTGAAACTCACATTGAAACCATGGAGTTTGTGTGGAATGTTTCAGCATATGCCTCAAGAATATTCATTTCTGGAGTTTGTGTGGATTGTCTCAGCACATGCCTTAAGATTATCAAACGGACAGGACGCCGATGTTCTGTCCTGTCCGTTTGCGTGCAAACGGACAGGACGCTGATGTTCTTGTCCTGTCCGTTTGCGTGCAAACGGACAGGGCGCTGATGTTCCGTCCTGTCCGTTTGCACGCAAACGGACAGGACGCCGATGTTCTGTCCTGTCCGTTTGCGTGCAAACGGACAGGACACTGATGTTCTGTCCTGTCCGTTTGCGTGCAAACGGACAGGACGCTGATGTTCTTGTCCTGTCCGTTTGCGTGCAAACGGACAGGGCGCTGATGTTCCGTCCTGTCCGTTTGCACGCAAACGGACAGGACGCCGATGTTCTGTCCTGTCCGTTTGCGTGCAAACGGACAGGACGCCAATGTATGTTCTGTCCTGTCCGTTTGCGTGCAAACGGACAGGACGCCGATGTTCTGTCCTGGACGCCGATGTTCCGTCCTGTCCGTTTGCGTGCAAACGGACAGGACGGAACATCAGCGCCCTGTCCGTTTGCACGCAAACGGACAGGACAAGAACATCAGCGTCCTGTCCGTTTGCACGCAAACGGACAGGACAGAACATCGGCGTCCTGTCCGTTTGCACGCAAACGGACAGGACAGAACACACATTGGCGTCCTGTCCGTTTGCACGCAAACGGACAGGACAGAACATCGGCGTCCTGTCCGTTTGCACGCAAACGGACAGGACAGAACATCAGTGTCCTGTCCGTTTGCACGCAAACGGACAGGACAGAACATCAGTGTCCTGTCCGTTTGCACGCAAACGGACAGGACAGAACATCGGCGTCCTGTCCGTTTGCGTGCAAACGGACAGGACGGAACATCAGCGCCCTGTCCGTTTGCACGCAAACGGACAGGACAAGAACATCAGCGTCCAAACGGACAGGACAGAACATCGGCGTCCTGTCCGTTTGCACGCAAACGGACAGGACAGAACACACATTGGCGTCCTGTCCGTTTGCACGCAAACGGACAGGACGGAACATCAGCGTCCAGGACAGAACATCGGCGTCCTGTCCGTTTGCACGCAAACGTCCAGGACAGAACATCAGTGTCCTGTCTGTTTGCACGCAAACGGACAGGACAGAACATCGGCGTCCTGTCCGTTTGCGTGCAAACGGACAGGACGGAACATCAGCGCCCTGTCCGTTTGCACGCAAACGGACAGGACAAGAACATCGGCGTCCTGTCCGTTTGCGTGCAAACGGACAGGACAGAACATACATTGGCGTCCTGTCCGTTTGAAACGGACAGGGCGCTGATGTTCCGTCCCGTCCGTTTGCACGCAAACGGACAGGACAGAACATACATTGGCGTCCTGTCCGTTTGCACGCAAACGGACAGGACAAGAACATCAGCGTCCTGTCCGTTTGCACGCAAACGGACAGGACAGAACATACATTGGCGTCCTGTCCGTTTGCAAACGGACAGGACAAAACATCGGCGTCCTGTCCGTTGGCACGCAAATGGACAGGACAGAACTTTCGCGTCCTGTCCGTCTGCACGCAAACGGACAGGACAAGAACATCAGCGTCCTGTCCGTTTGCACGCAAACGGACAGGACAAAACATTGGCGTCCTGCCCGTTCGCACGTCAAAGTACAGGACAGCCCCAAACCTCCCATGTTGTGGCGCTTGTCCTGTCCGTTTGACAGAGGTGTTGGGGCTGTCCTGTCCGTTACGGACAAGACAATCCTCAAAGTGTATGAAATATCATGTTTCAGCCTTGTCTGTATGAATTCCAAGGGACCTGACTGCACCGTGGTCTTCCCATCCAAACAGACGGGATACTCGTACATGTTTCAGAGGCATCTGTTTTCTGACAAGCCAACACATTCGTACTTTCCTGTCTGGTTTCATGCAAACAGACAGGACAACAGTGGCCTGGCCATCCTTTCAGTTCCCATGCAAACAAACTGGCCTAAGACTGTGAGGCAATCCTCTCTGATTGCATGGAAATGGACACGAGCACAATGGTGCAGCAGTCTGTCTGTTTGTGTGCGAACCAACAAGAATGTATGATGTGGGGCAGTGTTATGATATGATGTGTCACCCTACTACAGTACAAATGTTTGGTGATTTAATTGTGAAACTGTGTCAAATTCACAGTACTGGTGTGGGGCTTTTTTGATGAGTTTCAGTACACATGGTTTTCCCAAATCCCCGGTGCCTCTGAGTCTGGGAGAGAAACAACCCTCCTCTCAACTCCCATCAATCTGTTACAGCTGAAAACAGGAATATTTCCCTTACTCAAAATACTCAACTTTTTGATCAATCCAGATGTCATCAATACCAACATGTTTGGTCCTTGCACCACGCAACAACCAAGCAGAGCATGAATTCTCCATCCAAAACATCGTTGTCAACCCCAAAAATCCAGAAGAATATATATCTCTAGATATCAGTCCCCCCTTTCTCACCCTGAGTATTGACCAAACATCACCTCCCAGTCAAATCAAATGTCCAGAGGTCACTGACATCAAAGCAACCCAACAGTTCCTTGAACAGGCAAATCATACAATCAAACCTGATCAACCAACAGCTATCCTCACAAACAGAAATAGAGAAGTTGGACTTTTTGTCAAGCAAACTAAGTGGTCTGATATGCCCCCTGATGAATATGAAGAAATCAGATTCTTAACCACAACACTAGTCCAGCTTGGGCGTTACTACAATGATCAAACCAATGCCTCATGGATTGAAGGAATAATGAAAGGATTTGGTTGGAGAAAAGGTTATGGTCAAAATGATGAACATTCTGGTATGATTGAAAGTTTTTCTCAACACTTAAATTAGAGTTTCTATGTCTTACTGAATTTGCCCAATTCATTTCACTTCTGCTGCACCAGGAACATATACCCCATCAAAGGTCAAAACTGAAGAGGATTACAGAAAATGGAAGGCTCTTATACTACAAATGCCCAAGATTGAGTCAATTATATCTAAAAGATACCAAAAGCTTGCGCCTGGCCTGTTCCGTCAATCAGTTGAGAAGATGAAGTCTGCCAAACTCCCTAGCTTTGCTTCACCAGAATTCAATGAAACTTCACCTATGGGGTTTGCATCAAATATTACAGCAACTTGGGGAGAATTTTATAATCAAGCTCATGTTGACAATGATGTCAATTTGATTTCTTATGGTGGATGGTGTGGAATATTTGAAGAAACAGGCGAGCCAGCTTCACAAGAACAAGGGTATGATGTCAAGCATGGTCAATTCTTTCTTCCAGGAATCTCAGTTGTCGTGGACTTTAATTCTGTTGATGGATTCACCGATATGTTCTGGTTATCCAATTTAGTTTACCATCAAACTGTTAAATCTGATAGGCCACCTGAGAGCAGTTTCACCTGCTTTGCATTCTCAGCTCAGATATGCAAGTCACTCTACGACGGCTTTATATCAATCCTTGGCCAGACTGGACACAAATTTGGAGGATTCTTGGAGCGGGATGCACATCTTAGAAGATTACTTAAAATCACTGGTAAGCAAACAGTTTGATGTTTCCTCTCTAATCAAACCTGCATATCCGCTTCAAACCCACTTAAATCATCTTAGATAATCATGCAAAATCAATATCATGTGTCATCACATGCAGATTGTCATTTTAACCAAGCAAATATGATTTGTCAGGTGACAATCCACATCGGTGATCGGGTTTCCAACAATATCCCTCCCTATTGGATATATAAAGACTCACTCTCACCCCGCTCCAACCCAAATCATCAAAAACACACCTATCCTCAACCAAATTTACCTCTACCCCTATCTGTTCTCAGAATAGTAGAACTTATACAATTTACTAACTGTTCCAAATGCTTACGCGTCGCCGTTCCCGTCTTGCTCAAACTGAACAATTGAAAAACTCTGTGATCAACGATAATCCTGGCTCTCCTGATTCCTCGATACTCACTGACTTGGATACAGATGGCAATGATGGTGATCAAAAAAATGATGGTAAGCCAACGGCTTGATGCTGTATTTATAAGGTGGATATTTGAAACTTATTCTCCTCATTTACTTCAGAATCTTCTCTGCCGAAACCTGTCTGGCCCGAGGCTTCGAACGAATCAAAACCCATTGAAAATAAGACTTTGCCACCTCCACATGCCGATTTCACAGCCTTGCCCGATGAATCAGAAGTGACAGTCTTATCTGCAAAAGAGTTCTTGGATAACCTGAAGATCAAGCGTCAAAAGTTAGAGTCAGTTCTCAAAGACCCAGGTCTCCCTCGTAAGGCACGCTTCCATCTTCAGCAGTCGATCAAAGTGTTGGATGAATCATCAGCAAGTAAGTCAATGATTGTTTTTAGTTTTGGTTTTATTAAAGCATCTGAACTAACCTGAAATACGTGACTCACTAATCCTCATTTAGCTGTCGAAGATGGGAAAAGTCTCCCAGCGAGCGAGGGAGTCAAGATTGGAACTCCAAATCTTCTTGGAAAGCGGAATATATCAAGATCCACTAAACAGCCGTCCCAAAAGAAGCGTCACAAGTTCACCTCTGATGAAGACTCCAAGAAAAATGAAGAGTCCGTGAATCCAAATCAAACAGAAAATGATGCCGCTCCACAAAAAACGACTCTGAACGACTCGGCCCCCGTCCCCACTTCCAGCTCTGTAGAAAAACTTGAAAAAACTAGTCAACTCGGCACCTCTGATTCAAACAACCGCTTTGAAAAAGACACTTCTGATCTTAATCCAGAGAAGAACTCTGTCAATCTGCAAAATGCCACTCCTGATCGATCGTCTGCTCTGATTTCCGGTCCAAACTCAGCTTTGGAGAATCCTGAAGATCCCAGTCAAGATCCTCCAATCTCTGCTGGGAACGATGATCAAATAAATCCGGGTCCTGAGAAATCACACGATCAAACTAAACAATCGAACCAAGAGCCACCAAAGGATGATTCCGAACCTGCCGCTGGGAACGATGATCAAATAAATCCGGGTCCTGAGAAATCACACGATCAAACTAAACAATCGAACCAAGAGCCACCAAAGGATGATTCCGAACCTGCCTCCGGTCCACTTAAAGAAATACAACGATCTCCAGCAGACAAATTGGAAAACTTCACCAAGAAGCATTGGGATGAACTTTCTCCTATCCATGAACTCTACTCATCCTCTCAGGTCGACTACAATGGCTACCATCTCGCACTTGAATCCATAAATCAACTGTACTCGGCAAGAATCAATGGATTGCTCCCTCAAACTGAATACAGCAGTTTCTTATCTTCCCAAATCGAATTCAATCCAGTTAATGGAAAGACACTCAAAACTTGGCTGAAAGAATTGAGAAACAATGGTAATTGTAATCTACTGATTTAGTTAACATTCTTTGCACCTCAAAACTGATTTTCTATACTTGATTACAGTTCCGGACATTATTTTCCCAGCATTCAACGAGCCTTTCTATAAGACAGATGTTTGGAGTTTCCCATCAAAGGATTTTCACAAGGCAACCAAAGATGCTCAAAAGTCTTTGTCTGAACGCGGAATGGGCTCGGAACTCTTCCCTCTGTTTGCACACCTCTGTCATCCGGTTGAAGTCATCCAGTTGAGATGGGCTGCAATCTTTTTCCAGTCTGTGGCGCTCGTTTCGAAGGACATCAGCTCTCTCCCAGCGTACAAGAAGCCAGCCGATTCTACGAACGAACTCGAAATGGAACTTGCGGTGATAGACTACTTCATACAATGTATCAATGGACCCAAAGGCAACCAGATTACCGACTCAGCCACATCCAAAGGATCTGAATCCAGAGTTAGCTTTACTTCTCTTGACAAGTTCATCGACAACATACATCAAATGCTACTTGCCTTCGCCATTCTCAAGGCGAAATGCAAGATTCACAAGAATGAACATTCTATTGTTAGTTACTCAGAACAATGGAGCAAACTGCCCTCCGAACATGTCTCACGGCCACATTTTCAACTCTTGGCTGCTTTCTGTGTTGCTGGAATTCGGGGTCTCTTTCTAACCCCAACCGATCCCAAACTGTTTTCAGCATCCAAGTGCTTTTTATTGATTTCTGTTGTAGCAAAAGTCAACTTGCTCCAGCCTCCGCCTTCGAACCAGAATCTTGAGCCTATTTGGAAGAGAACCAATGCCTACATATGCTCCATCATTAACGCTGCTTTTTTCCCTTCTGATGATAGTACACCTACTCGCATCTCCCGTTACGATCTTGCCAAATTTATTGTACTAGATTTCAGTGATTACTGGCTTCAATACAATCCAGGGGAGAAAATACTCAATGTTCCCAAGCGCTCCGACTGCCCAGGAGCTACAATTCAAGATCTTTGATTTGTATTATGCTGTTAATTTTGTCTAGTCCAAAAATAAATCATTTTTTTACTTCATGTTTCATGTCTCCTCTATGGCTTATCATAAATTTCAAACAAACTATGTTTCAATTGGCATCTTATCTTATCTGCTCTTGATATCTTATCTTTTCCTTATCTTGGTGTCTCATCATATCTTATCTTGATGTTTCATCTTATCTTATCTCCAAAATCAATTCACATTCTTATCTAGGTGCCAAAATGATAAACATGTTTTTTTTTCCGGTGCAATGTGTAACAAAGGTCACAAAAGTGGCATCCTGTTTTTTCATCTTCATTTTGCCACCCTCACGAACCTATTAAAAGGTGATATCTTTGACAGTTGTTCCCAAAATTCATATCCACACTACAAAATTGTTATGGCACCTTCAACTCCCCATGGCCATGTAATTTGCACATGTCTGAGCTGTGGCACAAAGCAGCACATGACTCCTTATGGTCTACGGCCTGGTCTATCCTTCACAAAAAAGCAGTATGAACTCCATGTCTCTCAAGTTCAACCTGTTCCTAAGCAAAACCAACATGAATTTCAACCAAATGATTGTGATTCCACTCAAAACATTTCACATCAAACAAAGTCTCATCAACTGATTCATAAAACTCCTAACAAGATTGTTTCCCAGTTGAATTCAGCCTCTTCTCAAAATTCTATGGATATTGGAATACCCATATTTAACACAGAGGAATGGGCACAATCCTGCTGGAAGCAAAATGAGCGCCACGTCATATTTCCAATGGTTTTTACATCCCTTCTGAGTCTTCACCACAACATTAGCCGAGAATCTTCACGATTCCTCCTTGAAGCATTAAACTTACAAAATAGAACAGTTATCTCAGAACTTGCACCAGATTCAATCAATGAACTTGGAAAGATCCCCATTAGTACATCAACAATTTTTGATGGCCTCAATATCAACCCAAAGCTTGAGATATATGCTTGCTGTCCTGAGTGCTTGTATCTTGTAGGAATAGAAAAAGATATAAAAGATCCCAACATAACATGTAAGCGCCACCTGAACAAATATGAGATTGATGGTCCATGTCAGTCACAAATTGGTAAAATGAAAACTTCCACAAATTCCAATAAAAAGCCAAGAGAAATTCAAGAAAAAAAGTTTGAAGCAAATAAGCATTTTGTTTATCAACCTTTCAGGAGTTGGCTAGCAAGACTACTACTACAGCCTGGAATTGAGGAAGATCTTTCAATCCATCTGAAACAAGAATATAAATCAACAATGACTGATATTTGGGATGGACATATTTGGAAGCATTTTGCTGGAAAAAATGAAACTCAGACATTTTTATCACAAGATGGAAACCTGGCCTTTGCACTCTACATTGACTGGTTTAATGCATTTGGAAAATCAAGCCGGCATGCTAGTCTTGGAACCCTGATACTTGTTTGCTTGAATCTCCCTCCTGAAAAGCGCCTCAAACCTGAAAATGTATATGTTGCTGGAATCCTTCCAGGACCAAAGGAGCCAACAACACCTCAATTGAATAATTTATTATTTCCACTTATTGAAGAGCTTAAGTTGTTGTGGAAGGGTGTTTATTTTTCCAGAACATTTAAGCACCCACAAGGAACTAAGATAAGAGTTGCAATGCTGACCGTTATTGCTGACTTGCCTGCAATGCGTAAGATTACTGGATTCAAAAGCCATTCTGGAACAATGTTCTGCAATTTCTGCACCATTTCCACTGAGGACAAAAATGATGTTCATGGTTTTTTATGGGAAGCAAGAACACTTAAACAACACAAGGACAACATCCAGAAATGGCTGAGTGCTACCTCAGATTCCCAACGTGAAATAATTTTCAAGGAAACTGGTGTTCGTTATTCAATACTTGAGGAACTTCCTTACTGGGATCCCACACGGATGATTAATCTGGATGTAATGCATAATATGATTCTTGGTGCATTAAAAGATCATGCTGAGAAAAAACTACATATCCCAGAGAAATATTGGAAGGGCCATCCTGAAAAAGAACAAGGCTCAGGCAGTGGGGAATCTGATCATGAAAGTGAACACGAAACCTTTTACCATTACACTGAGACAGAATTTGATGCAAGAGCAGCCAGGTCTTTGCGCCGAGAGGCAGCAGAAGATCTCAAAAATCTTCCTGAAAAAAGAGTGAAACAACATCCATTAGCCAGTACTAGTAAACAGACTCCACCCCAGATAAGGAGCAAAGCTGCATCACCAACTTCAAGCTTGACTGAACGTTACCAAGATGATTTGGACTTTGTACCAATAACAACAGATAATCCAAGCTCACATGATGATATGAATTTGGATGAAGATTCCAATCATAATTTTTCCTCTTGGTCCAAGTTCAATCCTGAAATTTTGGGAGCATTGCAGGAGTTGATCAATGAAACCTCCATACCCTCAGACTGGACAAGAGTACCCAAAAATATTGGTGAAAAAAGTCATGGAAGTTTGAAGGCAGCAGAATGGTTAATACTTTACAAGCTGTATATTCCAATGTTGATGATTATGAAAAGATCAAATGAATCAAATCCTTTTCCTGATGACATTTTTCAAAACACATTCCACCTGATAAGTGCCCTGAATATATCTACCAGTTGGGCTGTTAATCAGCAATCTGGTGCTGACTTCACAAGACATTGGACAAAGTATCGCAAGATTAGCAAAAAAATGTTCCCAAATATGAATTCAAAGCCAAATCATCACATGTCAACTCACATTCCTGAGCTGCTTTTGCGCTGGGGACCTGCTCCCAGCTCAGCAACATGGGCCTACGAAAGAATTAATGGAAAGTTTTCAAGCCTTGGGAATAACAAATGTGTTGGTAAGTTCTGAGTGGATCATTTGTTTCTATGATCTTCCATTTTTTGCAACTGACTTTGAATTTATATGTAGATCAGATTCCAATCACCATTCTCAATAATATCTGCCGGTCCTCAAATTTGAAGTCCTTAGTTAAAATGCCAAGTGCCCCACCTGAAATAAAACAACTATGCAATATCCTAGAAGAGGATCAATCCAGATTTAATCACTCAGATGCAAAACCTCTCCATGTCAAGGAAGATATTTACAAATGCTTTGTGGACTATTTAAGAAGATCAAGACCAAAAACAAATTGGATTCATAAGACTAATTCATCCTCATTCCCTGATATCCACAACACATTTTGTGTATCCCCATGGTGGGTTTATCATAAAACAGTCCACTGGAAAAGCAAAACATTCACTGTATATGATAAAAATCTGGGAAATAGTATTGTCTGCTACTACCAAGAAAATATTGAAAAGTTTGGAAAGATAATAAATATTTTTACTGTGAATGATCCATACAAGCAAATTACAAACTATTTCCTTGTCATCAATAAATTTGATATAAATAAGGATTTTATGACTGATTGGCCACAACTCAATATGTATCAAGCACGGGCCACTTCTCATCATGAGATCATTACATGTGAAGATATTGATTGTCACTGTGCATGTTATGAGAAAAATAATCAATTTCTATTAACAAAGCTGTATCTATCTTATTATACTGAATGAGAATTTATATCTTGTGCTGCATTTCACTTTTATAATAATATATAAATTGCAACTGTGAAATTATTATTTGATTTCAGGGTGTGATTTTCAATCCTGAATGATGATTTTTGTGAAATTTCAATTTTTGCCACTGAAATCTTAGTGAATACACGGTGAATAATGTGAAAAAACTGTATAGAATATTAATGAAAATCACTCAAAATAACATCATTGAAATTAAAGCAAAAGCAATCCAAAACATAGGGATACTTGTGTAATGGAAATAGAGATGAAAAAGTAGGTACCTGGTACCTGCTGGCAGGTACCTATCTTACTGTACAGGTATCTGTTTTGTGTGAAGGTGCAGGTGTCCAGTCTGAATAAAATTTGAGGGACATACCTGCACCTGCATCAGGTACCTGGGTGCAACACACCTTCCCTACATAGTGGGGATGGCACTGGGTACCAGTTGGCAGGTACTGGGCACCTGTAGGTGGGTACCTGTCTGTTTTTGCAGGTACCTGGAGGTAGGTGCTAGGTGCAGGTGTGGGTGTCATGAATTAGTGAAAATTCAAGGGGGTACCTGCACCCACCACCACCTGGGTGCCATATATGCCATCTCTAAACAGAAATGTATTGATGAGGGATGAATATAGTAATGGAATCTTCATTATAGCAAGAACATGCTGATTATACTTATTATAATCAGTAATGGCCTCTCAAAACCCCAGCAGGTACTGCTGGTACCCGCCTTAAGTACTGCTGTGGGTGCCAGTTTTTTGCAAAAAATGTGTGGGTACTGGCCCGGTGCAACCGGGACCCGGGTCCAATTTGACATTCTCTATTATATATTCCCTGCTGATTCATAGATTTTGCTGATCAGCATAAATTATTGGAAAGTGAATTTCAAGTGATCTGATAAATATTTTCTGGAAGAAATTCAAGTGATTTTTATAATAAATTATGGGTAAATTGATTATCTACTCTAGTGAAAAATAAAGCAAACTCTTTTTCTCAAGTGGTGAAATTGAGTAGAATTTGAGTTTCCAGACCTTAGAAATCTTGGGATACCTTGATCTGAATAACCAGTGATTTGTTTTCACTGGATGACCAGTGCCCTGAAATTTCCCCTGGTGTGACCTGTAAAGCCAGTCGTCAATAGTCAAGCTCTCAATGACTGGAATACAGTCGTTGATAGCTCTCATAGGTTGATTTTTGTTTTTTTTATGACTTGTTGATGTAAAACTTACCTTATGGGTTGTTGTATGACATGTCTATGCACTTGAGTTGATGAGTGTTGAGGGGGGATGAGCCAGGAGGAGTTGCTATCGAGTTGCTATCGGGTTGCCATATGTAGCAACCCGATGCCAATTTTTACCTCCGGAGGCAAAATAGAAACTCATTTGCCACCCCGGGTGGGTGGTGTTTTTTGGGTTTGGGTTGGTAAACGCGGGATAGCAACCCGGTTTACCTCCCCGGGTGGAGATGCTCTGAGATCAAACCTCTGGTAGCCAACATACCTCTTGGGTTTGTTAACCTGGACAAATGTGTTTGAGGCTAACCCGGGTTTGCTAACCTGAATTTTAAAGGAGCTTACCGTTGGGGCTACCGCAAGTGCCATTAAATGACCAGTCTTCTGGATGCACACTCAATTTGATGGCCACTCATCAATTTGAGTACAATCACAACCAATGGTGAAACAATACAATACAGGATTGGTATTGGCCAATACTACATATAGTATTGTTTTTTTCATACATCATAAATCAATACCATGTATTGTATTGAAAAAAAGATATGATATGGTGGTATTGTATCTGAAAAAACAACACCTTTTCTGGGCAATTGGCGCTCAATCCAATGGCCCCTCCCAGCAATACACTTGTCTTGTATTGTATCAGAATGTATTGGCAAGACAATACCATGGATTGTATTGGTTTGGTGACTTCATCCAATACCAATACAGTGTTTTCTTTACTGATCCTGGTGCTATCTGTTATGTTACTGAGCCAAAAACATCTACTACCTCTTTAGTTTACCAATAAATGTAATGTAAAGGCCCATTGTTGGTTCTAGACTCTGACAGATTGAGGGCATGGACTGGATAGCAGTGGCGCAGCAGCAGGTGAGCCAGGGTAGCTAAAGAAGATGGAGCTGTGGTGCAGGCGTCAGTTAGAGACTGACAGATGACATGGGAGGTCAAGCATCAGAGAGGAGGAGAGCTGGGAGTGGAGCATGCAGAGCTTGGGTGGAGGTGTCAAACTAGGGCCGGATAGCATTGTGGGATCAAAGTTGGTTGGGAAAAGAGCTCAACAAGTATGGAGGGGAGGATGGAGGATGGCAGGGCAGGTTTCTCTATTGAAAATAACAGTATGGAGCAGATGTCATTGGTGATCACTCAGCCCAATACAGATTCTTGAAGAGAGGTGTCCTTGATCATTTAGGGACATCCTTTCTTTCTACAACAGTCATTGATCTGAGTCCTCAATGAAAATTCATTGACTGGTGCTTAATCCACTTGATGATTGGTTATTGGATGATGTTTTCACTCCACCCAATGACCGGTTATCAGATGGAGTGCTTACCCCACTCAATGTTCAGTTATTGGATGGAATGTTTAATCCACTCAATGACTGGTTATTGGATGGAGTGCCTACTACCTTTGATGAATTTTTAATGTTGAGGGGAGTCCGCACTCCACTTGAAAACTGATCACATGGATGGTGTTCTCCATTCCAAGTGGACCTGACTGGTCATTGAAGTGGAGTGTATTGACTCCAATCAATGACCATGACTGGGAGGTGTATGGATATACACCACCAATGACTGGATGAATGGTTTTTGTATCCCCTGTATGACTGGTTTTGACTGGCTAATGGTACGGCCTACAAGGAGACCATTGTGTTTCCATTTCTGAGCCACCAGCAAATTTTCCTGGCGGTTCATTTCTGGTGAGTTAAAATTTGATTAAATGTTTAAGTGTGCAGCATGTGCAAATCTCCTGGTGGGGTGGTCAAAGTTTTTTTGTGAAATCAAATCATGAACCCCCCTAATAGAAACCCCTTTATTTTGTTTTTTTCTGGTTAGAAGTGGTGACCACTCACTAGCTGCTAAATGAAAAGCCCGTCAGTGGTAGTAAATCTCCACAAACTACTTACTGGAAGTACTTTGGCAGCCCAACATTGCTACAAGCTCAGCACATGTGCTTTATTTTGACATAGTTTTACATGCCTGGGACTCTCCACAGTGCAACATGATGTATTTTCATCCAGCAAGTAGTTCTGGGATGAATTGTACTCTGTTTTTCTCACTCACTATGCCTCAATTGGTATCAAATTGAGCCAGAAAGGCTTGTACATGCTAAACACAAGAAAAGATATTTCAACTGCACCGTTTGAATCTGAACCCAAAATAAAAACCAAAACAGAAGCTAAAACAAAAAGCAATATCCAAAAATTGGATAGCCACCAAAGCAAACCTGAGAGAGAGAAATGAAAAAATATAGATCAACTGCCTTCAAATCACAAACAATCAGAAAAATACCCAAGAAAGAAAACATTGAATTATCATATGGAATCTCACCTAATGAAACAAACTGAATGAGAGTTAAGAGAAGAGAAAAAAAAAACAGAAAAACACTGGAGAAGAACCTCAAAAGAGAAAAGATAAGTAAAAATCAAAAGTGGATTGAAAGAAGAACTAGGGGTAGACAAATAAAAACTTCTGAGTGATTTTATTAATCTTCCACATTGCCTGTTGCTCATTTTTTTCCCTCTCTTTCTTCTCTGCATTTTACCTTGTCTTGGGCATCCTTTTTTGTTCTTACTCTTCAATATTTGTTGCCCTTGCATCATCATTTTTTTCTGGTGAGTTAAGTTAGACTTTTCCAGTTGCCTTTTTTATTTGCTCTGTCAAAATGTTGTGAAGTTTTTCTGTCTCTGGCTCCACTTGATTTTCATTTAACTTCAGCTTCTCATAGGCCGCTTCAAAAAATTGAAGACTAAAGCCTTGAAAAAGAGAATCAGCTGCATGATTTATTTCATCCAGCCGATTATATTTATTCAATTCAGGATTTTCAGGTAAAGCATTCAATTTATCCTTTTCAGGTATAACTTGCACAATTTTCTTGCCAAGCTCATGCCATTCATGAATAGTTGGAGAATCTTGAATTGATAGTCCATTCTCACCAAAGCTCTCTACAGCTGATTCAAGTGCATCCAATCTTGACAAGATTTCAGTACTGTAAGACATTGCTTCAAACTTCTTGGTAAAATTGCCACCTATTTTGTCTTCTTCCAGTAGGTCTCTTCCATAGTTTTCTGTAGAAAACTGTAACAACAAGTATGACAATCGCAGATAAAGTTCTTTTTCTTTAGATTTTGGAAGATCCCCAAGTCTTAGAAACAGCTGGGAAATGCCCCACAAGTTTTCCTTGACTTTCATTATCTTTGAATTCAATTCAAATGAACGTTTCTTGGGGGATTCATCTGTTGCTAATTTCTTCTCTAGGGTATCTATAAATTCTAAGTTTTGGTTCTGTTTCATTAATTCTGCAAAATCTTCCTTGATAACTTCAAATTTATTATCAGTTGTTCCCATGGTCAAAGCCTGCATCTCTTGATTGGTTTTTTGAAATCCATCATCAGCAAGGAAATGTAGCTTGAGTGAGTCATACTTGACTTGTCTTTTTAATTTTTCACCAATCACTTTGGTTCAAATAAAAGCAAACAAAAAACTGTATTGGTCAGTCATCAAAAACAAAACAAAAAAAGATAATAGATACATATCATAACTTCAGTCAAATTTTATCTTACCTTGCATTACATCACCAAAGTAGTGACCCTCCCACCCAAGAGCAGGAAATATGTCTTGCCTTGGAAATTTTAAATATTCATCCCCCAAAAAATACTTCTCTTGATACGGCCCAAAGAAATTATCAATCATGGCAATTTCAAGATTGTTTCCTCTTTGGAAGAAATCTCTATCCAAGTTTATTAAAGCCTCTGAATCACAAAACAAAAATTCAAGGGTTTCCCCCACAAATATCCAAAAATTTTAAAAAAAAATCAAGGGTTTCCCCTCTACAACTTCCAGAAAAAAAACATAAAGGGTTTTCCCTCTACAAATGCCAAAACAACAAAAAAACATAATTTTACAACAAAAAAAATACAACTATAACCTGCAACCAGCCACCTAACATCAGCAAGCTGATGCACCGTGGCCCACTGTCCATCCCTGTCTAGCAGGGTTAAAAAACAGTGAGAGGATGACCCCCAGCGCGCCGCATTGAAGGCATTATGCAAAGGGGGGCCAACGAGTTTAGCCCCTCAAACTGCGCAAGTGCAACAGCGGAGGGGGTGAGGACAAACCGCACGCTGGAAGTACAGCGGCAGAGGATGCCCTGGGGATTATCCAAACTCAAGGGCACCTCTTTTATACACGTTCCAGTTCCCCCAGCAAACTCGCATTGGCTTCCTCGACTTGGCCCTGCATGCCAAGTGCATATCCTTGGCGACGATGCCACCGCCACGCCGCTGATGCATCTTTGACCCGCGCGGCAGTAACTTCATATGGATGCAAACTACACACCCGGACGAATCGGGGAAAGCCGCGGCGCCATGCTCAGCTTGGCGTCACGGTGATAGGGGGCGGGGCGCCCAAGGCCAGGTGGCGTCAGGACCCACATCAGGTTGTTGTAAGCCACGCTGGGCGCCTTCGGGTCGCCCGTCCCGCAGGCCAACCCGTCGTGATGGTCGGGCAGGCGTCATTCCCTTGCGCTGCGGTGGCGCTGCCAACATGGGAGGTCCACATCAGGCACCCGCACACACCGGTCATCAAGTGGATACATAACCCACTCAATGACTGGCACACACCGGTCATTGAGTGGGTCTCAGCCCGCTCGATGACCGGCACACACCGGTCATCAAGCGGATACATAACCCACTCGATGACCGGCACACACCGGTCATCAAGCGGATACATAACCCACTCGGTGACTGGCACACACCGGTCATCGAGTGGATACATAACCCACTCGATGACCGGCACACGCCAGTCATTGAGTGGCTCTCAGCCCGCTCAATGACCGGCACACACCGGTCATCAAGTGGATACACAACCCACTCGATGACCGGCACACACCGGTCATTGAGTGGATATATCCCACTCTTACTGAGTCCCTATGCATTCTCAACCTATAGAGGATCATAATTTGAAAATGATTCTATATCTCAAAAATTATCTTATGAATCTAAAGCATTATCCACTTTTAGAAATCAATTTTGATAAAGATCACAGCTAAATAATTGAATCTTTCTGAATAAAATGTTGATTGTTCCCCTTTGGGTATATCCTTGTCTTGTCCTTTTTTGATTTTCTGTGATCTTTAGTGTTGATTAATTAACCATTTGATCAATTTTTGATTGTCCCTCTTTTTGGATGTACCTTTTGCTCATTCCAAATTACAAAAAAATTGATTTTTCCAGCCAAGTTTGGGAACTATTTGGTCAATTTTCTCCCTGCATGTTTCAAAGCTGCACTGCTTAACTCCTGAGCCAAACCCATGAATCATCATGAGCAGATTTGAGCTCAAAACAACACTCTGTAGTGGGTGTGTGATCTTGCCAAGCAAGGCCATGACAGCCCTTGGCATGAGTTGATTATGTGCTACAACGGTGGGCTGTTAAATTTACACATAGCTGTAGCATATCATAAAATATCAAAAACAATAGTTAGCTAAACGTAGCCTTGAGGGATAAATGACTACCCCTGAAAACAGCAGTTACAGGCTGGCTTTTGCAAATGCAGCCTGAAACACATTGTTAAAGTATTGTAAATTATTGAAAAATTTATGATTTTTTATTTATTTTATAACAGGGAAATTAAAATGAGATATAAGGGGTAACCTGCAGGATTATTAGTAAAATGACTGCTAACACATATAAATTTGTTGTTACACACCCACACAGACTCATAGTCCAAAACTTTCAGGAATTCTTCAATGTTGCATATTATTTGAGCTGATAAACTATTTGCAATGGTGTTTCACCAGAGAATGAAATATAAGGGGTGTGCAAAGGGCTTGGTAGGAAAATGGCCGCAAACTGTATCACTTTTTGCATAAGAAACCAAACAAGATGGGGAATTTTTTTTGATCAATTTTGGAGATTCCAGAAGTAATTCTTGGTTTTCCGGTGGTTTTTCCAATTGTATACCAGTGCAGCAAAACAACCATTTCTCTTGAGACCCTGCAGCGGCGCAGCCGCCTTGGCCTCTAGTAATCTTGCAAATTTATCACATTTTTCTTGTACATGTGATAAACTGTTAGAAAGATTGAATTTTGAAGCTTGAAGAGTTTTTTGTAAACAGGAATGTTCATTTGGTAATCAAGTGCTTTGTCAGTTTCAAATGAGCCAATCTTTTTTAGCAGAATTTCCAGTCTCTTGAGCAAATAAATTCCGGTTGTTTCTGCTGATGACTCTGCTAGTTTTGAAACCCCTTTCAAATTCAGGAAATCTTGGTAAGAAACAGATTTTTCTGAACCAGATAGGATTTGGTGCATGGGAGAAGCAAAATAATCAGAGTATACTAGCTTAGGAATATCTCCTTTACAAGACCACTGATATATATCTGATTTTCTACCACCTAATTTAATGACTTCATTTTCAAAATGAGGTAAGATCAGATCTTGAATGTGAATAAGTTCTTGAAAATTTTCCAAAAGATTACTAGTCCCTAGATTCTTTTCTTCTGTCTGGCTTGTCAAAACATCCCTTATGGCACTTGCTACATAATACCTCAATTTCTTTACATCATCAATTAATTTGAAAATTTTCACTGTAAAGCATCAATTATTAATGTCAATTTCCACTGAAAATTTACTCTGTGGTCATTGGGACTTAGAAGAATTCCCTGTATCTCAATACAATAGTGACTTACATGATGTATACTGGTAACCAAAAAATTATACTGTGTTTGAGTTTCTATTTCTCACCTCAATAGCATCATTATAAGCTACAATCCCGTAATTAATTGAGGTTCAGTATCATTTTTACCCAGAAAATGATCTAGAAAATGGTTAAAATTACCTGCAAGCTCTTCCTGAAATTTATTGGAATTGAAACGCTCTATGAAGTAGGTGGTGTGGTGAGTGGCTGGATATTTCATTCATTCAAAGAGGGAGGGATTTCTTACCTATATCTGTTGATCCTAAAATCTTTGTCATGACTTCTTTTACATAATTGGGTATTTCCTCAGCAACCTTCATTCCAATTTGATGTTTCACTATCAATCAAAAAAGCACATGGCCAATCCAATGGTAAAAATCAAATTTGTTTGCATGGGGTGTATAAGGATGATTCTATTCTAATTGATGCATATATGACTTACTTGCTTGGTAAAGTGTTCCGGTATTCTCAAGGTGTTTAACATCAAGATCTTCAGTGCAAGAAATGATCAGTTCTTCAAAACAATTCTGTGTGGTAATAATCAAACTGATGAGCAGAAGAGAGAGAAAAATACCTTTAATTCCTTCTGAAATAAGCTTGGGAATAACACCCCCTTTGAAAGTTGTGATGAGGTAAGTGTGAAGAAAATGTTTCTAAACAATATTGATTTTAGGTGACTTACTCAAATTATTTTGCTTGAGAGCTTCATTTTTTATGTCAGATGCAATACCTTTTCTCACCTCAGGATTTTTGATTCCTTTCACAATTTCTCCTGTGGATAAGCAATACTAAATTTCAATTTCCAGAGAAAAATCAAATGGGGTGGAGAAGAAAAATATTTCCACCCACGATGAATCTTCATGAATGGCTTACCTGATTCTCTTTCTACCGTTGGAAGTAACATTAATGATGCAAGATGTTGCTCAGCTTGCTTATAAAACCTAGCATTCACCTCTTTTTTATCAGGCTTATGTAAATCATTCACAATCATGTTTAGTTGACTTTCCAAGAAATCCATGTTGTAAGCTTTTATAGTTAAGAAATGGCAATATTTCACAAAAAAAAAATAATATCAGAATAAATAATATTAATCAAAGTAACAAAGTAGTAAATACCTTGGCTTAAATTTAAGCCCCACTTGTGTTGGGAATTCAAATTTTCTGTGAAGTATGGTATTAGTTATAATGTGTTTTGCAGTATCATTCTGTGATATGGATGGATTTGTGACTCACCAATTTCTGATTCTTTCTGAGACTGAGGCCATTTATTAGCTAATCCTTTATATTTGCGTTGAACTTCAATGGGTTGAGTCAATTCCCCTTCAAAAGTTACATGAAGTGGCTCCCTTGCTGAGGACTCCACTCCAGAGGCAACTGTAATTTTTTTTGTTTGAGAAAAGTGGAAAATACACGCTTTTCAGCCCTGTGATCTCTGGAGGGAATGCAGCTAGCTATAATACCCACCTGTATTGACTGAACTTTCAGCAGGAATCTCTCTAAAAGATGGCAAGCCGTGAGTTTCCTTTAAGCAGAATAGAGCTAGTAAAACCGTTTGGTGCAATTTAAAGAAAGCAGCCATTGTGGATGGTGATCAAGCAGTATAACATTTTATTTGAAAGGTAGCAACGTGTGGGTGAATGATTTCTTGAAAGTGGGATGAATTCTGGATCCTTGAGCCAAAAGGAGGGCTTTTGTAGACACAACCTTGGCCTAAAAGCTGAAGAACTGGGGTCAACCTGCCTACTCATTGTGTATGCACATGCCTGGAGGCAAGTATAACAGTAAGTCAAATGTGAAAATATGTTTCACATCAATTATCTGCCAATGACACATGTACAGTGGGTGAGCCATTATTTTTGGTGCAGGGTAAATACTAAAAACAAGTGACAACCAGGTACACCTGAGTTTCACCAGGGATGCATGTGGCCAGTCACCCAGCTCACAGTCTATTGTTGGTCAAGGATCAACACCGCCATTACCCCTTCACCTCACCAAAACACCTCAGAAACAATAGCTTGGAAGCATGGGCGACCCCAACCACCCTTTGGATCAAGGCTCCCAATTGCACCAACAACTATCACCGCAATACTCACTTGGACAGGAGCTGTAAAGAGAAAAAAAGGAATAATGTTTCTCCTTGGCCCTCAAAAACATCAAAATGGGGTGCCGAAAATATTAGCGCACCCACTGTACAAATAATAGGGGGGTTCACAATTGAAATTTACAAAACTTTGGGACACATTTTAAGGTGTTTATGAACATTTTTTTAAAAAATTGGTGAACTGCACTGATTGATCAGTATCACCTGCTGCTGTGCATTTTCCCAAAAATTCAAAATTTTGTTCATAAAGGCCTTAGATTTGGCTCCAAAGTTTAGTAAAATTCAATCGTGAACCCCCCTAATATATATGCTGCTGTCACAAGCAACCCTGGCCAGCCTGTTAAAACAAGTCAATGCAGAGCAACTCTGCCAGATCTTATTGCGGCTTTACTGATGAGGCAGGGTTTGCTTGACCAACTGCGGCACTGATCATAGAGGAAGCGGACACAGCTTGATCAAGATTAAATTAAAGGACAACTTAACACAGGCCTCACCTAAAGGACAACTTAACACAGGTCTCGCCAAAGGTAAGAAGGCTCTGCAATGCAGGTACTGCTTGTTGTTGCTTTGAAAGGTTCATCGCGATACACTCATGATGTGTCATTGGCCTATTTCGCCACGCAATGTACGGAAGCAATCATTAGTTAACACAGGTCTGGCCAAGGGAATGAGGTCCTGTGGTAGCAATGTATCCATAATCCACCACGTATTTGTAGCAGTTTTCTTACGGGGTGGGTGATTTTTGCCATGTATGACTTTGCATCAACCCCCCCATGCAAAGGGCACAGGATGTAAAAGTATACAAAATTGCGGGTGAATGTAATTTCACATACACATTGCCCAAAAGGGCCACATGTAAAGCCGCAACATGTAAAGCTCAAGGGGGAAAGCGCTGCGCTTCAAAAAGCGCAGCGCAGCGGTTTTGGTGGCCGCTGCGCTACCGCTTTTTGGGTCTGGCAAGAAGCGGGAACCCGCTACTTTCAGCGGTAGCGCAGCGGAACCATCGCTGCGCTACCGCTTTTTGACCTGGCCGCGTAGCGCTCCCCCGCTGCCAGCCAAAAAAGCGCAGCGCAGCGCAAAGCGCAGCTGTCTTGGTGACCGCTGCGCGGCGCTGAAAGGAGCGGCCTCGTCCGCTGCGCTACCGCTTTTTGGGTCGGGGAAAAAGCGGGCCCCCGCTATTTTCAGCGGTAGCGCAGCGGGACTGGCGCTGCGCTACCGCTTTTTGGGCTGACCGCGCAGCGGTTCCCCGCTGCGCTGCGCTAAAAGACTGCTTTTTTGTAGCGCAGCGCAGCGTTTCAGCCTTGTAAAGATGATGCTGTAAATCCGGCCCTGCGCCCCCGCATTTGGCAATTTTACATCCGGTGCATGCACAACCATGTTCAAAGCGGACGCAAATCCGCAGATTCAAACTAATGCATATAGATTTGCAAGGTTGTGAGAGAATTATAGGGTTAATCCCCTCACCAATACAGAAATTGCTCTCCTCCTGCATACACCACACACGCACAAACCACCGCCGTAGCCTTCTTGAACCAACCATTGACTTTGTGCAACTTCTTATCCTCCCCCATTGGATGCATCCGCGTAAATGGTGTGGCACTATCCCAAACCCGCTGGACTGGCAAGTAAGTATTTCTATTCCTTCATCCGGTCCCCTCCCAAATCCCCAGTTGACGTCTCTACTTTCTTTTTTCCTCCTCAGTCCTTTCCACCCACCAGCGCATCCACTTACACATACGTTCCTTCTTTATACCTCCTCATCATGACAAAGAATCAAAAGACCAAGAAACCCGCTTTGATCAAAGGAAAAGCTGAGGCCACCCCACCCATTCAACGGCCAATAGTGCCACTACCTGCCGACAAAATCAAGTTGCAGAACTGGGAAATACCCCACGGGATGGATCAAGATCACCAGACTTTCATCAACCACGATTGCATCCTCGACAAGCAAGGTTACCCAATCTACCCCAACCAACAAACCAAGTTCGTCCTCAAACCAGGAGACGAGATTACTAACTTTGGATTTGTTGGATACTGCAAGACGAACACGGTTTATTCTTGCGCAGAGGGTGCGTGAAAAGTGCGCCGCTACAAGTGCCTTGGGGTACTCCTTTGCGACAATGATGGATGTGATTACACCGGGCCTCCCCCCACCGGCCGCGGCAAAATCAAAGAACTCCTTGATGTGTAAGTTATTCTTTCCACTTCTATCCACTAAATCCGCCCTGGTAACTAGCCTACTTTCCAATTCTGTCTCTCAGAAAACTACCGTGCGAAGGAAGTGCTGGTGAATGCCTGGGGAACGTTTACTGGAAGCCCTGTGAGGGCACATGCATCCGCTTTGACACCCACAAAGAGACGGGCTGGAGTCTCATGCAACATCATGGTTATCACGAACACCCCTGGCCAACTGCAAAGAAGGCGGATCCCCTTGCATGAGCAGAGTTTTCTGAGGAGGTCAAGAAGAACCCTAAGGCAAGCACCCTGGAATTGAAGGTAACCTCTTTCCCTCATTCCCCATTGGTCCGTGATGACTATATTAATTAATTAATTAATTTGGACAGGTTGGCGCCCCCAATCCTGAAAACAACAATCAGCCCTTTACCAGTGTTGTGGACATACACAAATCATTTGGTAATTCCGACCGACTCCGCTACCTCCGCTGGGAAGTCCTGCGTGAGTTGAATCTTGGCCCCGAGAATAAGGGCTCAGGCATGAGCGACAAGTTCCTCCTGCAAATGCTTGAGTGGGATCGGTGAGCATCTTCTTTTTGTTTTCTTTCTTCTCTGTCACCCATTGAAGAGTTTTTTTTTTTGATTCTGCAGTTTGGTATTTTCAGCAAGGGAATGCACATCATCTCATCATCTTTCCGCGGCGGTAACAATCACTTCACCTTCCAGACCCAGTGGATTGCTGAAAGACTGCTAGCTCGTTTGGAAGAAGGCAATCAGCTTTACAGTGGCGGCCTCCTATCAGACGTTGTAAAGCTCAAAAGTGTTCCTGAGAACCTTTTGCTGAGTGCGGAAAGGGATGAATGAGGTTACCTCTGCCTTTCCTGGGTCACTAGACACTAAAACAAGCCCCCCAATCTACGATTGGAAGGTTTAATGTAGTGATAGTGGAGGTGTATCAAAAGATAGCCTACTTTGAGCAGGTGGCTTAAGGGGTATGGTGATGTAGCTGATGTGTAAGTGTTGTAATGAGGTTGTAATTTGTATGTAGTTGTTATGTAATAAGGGTAAAACCACAATATAGTGGGGCTAATACTGTTGAGTGAGCAAGTGTTGTACTGTTATGGGGTAAGCTGAGTGCAAGTAGTTTGCTGAGAGAAATTACAACTGGGGGGAGGAGAGCCTCCTTAAATAGAAAAGAGTGAGTGATTTCAGCTCCAGGGGAACAAGAGAATGAGGGGTTTTAGCTGCCCTGAAGACTACAATGAGGTATTTTGGCTGGTGGTTTACAGGTCACGTGAGGTCATGATGTCATATGAGGGAATTTAGCTAGTGAGAAATAGGAGGTGAGATGTTTTAGCTGGCCTGGCCTGTCAAATGATGTCATCTGCAAGCTGCATGAGGGGTTTTTGCTATCTTGACACCTGCATGATGTCATCTGTCAACTGTCAGACTGCAGCCCCTATTACACTAGTCTGCATGCACCTGCATAAGACTGCATCAAGTGTGCATCACACTGCATGACACTGCATGACATGTGCAAAGCACAATGAAATGAGTGCAGCTGATGAGGTAAAGTATATGTAAAGGGTAGACAAGCTGTCAGGGTGGTCCATGTAACGGATTACATGTCCTGGGTAAGTGTGGTTCATGTAACGGATTACATGACCTGAGTATGGTGTTTTTTGTGTCTGTAACTGAATGATGGTGTCTTGAAGGGGTTGTAACTTGTGATCCAGGGGGGTTTGAGGTGTTTTGTCCATGGCGTCCTGTGTAGTTTTGGCCGTAGAATCCAGTGGTGCCGCCATATTGGTTGATTTGAGAGTGTACATGTGAGAAAAAAGGAAATTTTGAAATGGGCTAGATGGGCAACCATAAAGCATACCACAAGGTAACCTATTGGTTCTTCAAGAATGGGTACCTTCTCACAACATCCATGTATTGCAGCCAAATCAACAGATGAATTCCGGTTCAACTGAGCTGGATCAGAGGTCTTACCGAAAAATATTATCAAACTCATTTCTCTACACTCTTCAAACAATTCCTCATCCCTTCAATTCTCCAGGACAAGCGGGACCAACTCTTACAAAGCGTGGTTGACTTCTCAAGCGCCCAACGAAACGGATTCATTGCCGCTGTGGTGAGCCTAATCAAAACCTTATTACATCACTCAGACACTCACCAGGAAGGAATCACCGCCAAACGCCCTCTAGAAATCACTCTGGTACATGTAATCCACGCCCACAGACACTTCATAATAGCCTAGAAACATCTCTACAAGGCGCCTCAACTTCTCAGTATTCACTTTCATGGATGGCCCTCCACAATGGGTAATAAAATATGTACAAAATCAGGTTCAAAGTGGGAGAAAGTCCACCATCAAACAGAGCCAGACTATTAGGAAGGACCCTGAGTGTTCACTAGAATTAACTCCTCTATATTCCAGCAAGGCGTAACTCTTTCTCAGATGCATGGCGGCTGATGCGCCATGGTTATTGTTTTCCTCTTATGTCATCCCAAGCCATGTAGTAGATGCCTTGTTGTTTTTTTGCCTTGTCACCTTGTTGGAGGCTTTTTGTACCCTGTTCCCATCTTTCTCTTCGTCTCAGAACCACCTGTTGTCCCCTCACTATAAATGTAGAGCCTTTTGGCCCATTCTGTTTGTCCCCCATCAGATTGTCACTTTGCATCCCTGGTCACAGAATAAGAATTACATAGCCTATTTTACCACATATTTTACAGTATATTTTCCCCCTTGATTTCGTCTAGAAAGCACTATTCTCAATACTTCATCAGCCACACTTTTCTTTAAGAGTCCATACTCTTATTCTTGTCCCATATTACTCTCCCAACCTGAGAGGCAGCTTTTCACGCACTCATCCCTCTCTAAGCTCTATTCCCCCAAAGAGTAGTTCCACAAGTGGTGTCCCAACAGTGGCCTGAAGATCTTTAGATTTATAGTCTCGTCATTTCTAGGCTAAATAAATACATTAGTTAAAAATTACTCTAAAAATTCTATTGATCTTAGTAGAAAAATTACTCTTACTCTTAGTTTAAAATCTTTTCAAACAAAATTCCGACCTAGAATTCTTCTGAAATACCTTTAAACTCGACACACCCAAGTCTTTCTACCTTAAATAACTATATCATCAACTTAGTAGACTCTAGAAACTTAACCGTAGAAATACCGCAAGAAATGCCTAACGCCGGCAGACGAAGCTCTTTCTCCGGACCGTACCCTAGGTTCCATTTATCTAATATGGAAATTCCGCCGTTTGGAGGAAATACTAGACAAGCAAATGTTGGATTAGCGCCTGCGCCGATGGACGTTGGATTGTCGGTTCCGCCGGGGAACGCTGGATCGTCAGTTACGCCGAGGAACGTCGGAGCTATGCCAATAGTAAATAGCGGGCTTACATTTTCATCAAATCAAGCGCCCTCAGTGCCATTTAATCCTGGACCAATGAGAAATACTAGCCCTTCGACCACAGGAAGCGCAGCGTTGGATCCACTCCTAGGAAATAACTTTTTAAACAGTCAATACCGCCCTGCGCCGCAATACGTAAACCAGACTCGCCAATCAGGCGCAGCAGCTCAAATTACCCCACATTTCTTACAAACTAGCATTCAGCTCCCCGCCTATAACCCAGAACCATTTGGAAGGAAACCAGTTAAAATCAAAGCTGGCGCCAAAGGACTTATCTTTGATGGTACAAACATGGACATTGGAGATTTTATTAAGCGCCTGGAATATGCGGCTAGATTGGATGGCGCCCAAGGATCTGATATTGCTCTACAAATTATATTCTTCTTGGAAGGGGAATCTTTAATAAAAGAAGTACAGGAAATGGCGGAGCGGGAAAGACACGACTGGGAAAAACTCAAGCTTAAATTAGTTCAACGTTGGGGAAAAATGCTTCCGCTTCTGCAGTACACAAGGAATGATTTGGACAAACTTATTTCAACCACGATGGCGAAGGGAATCAAAACCCAGAAGGAGTTCCAGGATTTCAGTATCCAGCTAGAAAACTTAGTAGCCTACTTAGTACGCTGTCGACACATGGTTAGCGCGGAAGAAATCAGGCACTCGGTTCTAAATTGCTTATCTTTTCCTATCCGGATCGCCGTAAACCGCGAACTCATAAGAGATAACCACATGGAAATGGCCTTGGATGGATCTCACATTCTTCCGCCGTATAACACTATCTTGGACTATATTAATAGAGAACTTAGGACTATGGCTATTTTAAACGACGAAAACATTCAGAAAGAAATTCAAACAATTCAGCCACCGGCGCAGAAAGCTCAACCAAAAGATAATGCTATGGATCAACTTACTAAAAGCCTCTCTAGCTGGAATGTACAAAAGCAGCCTTCTCCATTTGTGTCGTCAAGTCACGTTCCTTATAAACCCGCCCAACTAGACCGGTCCCCATCTAGCTATAAATGTAATTACTGTCACATGATTGGACATACCATCCACAGGTGCAATCAAGTTAACTTGGACGAAATCAACGGATTAGTAAAGAAGGAAGGAAGCAATGTTATTTTACCAGACGGAACTCAAATACCTTATGATAGAACCAGGCCTTTTAAAACCGTAGTTGACACTTATCACCAAAGCAGAGGACAAACAGCGGGAGTTATCAACCTACCGCCAGGAACGCATACGGGAAAAAAGGAAGATAGCGCACCAGAAGTCCAGACCTCTTTTGGAAAGCTTGAGGAGGTTGAATATGCGGAGGAAGACACTTTCGACTGCGACATTGGAAAGAGAACCAGAAGTGGTGCAGAATATCCTGAAGGGTCAGACAATTCGAAAGCAAAAAAAGTCAGAAACACAAAGGAAGAGCTCATGGACGTCGACGACGAGAGGATCTTAGAGATTGCTCGACAGGATGATTATGACCCAGTTCCTCTTCCTGCATCTTCAAGAAAAGAAAACCCCGCACCAAAGAAGGTTAAAATCCTCACGCCTCAGGACTCTACCAGCGCGCCAACAAAGGAGAAACCTGCCCGCAAAACCTATGTGGAAAGACCATTAGCTACGCAGTTCCCCGACACAGAAGAGAAGTTGGTCTCACAAATGTTAAATGAGAAAATTCAACTCACCATTGGAGAAGTTTTCGCCATATCTAACGGCGCCGTGGATGCATTCAAAAAGAAGATTAGTCCTAAAAGAGTTCCTATAGATCAACCTAAGACAACCAACGCTGTCGACGTCAACTCTGAAGACGAAGAGGAGGAAGCGCAAGATAGCGGTCCAGCGCATTACGCTTGCCCCTTAGGATATGTTGCTGTCACCATTAATGGGAAGCAAATTCAGGCGCTCTTAGACAACGGTTCTCAAGTTAATCTTTTACCTAGGGATCTAGCGGGGAAAATGGGGCTTATAATTACTCAAAAACCTATGAAACTGCGCGGTATTGGCGGACACAAGAGTGACATTCTGGGAATTGCGGAAAATGTACCGGTTAAAGTAGGAAATATTACGAAAGAAGTGCATTTCTGGGTCTCTTCTGCGGAGGTACAGCCTATACTAGGAAAACCATGGTTGATAGACGTCTCAGCTACTATTCAATTCAAGGACAGCGGTGTGGAATCCCTCTCAATAAATAAAAATGGTCAGACTTACCTGGTTCCAATTTTAAACCCATCAAACCAAAAATACGAGACCACTTTTCCTGTCAATTCCGCCACAACTTCGAGTCATTTTTTAGCTTCTGGCACCTTCCAGAAGTAGGTGATTGGAAGGTGCCCAAATATAGTGTAGAAGAAAAGTTAGTGTTTGCGGCAAAATATAAATCAACGTCAAAAAAAATCAAGCCAGTAAATCAGTTCATGCCGCAGAACATAAACTCACCCTTATGTAGTCCTCCTTTATCTAGAGATCCTTATGTAACACCTTTAACTCCTCACCCGCCTAATTTTACCCCTACTTGGAAAATCACAGAAGACCGCCTTAAAGTCATTAATTTCGGTCCACCCGGGTGGCTCAAACCTGAAGAACTTAAATTATTCAAACATATCATCGTAATGCGGCAGGGAGGACTTGCTTTTCGGGAGGAAGAGAGAGGACTTCTCAAACACACTTACGGGAAACCTTACATCATTCCCGTCATCGCCCACGAACCTTGGCAGCAGCGACCTATTCCAATTCCTGCCGCAATTAAAGATCAATTCATAGAGTTAGTACGGGAGCGCATCCAAACAGGTCTTTATGAGCAGTCTTATTCCTCTTACTCTAGCCCGGTCTTTTGCGTCAAAAAACAAGATGGAAGGCTCAGGATTGTCCACGACTTACAAAAACTCAATAAAGTAACAATTAAGGACTCTGGAATACCGCCTTCACCGGAAGAATTAATTGAATCTTTTACCGGGAGAGCTTGCTACGGTCTGGGAGATATAATGGGAGGCTACGATGAAAGAGAGTTATCATTAGAATCTAGGCCATTAACCACCTTTGAAACTCCTCTGGGACGATTTCAGCTTACCAGATTACCACAAGGAGCAACCAATTCTGTCGCCGTATACCAGGCGCAAATGATGTGGATTCTACAAGACGAAATTCCTCAAAATGTCGGTATATTCATTGATGATGGCGGTATAAAAGGTCCTGTTTCAGATTACAATCAAGAAACTTTGGCAGAAAACCCTGGCATCAGGAAATTTATCTGGGAGTACGCCGTCACTCTGGAGCGGATCTTATTTAGAATAGAAGAAGCTGGACTCACAATTTCCGGAAAGAAATTTGCCTGCTGCGTCCCCGCGTTGGATCTTGTGGGTCACGTTGTGTGCAGGGAGGGCAGAAAAATTTCGAAAAAACAGCTAAATAAAATTGAAACATGGCCGGTACCAAAAAATGCAACGGAAGTTCGAGGTTTTCTAGGAGTCTGCGTCTATGTCAGGATGTTTATTAAAGGACTTTCAGAGCTTGCCGCACCGCTTAGAAAATTGACCAGAAAAGACGCGGAATGGAACTGGAAAAAGGAGTGCCAGGATGCGTTTGATCTTTTGAAACGGATAGTAGGTTATGATATAACTCTAAAAAAATTGGACTACTCTGAAGGAGCAGGAAAAATAAAATTAGCGGTGGATTCTAGCTACATTGCGGCAGGAGCAGTACTCACTCAAGAAGATAACCAGAAAGACAGGCCAGTCTTATACGAATCCGTGGTTTTTTCGCCGGTGGAATCCAGATATTCTCAATCAAAACTGGAGCTCTGTGGCGTCGCAAAAATCCTAAAAAAATTACAAACTCAGCTTTGGGGCCAGCAATTCGACCTCTTAGTGGACGCTAAAAGCCTTATAGAAATGATTAACTCACCTGATCTTCCAAATGCTCCCATGACTCGTTGGGTGGCTTTTATTCAATTATTCTCTTATAATTTGGTTCACGTCCCTGGGAAAACTTTCACTATGCCCGACGGATTATCTAGAAGACCGCCAGACGATGATGAAGGAGAGCAGCCCAGTTTTGACGAAGATGAGAAATGGATTAAGCCTCATCCCGGTTTTGGCGTCAAAGAAGTTAACACTTTAAATTTGGGGGTGGAGCGCGGTCAATTTCAGCAAGAAGGAATTTGGGGCAAGCTTCAAGAATATTTGCTCACTCTAAATAGGCCAACAGATACCTCTGACGCGGATTGGAAAGTAATAAAGCATAAATCTGCCGGCTTCATGGTCTCTGACGGCAAACTTAAAAAGAGAAATAAACCTTTCCCGCAACTAGTTATCAGCAATCCAAAATACCAGGAACACATTCTGGAGGCGCTTCACGAACAACTTGGCCATAGAGGAGTGGAAGAAACTTACAAACGGACTAAGCTTAGGTTTTGGTGGCCGCACATGAAAAGAAAAGTCAAGAGTTGGGTCCAGTCCTGCGACGCCTGTCAGAAGAGAAGCCCCTTGAAACCTTTGGAACATAAGCACGCAACAGGGAAATCTACCATTTTTGGGCGCGTCAGTATGGATACAGTACATATTAAAGCGGGAAAGTGGAAATATCTAGTGATTGCAAGAGATGATCTCTCCGGATGGGTCGAAGCTGTGGGATTGGAAACTCTTAAAGCTGAAAAGATTGCGCAGTGGTTTACGGACGAATGGATTTTCAGATATGGCGCACCTCACACAGTTGTAGTCGACGGCGGGGCGGAATTTGGGAAGGAACTTCAGGATTGCTTAAAGCAGAAAGGATCCATTGTAAAAGTCACTACGCCATATTATCCGGAAGCAAACGGGATGGTAGAAAGAGGTCATCAGCCCATTAAAGATACCTTGGTTAAACTGGCTGGGACGGACGGAAAGAAATGGCGCAGCTACTTACCTCTTGTCCTTTTTGCGGATAGAGTTTCTACGAAGAGAACCACTGGTTATACGCCTTATGAACTCATGTTTGGCCAACCGGCGGTTTTACCAATTGACCTCGAACTGGAAACTTTCTTAGGGACTGATTGGGAGTCAGTAAAATCAACCGCAGACCTTCTCTTTGCCAGAGTTCGCCAACTGGAGAGGAGAGAATCAATTTTGCAAGAAGCCTACAAGAACATGAAGGACTCCAGGGAAAATTCTGTCGAATATTGGAATCAAAAGAAACCAGACAGAGGACCGCTTACGCCGGGATCCCTAGTTCTTGTGTACAATAAATCCCTAGAAAGTCAGTGGGGAAAGCTCTTTGAAAACCGCTGGAATGGGCCGTACCGCATAAAATCACAAGAAAAAAGTGGCTCATATACTTTAGAAGAACTCGACGGTCAAGAACTCAAGCGCAGGTATGCGGCGCCGCATGTGAAGCTGTTCCATTCAAGAAAACTCTGATTTTATTCTGGCTTTGTTGCCTTTTTTGGGAAAGATTAAATTTTCTATGGCTATTCACATTTCAGACAGTTAGATCTATAAGGGCTTTCAAGATTTTTTAAAAAAAAAAAAAAAAAAAAAAAAAAGAAAAAGAAGTGGGGGACTGGTGTTGCCGATAGGAAGCATAAATTAGTAAAATAAAGGAGTAAATTTCAGTGAAAAATAAAAAAATTAGGGGCTTACTTAGTAGGCCATTTGAATCTCAAAGCTACCATTTATCAGCGCCTCAAGTTCGCGCTCAACATGGCGGAATTCCAGGACCACCGGACGACTGCCGCGGGCACGGCCATTTCGACGAGCTCTTCTAGTTGGTTGATTGTGTTGGAATTGCGTTCTGGCGACAAGGAGGCGGAGGCGTTGCCGAAAAACATGAAGTTGCGGGAGTTCAACAACCCGAGTGACATAGGAGGCTGCTACATGTACTCCAGCAATGAAATCTTCGTCGTCGGAGTGGATTAAGATAGGATAATTTTGTGAACCAAGGGGATAATTATTTACTAAAGATAAGGGAGTATTGGTTTCGCCATAACCACTGCGCGCGTTTGTTTGGGAGTTTGGATCCCAGGCACCATCAATAGGCGATTCAGGAATAAAAGACATGGTCAACAGGAGAAAGAGGCGAAGTGGTTGTGTTGGCTTAGCAAGGAATGATAGTAATGAGGAGTTAGTGGATTGGATTTTGCCATCATTTCAATCCCCTTTATATAGCTTTGGGTGCTCTCCTTTTGCTCGGAAGGATCTGAGGACTTCGAACTTTTGTCTAGTGGGAACAAGACCATTGGCTTAGATCTCTGCGACCACGCCGGACTACAAGCTTCTGTCTAGCTAGTAACATGATCCTTGGCCTACATCTCTGCGACCACGCCGACTTCGAGCTCTTGGCGGGTCAGTAACAATAACATCGGCATAAATTAAAGAAAGCAAGTTTCCGGCCTAGGCCGGGCCAAACTCGAATAAACAAACGTACAAGACAAGTTTCCGGCCTAGGCCAGGCCAAACTCGAATCAACAAACGTACAAGACAAGTTTCCGGCCTAGGCCGGTCCAAAAACAAAAACAACAAGCATAGCTTGCACAACTGGGACTGGAAATGGTTCTTGAGGCGATAGCGGTAGCACCATCTTCAGTTCAAAGGTGGCCTTGCTAACAACGCGGCGCACAATACCATCTAGAAGCTAGACCGGAGACGAATTGCGTGGTGCTTGTTGTTTGAGGGGTTTGACCGACCAGCGCACTCCCCAGTTTCTTTCCCCCTTTTCGCGAGAGCTTTCTTACCACGACACACTTACATCTCGCCAACCTATTTGGATAAACATTTTCGTGATCAACTCAATACAGCACCTTCAAAATGAGTGAACATTCTAAAGTCCCTGCAAATCAGTCAGCAGAAACCTCCTTAGCACATTTCTGGCCCATCTACCTCTTTAATATCGCGCCGGGAACGTCCGCCGCAGACATCACGGAAGCCTTGAAAGAGCATGGAGCTATAAGAGAGTCTTTTACGCCACACGTCGGATCTGGGATGGAGTTATTTGCGCTGGTTGTGTTCACAAGTCGGGAGGGAGCTAATAAAGCTATTGGAGCTCTTGATGGCGCGAAAGCCGACGGATTGCTATTGGAAGCGCGAGCAACGACAAAGGAGGAGCGCCAAGGTCTGGAACTTCTAGCGCGGATGACATAAACAGCCCTGGAGACGAAACTAAGGATAGCTACGCCGCAAGGATCACACCAATTTGGGGGTGGTTTCTCCACCCATTTCCACTAAAAATTCTTGTTACAATTTTCCTTTATTTCTTCATCTAGATATACCTTTTCATCGTCACATTATTTCCTGGAAAATTACTATAAAATCAAATAAGAAAAACAGCATAAAAATCACTAAAGGAATATAAATCAACCAAATCTTATTTCTGCCTCACTTGTTCATAGCTTTTCTATTCTTCAAACTCATCTCAATTTTTTTACGCTAGAAGGAAAATCAAACATACAAAAAAAATCTGCACAAAAACCAATCAAACTTGCCACGTCACAGCCTTCTTTTGCCTTGCCCTATTTTCTTTTTCTATTCTTCGTCACGCCTCACTCAAGGTTGGATGATGGGGACATCATCTAATTTGGGGGTGGATGTGGTGAGCCTAATCAAAACCTTATTACATCACTCAGACACTCACCAGGAAGGAATCACCGCCAAACGCCCTCTAGAAATCACTCTGGTACATGTAATCCACGCCCACAGACACTTCATAATAGCCTAGAAACATCTCTACAAGGCGCCTCAACTTCTCAGTATTCACTTTCATGGATGGCCCTCCACAATGGGTAATAAAATATGTACAAAATCAGGTTCAAAGTGGGAGAAAGTCCACCATCAAACAGAGCCAGACTATTAGGAAGGACCCTGAGTGTTCACTAGAATTAACTCCTCTATATTCCAGCAAGGCGTAACTCTTTCTCAGATGCATGGCGGCTGATGCGCCATGGTTATTGTTTTCCTCTTATGTCATCCCAAGCCATGTAGTAGATGCCTTGTTGTTTTTTTGCCTTGTCACCTTGTTGGAGGCTTTTTGTACCCTGTTCCCATCTTTCTCTTCGTCTCAGAACCACCTGTTGTCCCCTCACTATAAATGTAGAGCCTTTTGGCCCATTCTGTTTGTCCCCCATCAGATTGTCACTTTGCATCCCTGGTCACAGAATAAGAATTACATAGCCTATTTTACCACATATTTTACAGTATATTTTCCCCCTTGATTTCGTCTAGAAAGCACTATTCTCAATACTTCATCAGCCACACTTTTCTTTAAGAGTCCATACTCTTATTCTTGTCCCATATTACTCTCCCAACCTGAGAGGCAGCTTTTCACGCACTCATCCCTCTCTAAGCTCTATTCCCCCAAAGAGTAGTTCCACACCGCATGCAAGGAGGTCTTCAACATCAGTGACAAAGCCGCCATATGTTACCTGAAGGGTTGCCATCATCATTTCCAGCACTACATGCAAACCTCCATACCTCCTCGGGGGAAATTTGGGCGGTTTATGGTTTTTTTTTTTTTTTTTTTTTTTTTCAACTGCTCAGCCTTTTTTTTTCAACTACTCAGGATGTGTCACTGCTCAGCATGTTGAGCCATTTTTTTCCCCTTTTATTTTCTTAAAATTTTCAGTGCTGTTCTTTCCATGTCACTGCTCAGCATGCTCAGCCACTTTTTTTTTCTTTTGTTTTTTTTGTGAAACTGCCCAGCCTGAGTTTTTTTTCTAAATACTCAGTCTAAATACTCAGCACATCTTACTGACTCAGCAATGACATTTGGTAATTTTTTTGAGCCACTCAGCGCTTTGTTGAACTTGTCATTTTACTCCTCATCTTTAGTAACAACACTTATTCAAGAGCAAGAATGGAAAAGGGTAAAAGAATAATTATTTACAACTATGGACAAGGTATAGGTACAATAGGTACAAGAGTAAGAATGAAAAGGGGTAAAAAAATAAGTAATAAGAACAGTTCAAGGGAAAATATATCTTACAAGAGGAAGAATGTTACAAAATTATGTACAACTAAGAGAATTTCTCTGTTTTGGATGCAAGAGTCTCATTGCCTTTATTGTATGTAGTGGGGAGTAGAATTGGTGCCGGTGGTGTTGATTGTGCGGACCATGCGGCTGGAGGAGGCGGGGCGCTGGAGGCTGCTGCCACCGTCATGGGACAGGCGGATGAGGCGGAGGCAAGGCTGAAGGCGATGGAAGGGCAGAAGACGATGAGGGAACCGGTAAACCAGGAACGGCCGAAGGGGCCGAAGAGATGGCCCGTGCATGGATGGAAGCAGTGAGTGCACGGGCCGCAGTCGATGGAACAGCTGCTCCATCTGATGGAGCGGCAGCTGTTGTCACTGCTGCAGTCGTTGAACGCACAGGGGCTTGAGGGGCTTGAGGGACGGCTGGGGCTTGAGGAATGGGTGGAGGTTGAGGAGCGGGTGGGGCTTGAGGAGCGGGTGGAGCTTGAGGAGCGGGTGGAGCTTGAGGAGCGGGTGGAGCTTTAGGAGCGGATGGAGCTTGAGGAGCGGACGGAGCTTGAGGAGCGGGTGGAGCTTGAGGAGCGGGTGGAGCTTGAGGAGCGGGTGGAGCTTGAGGAGCGGGTGGAGCTTGAGGAGCGGGTGGACCTTGAGGAGCGGGTGGAGCTGAAGGAGGGGAAGCTTGGTGAACGGATCGAGCTTGATGAACGGATCGAGCTTGATGAACGGATCGAGCTTGGAGAACGGATGGAGCTTGAGGGACAGGTGAGGCTTGATTGGCAAACAGCTGAGGGTCAATTTGATGGTTGACTGCCTCCCCGAGAAAGTCGGCTAGTATTGCATTCATGAAAGAGACGTCAGCAAAGCGGACTTTTTTGCTGACACCACTATTTTTTCGAGGGATCGCGACAACGGGGCGGATTATCTTGAGATTAGAGACTGCGTTGGATAGATCATCCAGGATGGGATCTACAGGAACAGCTCGAGTGGGGGAAGAGGGTGGAGAAGGAACCTTGAAGTCGTACGCGGGGCATGACTTCTGAGACTTACAAGCGCTTCTGATCGCGGTGTACTGAGGTGGTTTCGAACTGAGCTGAGGTGGCTTCAAACTGACAAAGCTGAAAGTTGGTTGGTCGGGCTGGGTTGATACCGGTAAAGGGGTCTGGGTCGATACCGGTAAAGGGGTCGAGGCCTGGAATATGGATCCCCCGGGTTTGGAACCACAAAGGTTACTGGAGAGGTTTGATTTAGGTGGTGGTGGTGGCGGCCTTGGTGGCGACGCATCCGGCATGAAAGGGTTATTTCTTGTGGGCTGCATAGTCGATGGTTTGAAATTGGCGGTGGGGAATGATGATTGGCCAAATCGAGTCAGAGGAGGGGGCGGAATGTTAGGCGGCAGGAGCGGCGGCTTTTCCTGGGTAGACTGACCGTATTTAGGTGGCGGGGGCAGTAGCGTTTGCTGGATGTTAAATGGGCAAGAAGACTGAGCGAATCCGCCAAATTGAGTGGGTGGGGGCGGCGGCGCGTTTTCCTGGGCGCCCGATTGGATATTCTTCAGGGAACCGTGCATGGGCGGCGGGAGCGGCAGTTTTTGCGGACCGGGCAACTGGCTGTTGTGTTGACTGTTGTGTTGACTGGGCGGTGGAGGTGGTGGTTTTTGCTGGCTGCCGGAAGGGCAAGAGAAGTTGAAAGATGACTCAGTCTGACTTGCAGACGGGGTTTTTTCCACATTTTGCAATTGGTTCTTCCAATAGTCGGAATAGTCGAATGGCTTTGGGCCACTTGGGACCCCTAGCTTGGGCCCGTTAACTTTTGGAGTATAAGTCTAAGCAGAGATCACGTGAGTTAGAATCACAAACATGTCGAGATCATACTGATCATACTAACTTACATGATCTATAAAGCTCTGTGGAGCATAATCAAAATGTGTCGATGGCGGCTTATGTTCAAAGGTTGGAGTAAGGATTGACCGCGAGGTGTTGGGCTGAGAGGTTATGGGGGCCAAGGACGGTTGTGGATATTGGTAGTTTGGCTGGGACAAGTACTGCGGCTGAGAGAAGTACTGGGGCAGATTTGAGTGCTGTGCCTGAGTTGGGTGCTGTGGCTGAGTCGGTTTATGTGGCTGAAAGGTCGAGTGCTGCGAGTGTGAGGTTGACTGGGAGGCTGAAGAAGAAGGTCTAGACAGATAGGAGGTTGATGTATTAGGCTGGGAAGTTGAGCTAGAGATATATGCGGAGTCATATCCGTACGACGGAGCTTGGGTATTGGGTTGAGATGAGTAATGAGAGGAAGATGAGAGGTGTGAGCCGCTGAGAGTTTCAGTCATACTAGTCGGACAAAAGGGGATTGATGCGGGAGTAAAACGGTATTCAGAGGTATCTTGATCCCGATGATCGTGATCAAGCCCTGGAGCAGCATACATTTGATTTCCGCCGTGAAGTCGAACATACCGCCTGCGTTTGGGACATGGGTTGTAGGGATTGAAAGGGGGTGTTGGGGGTTGCTCTGGTTGTTCGCGATCGGGAGGCAGCTGCAAAAAAGGCGAGACCTTTGGGCGAGCATATGAGTTTGGATCGTGGCGTCCCTCTTCAGCGTAGGTCAGCTCATCGAGAGCAGGGGCCGAGGGTGATGGCGGTCGACGGCGAGAACGGGTATGATATCGATATCCATCATCATCAGAAAATCCGTCAGATTCGATTTCTATGACACGAGTGCGAGTACGCCTCTTGGGTGGCTTTGTCGCCTGGAAGAAAACAATATCATCAGTTAATGCTATAACGTAATTTGATAAAGAGAAAAAGGGTTTGCTTACCCCTTTGACGGCAAGGGCCAACTTGAGTCGTGGCCTGACTGGGGACTTGATGGGTTTTTTCGCGCGGTTCCTTCCAGCGGGTGCAGTCTTAGCCGGCGGCTGACGTTTTGCAGTGCGCCGGTCATCCGAGTCGGACTGAGAGAAGTGAGAGGTTTTCGAGTCTTCGGATTGAGAGGCATCGTCAGACTGGGAAGCATCTTGTGACGGTGAATCTTGCTGTGACGGCGAATCTTGCTCTTCTTCACTATCCAAGGGGTCTTCATCGTGCCCGAGTTTTTGTTTGTATCTGGTGGGCTGCGATTTCGCAAACGTGACCTGGCGGCGTTTCTTTATTGGTGAAGGAATCCGATGTTGATTGCGAGAACGGGAGCGTCTTGGCGGCGGGGAAGCTGATCTCCTAGTAGATACTCGTTTTGGTGAGGGAGAGATTGTCGATTTTGCTTGAGCTTTCCGGTTTGATCGCCTTGCTGGTGATCGGCCACGACCGGGTGAAAGGCCACGATATGGCTCAGGAGAGGGCGAGGGCGATGCGCGAGCATCCCGCTTGGAAGATTTTGATGGGGTTCGAGTCACAGTAGCTGTTGAGCGGCCACGACCGGGGCTACGGCTACGATGTTGCTTAGGAGATGGTGAGGCCGATGCCGCCCTGCGCTTGGAAGATCTTGATGGGGTTCTGGCCGGTGATCGGGCCACAGGAATTCTGACAGGTGATTGGGCTGCAGTTCTGGCAGATCGAGCTGCAGTTCTGACAGGCGATCGGGCTGCAGTTCTGACAGATCGGGCTGCAGTTCTGACAGGCGATCGGGCGGAGGTCGGCACAGGTAATCCGGCCGCGGTTCTTGCCGGTGATTGAGCGGTTGTCTTGACTGATCGGACAGATCTTGCCCGTGGCGGGGACGGCGTTTCGGGTATTCTTGATCTTGAGGCTGTGGGGCGATGACCTGGTGATGGAGGAAGTTTTGGTGGTGAGGGGGAAGGCGCCGGTTCCGAAAACTCCTCGGCCGATGAGAGCGGTGAAGTAGGTGGACCCGGCGTGCTGCGAAGTCCTGTAATTTACAATGTGTAGGCTTAGCATCTTTCATGAGGAGAGTGTGATCGGTGAGGTCGGTGAGAACTATGAACTTACTGAGTATCGTCAAGTACTCGTGAGCCAAGTCACGCAACTCATTGTTAACCTTGATTTTGGTGGGGATGTAGGCCTGTGAATCGACAGCGGTGATAAAACCGACAAGGTCGGCTCTATAGTTTGCCTTGTCGTAAGGCTTGAAATCGGTGGATGCCGTTTGAATCGGCTGCCGTTTGGCTTTAGGGTTGGTCATGGAGGACGACTAGGGATAACTCGGGGGCGGATTGGGAATAACTATTGAAGTCGATACATAACAGGCAGGATGATAATTACAGAGAGCGAGACTGGATGGAGTTTGGGCCTGGGGACCTACCGGGTGATCAGGATGATTGAGGACCCCGACTGTCGACAACCTGCTGAGTTGGTCAAGGCCTTGTTTGGTGGCGCCTCCATCTGCCGTATGGATACGTACTGTCAAGCTTGGTTCATAACAGCAAGCTTTGCGGACTTACCGGCCAATTTCCGCGGCACTCGGTTCTCGACCTTCTGAACATGTACAAGCTACGACCATCAAGCTTTTGGCTTAACGGCTGACCATCAAGCTTTTGGCTTAACGGCTTTCGGCTTAACGACGCTTTCGCCGGCAACGCTTCTGGACTCGACCTTTCCTTTTTGGTAAGCTTCCTTTTACTTTTTGTACCTTCCTTTTCTTTCTCATTTCATCCAATGGCCGTGTGGAAAATCAACCTTAGCCCTTTGAGATCGGAAGATATCCGAGCAGGAAGATCATCACGCAGATCACACGTCATAGCAGGTCATGTCGCCAGCCGAGGCCAGCCAGCTTAATTACATAATATTTAAGTTTGTTTCTTTGTGATCGGCCAGATCACACGTGGACGACCATCAAGCTTTTGGCTTAACGGCTTTCGGCTTAACGACGCTTTCGCCGGCAACGCTTCTGGACTCGACCTTTCCTTTTTGGTAAGCTTCCTTTTACTTTTACCTTCCTTTTCTTTCTCATGTTCTGTTTATCTTGATGTCTTCGCCCGCCGCCCAGCCGATTTCCTTCAAGTTTCATCCAATGGCCGTGTGGAAAATCAACCTTAGCCCTTTGAGATCGGAAGATATCCGAGCAGGAAGATCATCACGATGCTTTAATTACATAAATATTTAAGTTTTTTTCTTTGTGATCGGCCAGATCACACGTCATAGCAGGTCACGCGCCAGCCGAGGCCAGCCAGCCTGCCACAGCTGCCATTATTCGACCAAATCTTCCGGCCAACCTAGTATGTATTTCGATCGCCCAAGTAGACCCATCCGCCATCCACCCAACTTCCACCTGCCCGCGATTCAACTACCCACCGGCCGGCCAACTGAAACTACCACTCGAAACTACCACTCAAGGACCAAGTACTACCACCAACTGCAAGCCAACCGAAAGATCAGGAAAACCACCCAACCGTAGAGAAAGGCATCTTCAACAAGGACGCACCGGATTAAATCCATGAAAAGCGAAAGAAGGAAAAAATGCGACCTCGACCAAAGACAACAATGGACTGGCATGACTTGGATGCGATTGCGACAAGGTAAGTCCTTATATTGTTGCTTTCGTCTCTGTGCTCTCTACCCGTCCTCATTTCATCCAACTCGAAGCTATCAAGCTGATTCCGCCTTGTCTGATTTTTTTTGGTGACAGACCACCTGCTCCTTACCCAGCTTGAAGCTGCTTTTCCCTTCTCCAAATTACGCCAGCTTGACGCTGCTAATCACTTGTCCAGACCTTTCAGATCGCTTTCCTTGCTCTTGTCCGAATATTTCAGGATCTGTTTCCTCTTCCGATCCGAGTATCTCAGGTTTCCTTCGACCCAGCTCTTTGACCTATCCCCATCCGAACTTAATCAGTTTTCTCTACTACCATCTGCTTATGATGAAGCGCTTCAGAAATAACGACGAGGCTGAGGCTGCATGGCAAGGCAAGTTTTCTTTTTTTCATACTTGATACCATGTAATACCAACGTTATGATTCTCAGATCCAAATCAGCTTGCAATCCCCGCGCTTCGTCAAGCTTTGACCACGTTTGGAATCCGCTTGGAGGAAGGTGAATATCGCAGCAAATTGTTCCAACGCTATGTCAAGCTTGCCCGCATCGAGTCACCTGAATCTGTGGAGCGTTGGATTGAGCTGGACTCGTTGGACGCACCTTTGCCAGGTACGCAACCGTTATTATTCCCGCTGAGTTTCAATCTTGTCAGCTTTAATCTCGAATCTTGACTGACACATTTATCACCACTCTTAGCCGCCGAACAACTGGTGGTTTCCAAGTTGAGAATCATACTGGCTCTTCACTCGGTCGACTACCCGGCACAAGCGAGTCGCGGGCATCTAGTCAAGCTATACAATGCGCTTGCGAATGAACTCAATCCCAGTGGGTCAGTCGTCGATGTCAGTACCTTGTTGCCCCCCTCACGTTCCGATCCCAAAAAGAAGAAGAAAAACTCGGAAGCGACCGGCAAAGAACCATTGCCACCGCCAACGCCGCCACCGCCAACAGACGCCCGATTTCCCACCTATGCTGGAAAGACTCGGCGTACTAAGTCTGCAGCCAGGGAGGATACATTCTTTCAGCCATATCGATCCTCTGCCAGACCAGCCAGATCATCAGTGTGTCACACATCGCGAAAGTCTGCCGTCTGCCCCTCATCCCGAACATCCCAAGCCGCATCATCATCAGGCCGCTACTCCCTTCGACGATCCCCCCGGTTGAGAGCAGCCCAAGAAGAGTCTGACCCGCCTTCCCAATCCTCTGACGCGAGGGATCAAACTTCGGTTTCGGTGAAGGAAGAATCTGACGATGACGATGAATCTCAGACGCCCACACATGTCAACCGCTCACCATCACCCACACGATCACCAACCCGAGGGCCTTCTCCCTCTGAAGCTGTCGACGGGCACCTTGCCTCCGATGCCGGTGACTCTGAAAGAACCGCCTCTGAAGCCCCCTCGGAGCCGCCCTCCCAATCTTTTGATGGGCGCCATCCTTCCGAAACCTCCTCCGATCCGCGTTCCCAATCTGTCGATGGACACCATGCCCCTGAAGCCGGGGACTCTGAGCGAACCGCCTCTGAAGCCCCTTCTGACCCACGTTATGCCGGTGACTCTGAAAGAACCGCCTCTGAAGCCCCTTCTGACCCACGTTATGCCGGTGACTCTGAAAGAACCGCCTCTGAAGCCCCCTCGGAGCCGCCCTCCCAATCTTTTGATGGGCGCCATCCTTCCGAAGCCTCCTCCGATCCGCGTTCCCAATCTGTCGATGGACACCATGCCCCTGAAGCCGGGGACTCTGAGCGAACCGCCTCTGAAGCCCCTTCTGACCCACGTTATGCCGGTGACTCTGAAAGAACCGCCTCTGAAGCCCCTTCTGACCCACGTTATGCCGGTGACTCTGAAAGAACCGCCTCTGAAGCCCCCTCGGAGCCGCCCTCCCAATCTTTTGATGGGCGCCATCCTTCCGAAGCCTCCTCCGATCCGCGTTCCCAATCTGTCGATGGACACCATGCCTCTGAAGCCGGGGACTCTGAGCGAACCGCCTCTGAAGCCCCTTCTGACCCACGTTATACCGGTGACTCTGAAAGAACCGCCTCTGAAGCCCCCTCGGAGCCGCCCTCCCAATCTTTTGATGGGCGCCATCCTTCCGAAGCCTCCTCCGATCCGCGTTCCCAATCTGAAGATGACGAAGATGACGCCTCAGAGACACCCACAAGCCACTCTCCCGCCGTGGCGGCCCCGCTCCAAGCCCATGACTCTCAGCCTCACCTTGCATCTCGAGCCGCCCCCACCCCCCCGCCAACATTGGCACGAAGGAGCCAGGCTCTCAAACGAAAGTCGGAAGACACCTCAGAGTGGCCGGGTGAGTCTTTTAATCTTTTTCCATGTGTTTCTACGTTGTTCTAATTTTTTTTTAACTTTTCTTCCGCTGGTAGACCACTCGCAGCTCTCGCGGGAACAAATCACAGAGTACTTGGATCAGCACAACGTTGCGTACAACTCGACCACTCGGACCGCACGGCTGATTGGCAGCTACAACCTCCTACGCTCCGGCCTCTCCAACCTTGGCAAACGACCTAGAGCTTCTCAGTCCCGCTCTCGGTCAACCTCTAGAGCTTCTCAGTCCCGCTCTCGGTCAACCTCTAGGCTACCTTCTTCCCGTCCTCGCCCATCTTCCGCACGCAGAAATCAATGCAGAGTCGAGAGTAGCGAACCCAAAGACAATGATTGTGGGTTTGTATACTCAAGGCCCGGGCCACCCTCCAGTCCTCGAAATGAAGCGTCATCCTCAGGGCCTGCTAGCAGTCGCGCCAACTCACCATCTTCAGCGTTGTCGTCTAACTACCAACCATCTGTGGCGTCAACTGAGTCATTGGAAGCTCCAATCTCCCGGGCATCACTCAGCGCCCGTTCAACCTCCACTTCAAGAGATTTCCCCACTAAAAATACCGGTCAGAAGCGAGCCAAGAAAAACGATGCTCCAATTCAGGCCCGCAAGAAACCAGGAAGACCTCGAGCACAACAATCCTTGCGCCCAGGACGTCGCCAGTGGCGTCGTCCATCCTCGACTCATCATGAAGATATCAACTTTGTTGCTGTTCTTCCTGACGGCTCAAAGAAAAGGAGAAGGCAACATGACGACCTCTCTTCAAGCGCTGGTCGCATGAAACGAATTCGCCCCGGTCCCGATGATACTCCTCGTCCTCAAGCCTCCAGGTCACGTAGCACTAGAAAAAGACCCGCTCGACAGAATAGCTACACACCGCCACCGTCTGGGAACCATCGCCCTGCTCTGGATCGATTTGCTAGCCCTCCTGCCCATCGGCCTCAAGCCTCAACCTCGGATCTTCAATATTCTAGCCAACCTGCTCACCCGGATCACTCTTCTAGCCCCCCCATCAATCCTTACACATCCGGCTCAAGATCAAGACGCCATAGGCACCGCATTATCTCTGACGACGAAAATTCTGACGACGAGTTGGAAGCCAATGGAGCTGCCCGAAGAAAAAGGAAGCAGCCCCATCACCCTTTGTCAAGCCCGCCACACGCCAAAAGACAGGCCGCCCCGGTCTTGCGACGTATCCCGACCAATGCAGAAGTTCGCCGCCGAAGACAAAGACAACAAAATGCTGAAGATCGAGCCCGGCGCAACAGCGTTCAGATCCATCCAACTTTCCGCGACGACGAGGAGGTGATCATGCCAAGTGATCCCAGTGGCGTTCAGGGGTGGAGGTCCTCCCTCCCGCGTGATTTCTCAGGCCTGTCAGGATCAGAACCGTCATCCCCTTCTGGACCAGCGCCCCCACCAGATCAAACCCACAGTGGCCTTGTGGCCAGCTGCTGCTCTGGTCAGCAATTGGTAAGTCAGCTGACACAGGCAACCGGGATCCTCACCGAGGCTCTTGAGCAGGTCAACCTCTCTCAACTCAGGCCGAGCTCCAGTGGTGAACCGAGCTCTTCATCTGGTCCTCGTCCTTCAGGATCGGGAGAACCTCGCAACCTCACTCTTTTGGTAAGTCCTTTTTATTTCAATATGAGCCTGGTATCGATATTATTTTGCTGATTCTTCTGACATGTAGGCACGAGTCCGCCTGCACATCAAGACCCTCTTTGGGAAGTGTATGGCCTTGAATCAGTTCCCACCCCCTGCGACCGACCGCGAGAGAGCCAACTGGAAGAATGAAGATTTCGACAATGACGACTCAGACGATGAAAGCACGGCCTCTAGCGTGGCTTCGTATGTCGACCCGGCATTCCCATATCCCAACGGTCCCGGCCATAAGAAGGCTTCCCCGGCTACACTCTCAATCATGTGGCGGACCATGCGACGGGCTGGTGTTGTTTCATTCAGGCCTGACTTGGCCCGGGGTCCCCGTGATACCGACAACGCATTCCTATGGGATCTTGCTCATACGATCTTCATGAAACTCGTTCGAGCGCAGGAGTATTTGGATATCGACCTTGAGAATTGCTCCACCGAAAAAATCCACGACGCAATTTACGCTCATGCCAAACAGATACATCGAACGTAAGTCTATCTTGTCTTCTTGTCTTGGCTTTAGTCCAATGGATGGTTTTTCTAATTATTCCATCCTCACTATAACTTGCAGGTATCGAGAGGCAGCCTGGAATCCCCAACGGCTCGACCAGAGGGCTATCATGAAACGTCGACTCGCGCGCACTCATCGGGTAAGCTTGTGATTCACAGTGTGCTCATCACTATTGTCCTGGTTTATCTCGCTTATCTCTTTGAAACTTTACTCATAGCTCCGCGATATGCGAGTCAAGTTTCTGACTAGCCGGGCAGGCCTTGTTCCTCTCATTCCGGTTGTGACTCATTGTACGAGTGATGCCGATACTGACGAGGAAGGCTCCGAGGAATCTGAAGGCTCGGATACGAACACCAACGGTCAACGTCAAAAACGTGTGGTAGTCAAACATCTTCCATGGCGCCATCCTCGGATTGGGCGAGCATTCAAACTCATCGATAAACTTATCACGCTGAAGCGAGAATCCGGCTGCAAAAAATATGGTAAGTCAACCTGTACCCGTGTGCAACCTCGTCGACAAAAGATCAGCCAAAGATCCTGTCCCAAATCACTTCCCTCCGATGCCATATGTGATGAGTGGCTCCAAGGACAAAGACCCCGCCAGATCAATGCCTTATCAATTCAATCTCTCCCGGCTCTGAGGCCTGTCATTAGAGAGTTAGAGCGGATGACCTAGACCTAACCTTGGTTGCCTTTTGTCCTGATTACTTAATTTTGGAAATAGTGGATATACTTTCCTCCTCTCTCCCTGTACATAGTCTTTTACCCTTTCCCAGCCTCGCCTCTCATTGATCCTCCAAGCCCGTCGCCAGATTCATATTTTAATTTTTATTGTACATAGTTGTATTTCTTAATACAAGATCATGAGATCGTTATAAATAATACTATTATCTCCATTATGCCATATGGGCCAAGCTTAAAACAACCGAGCCAAGCTCTCGCTGCAATGCCGCGCGGAGGCTTTCTGATCGTGCACAGTCTTTGAGTGATGCGTGGCCCTGGTGCAAATTCACCCACATGACCGCATTCCAAGACTCCAAACTCGCCCGGGAATCTTCTGATTGCGAACCGGTATCACTGATATGTGCAAGGCCCTTTTGCACAGAATATGTATTCTCAGTGAAACTCACAAATGAGTCCGGGCTAGGCCTGGGATCTTCCAATCGTGCGGAGTCCGATAGGATCTTTGCAGAGTCCAGACCCGTCCTATGTGATCTGGAACTCTCAATCTTATGGCCATATGTGTATATTGGGGCATCAGAGAACAGGTTGGAGATTGGGGCATCAGAGAACAGGTTGGAGCATAAGAGAACAGCAAGCGCAAGGATAGTACTAAGCAGCAAGCGCGAGTTTAGTACAAGCTAAGATGGTTGATGCAATGGATGAGTTCGGTAGACTATAGTCCAAGTATAACCGCTTCTGGGCTCAAAGAACCCAACATGAGCTTATCCAAAACACTCAATCGTCAGTCATCACTTGTTTATTCCTAATGATGTACACAATTGATGCTCACCTCCAGTGTTATCCATGTCAAACTCCATACTTCGAAAAGCTATGGAATCAGGACAATCATATCGGAGCTCCCCGTTCCCGTTGGTCCATACTGCGTGGATCCTTTGCGCAATCCAGTGGGTGGCGATTGGCCCGTCGGGCGTGGTGATGTAATTCATCCTGATCGGGAGGCTGTACCCGTAGGTCTTGACTAGCGTGCGAACCACTTGCGGGAACTGGTGAATGTTGAGGGGCCCTTCAAAAATTCCCTTGGTGAACAAGAGATCGAAGAACCCACTCAACCCCTTGGTGGTAAAGCTCCCGTCCGCCTCAAAGATGCTGCCCTGATTGAAGATCACCAAATCACCTAGATGAAGCAAATCCAAGCAAATCAAAATTCTACGCTTCAAAATTATTTAAATTTAATTCGGATTGGATAAGACTTACCGGCTGGAACTTGAAAAAATAATGGTAAACCGATATCCTGATCAGAGATTTTGCCTTCCTCTGAAGCTGGAGACTTGTCCGGCTTACTATCCGCACCCGCCTCAGCGGTTGATGAACCGTGATCGGACTTGGCAGAACTTTGACCTTCATCTGCCGCTGCAATCTTTTCAGGCCCGCTATGCACCGCGGTCTTGGCCGGTCTACCCAAGCGCTCAGCCGCCGTGAACGGCGTATCGTCCTCGATCGCAGTTACTAGATAGAAAGGAAAAGTAAGTGTCAGAAGGGTAAAGTATAAATAAATCAGATGGGAAAATACAAACCGTGATCGGACTTGGCAGAACTTTGACCTTCATCTGCCGCTGCAATCTTTTCAGGCCCGCTATGCACCGCGGTCTTGGCCGGTCTACCCAAGCGCTCAGCCGCCGTGAACGGCGTATCGTCCTCGATCGCAGTTACTAGATAGAAAGGAAAAGTAAGTGTCAGAAGGGTAAAGTATAAATCAATTGTATGGGAAAATACAAACCGTGATCGGACTTGGCAGAACTTTGAGCTTCATCTGCCGCTGCAATCTCTTCAGGCCCGCTATGCACCGCCGTTGTCGTCTCAGCCGAGCGCTCAGCCGCCGCGAACGGCGTATCGTCCTCGATCACAGTTACTAGATAGGGGTTGGATATTCAAAGATAAAGGAAAAGTACGTGTCAGAAGGGTAAAGTAAAAGTAAATTAGATGGGAAAATACGAACCGTGATCGGACTTGGCAGAACTTTGACCTTCATCAGGCCCATTGACGGCTGCCGCCTCAGCATCTAAAGTCAAGCGCTCAACCGCCTGCAAGAGCTTATCGTCCCCGATCGCAGTGCCTATGTACACTGTCTAGAGCGTTAGGGCATAGGGCCAAATGGACCAGAAGGTTAAATATGTAAACACCCGCCTTGCTCGCACTGGGCGCCTGAAGCTTGAAGCATGTCAGTCATGCTATCAGCAGCCAAGTCAGCCGTGATGACAGCAGGTGCGTTTTCACCGCGGATATTCAAGGCAAGTGGCATATGATTCCAGAGGTAAGACGAATTCCAGAGGTAAGACGAGTTGATTAGAGTGTGTATGATCGGGAATAATTGTGGAGGGAAGTTGAATAACATTGTGGCTGGTGAAGACAACCACGATGAAGACAACGACGATATACGACAATATCAGGCCAGCATAACCTTGGACCTGAAGAGCCCGGCCAAAAGCCCCGGTACCAATCTCAACCGGCATCCCATTGTTGTTCGGCAAAGAATAACCTTGTAGGTTTTCTTTGCCGAGCCGCAAACAAGTTACAACCATGTTTGCCCATGTTTGTAGTTGCACCCCAACTTTGCCTCTTGTCCAAAGTTGTGGTGCAAGATACATGTAGCAAAACTGGCAGTTGGGCCTGTTGGTACAATACCGTCGGAGACACGGCGGACATGACGGTGACCCATGTACAGTGCTGAGTGACTCCTCTGATGACCGGCGGCAGGCCGCAAACCTCAAGCTGCCTCTATGTACCTCACATGTGATCGATTGTATGTACAAATTTATTTATGCAAGCAACAAAAATCTCATCGATCACCGACTATCACCGATCAGTATGTGTTTACGTATGTCATACACAAGTGTGCGCAACGGTTTACATATGTATTTACAGCAGGTTACCGTTGCGTGAGGTGTGAGGTGTGATTATAACTCTCGTGGACATATACATACATACCAGCGATCTCTCCAGGTCGTACTGCCCCAGCTCCTGCGATTTGCCCTCCCCACCCAGTCAGCTACCTATGCGATGTCCGAGACACGATATGCCCCGGTGGTTTGTCTTTGCCAAGCGTTCGGATGCAAGCAACAGCGATTCCGGGACAGAGAAGGCAACTGGCAACCCGGCGCAGTAATTGCTCAGTCCACTCGAGCCAAGCACCTTGAAGCCGACAACCTCTTTGCCGCACGATATGGAGGAGACCAAGGTACGTTTGCATCACTTTCTTCCAGTCAATCATACTTCACCCCGCTGATCATCATATTTTCCAACAAGATTCTGAAGATGAACTCGACTTGGACAAGGACAAAAACGACGACAGTGACCAGAGATCTGACCGCTCGGATGAACGCCGTTCTAACCAAAGCCACAACGTGTCCGAGCTAGACCTTCAAGAAATTGGCATCTCATCCAGTAGTCCCAGCCCCGAAATCACAGGCGACTCACCGCGAATCCCAGATTTAAACATCCTTGACTGCCGTTCGTCTCTTTTCCCTACCTTTTTGCCACATGTCTTTCTCGATGCTAACAGAATTTTTATCTTTCCTTCACTTCATACATAGGGCGGTACTACAAGTTCAGCCTCAGGCATGCCGACCCGTCAGTCCTGCATCTTTCACTCCTCGCGGGCATGTTAGCCATTTTCGATCACTCGTCCTACGCTACGTCGGGCTGGATTTTGAAGTGCGGCCAAGATCTTCTTAGGCTTACCGCTTCTTGTGGACTCGGCCAACCTCGAAAAAAGGACGAATCCCTCCATTTCCGTCAAAAAGACACCCTCAAAACCCTCCCTGTTGATATCCGAACCGTCTTTGACTGGATGCAGATTGATCCGATCCTAGTCACGGTCGTCTGCTGTCCAGTGTGTTTTGCCATGTACCCCAAGCCCGACATCCCCAAGAAAAAAGCCTCCAAGGCCCCACAGATCCCACCTGCTCCGATTGGCCCCACGCAATGCATTAGTTCGGCGTTTGCTAATGACAAGGATGATACAACGGAAGATGATGATCCTGGCGTGTCAGATCCAGATGAAAATCCGAGCGTCTGCGGGGCCGAATTGTACCAACTTAAGAATCCCATCAAGACGTACGCCTATCAAAGCCTTTACGACTGGATTGGTCGACTTTTCTCTCGCCCAGGAATCGAACACGGTCTAGATAAGATTGCCGCCCTCTCTAGTGAACCCTTCGATCCAAATGGCGAACTCACTGACATCCACCAATCAAAAAGGTGGAAAGAATTTCTTGGCCCAGATGGAACGCCGTACACCACTCACGCTGCAAATCTGACCTTCGGCATGTTCGTGGACGGAATAAATCCTTACGGGAAGTCGACAAAACATGCTAGCATCCACTTCATCATCATGGTCTGCTACTCTCTTCCTCTAGAAATACGATACGAACCTCAGAACATCTTCATCGTTGGAATCGCACCCGGACCCAAAGAACCCTCCCTTGAGCAAATTAATTGGATCCTTCGACCAATTGTCGAGCAGCTTAAGGTTTTATGGGATGGACTGACTCTCTCCCATACCTTCCTTTACCCTAGAGGACGCCGGGTCCGCGCAGCCATCCTTCCCTTCTTTGCAGACTTGCCCGCCCTCCGCCGTGCACTTGGATTCGCATCTCCTATGGCAACTCGAATGTGCTCGTACTGCCTCCTAATAAAGTCTGAAATTACCAATCTTAACCCGGAAACCTGGCCGCCCCGAAACCTGGCAGATCACAGGTATTGGGCCGCTAAATCTCGAGACGCCACAACCCTGAAGGAACGCCTGGCTATTCTAAAAGATCACGGTGTTCGATACTCAGTCATGCTCGAACTTCCATACTGGGACATCATCAATAACCATGTGGTAGACTCGATGCATAACCTCCTCTTGGGGCTATGTAACTGGCATTGCCGACGTTTTTGGGCTATGTCCGATGTCGATGACGAACCCGAGCCGAAGCGCCCCCCACAGTCAGAACTGAACGATATGAACAAAGATCGCCGAAACCCAAATCTTGCCATGCCTCCTCCAAGCCCAACTCAAATGGAAGACGAAGGCACCCCCTTTCTAAACATCAATTTCCCTACCACCGATAGCGACAATTCATTCAATCCCGACCTCACCGCCGAAGGCTGGGACACAGGTCCCTGGATTCCTCCAACCGAAGACAAAATAATCTTCGACAGAAAAGCCGTGGCGTTCATCAACGCGCTCCTCCCACGAATCCGCATTCCCACCTGGATCAAGCGAGCGATCCCAATCTTGGGTAAAGCATCGTTTGGCTCTCTCAAAGCGGACGAATGGCGAAATCTTTTCACCATCCAACTTCCGTTGATCCTTCCGGTCTACTGGGCATCTGGAGGTTCGACTGCGCGCTCTCTTTTCCGCAACTTCTCGCACCTAGTGTCCATGGTCAACCTAGCCCTCAAGCGATTGATGACCTCCGAAAGAGTCGAGAAATATCGGCATCATACGTCAGAGTACCTCAAGAGCTGCCTGGTGCTCTTCCCCAATGTCACCCTAGCTCCCAACCACCACATGTGCATCCACCTCGCCGATTGCCTGGAAAACTTTGGACCAGTACGAGCTTGGTGGTCATTCTCCATGGAGAGGCTCATGGGTAGAATACTCAAAGCAGCCCATAACAACCGTCTTGGTCAGTTTTCTTCTTCTTGGTGCAGTCGGTCAATTGGAGGCTGATGTAAGCTTGAGCAATCACTAGGCGAGCTCGAAATCACTTTCCTCACTAACTTTTGCCGCATCGGCAACTTGAAGACGTTACTTTCTGCGCCAGAAAAGCTCCCGGATAATATAAAGCCTCTGATCCCTCAATTGGAAGCTTATTATGATCCGATCCCGGACCCTCTCAAACCTCAACTTATGCCTAAAAGCCGCGAAGGTTTTCTTGACTCGGAAACGCTAGACATTCTAACCAAGCGACTAAACGAGCTGTATCCATGCCCCTCTGGTACGACTTGGATTACATCCAAAGAGTGGTCGAAGAAGCGCAAATCTGAAGCAGGAAGGTTCCTCTCCGTTACTTCTGGGATAGAAAATCTGTCGGATTGCTTAATCAACGGCGTGATATTCTCCACCTCTCGAGAGAATCCGAGCAACAGTGTGGTTGCCCTTCGAGCCGGTTGTGCGCCTCAGTACGGAATCATCGAAAAAATCTTTCAGCATCGCCGAACCTTAAAGGATGGTACCAGCACTTCCGACACATGGCTGGTAATCCAACCTCTCTTACCTTGTAAATTTTCCAGCCCGTTTGCAGGGATATCAAAGTTTGATCTACAAGTTGAGCTCAGGAGTGTTCATACTGAAACACTGTATGTGAATCACACCCGGGAGATCCTTGCACACTGTGCATGGATCAAGTATAAAGGTTCTGAAATTTCGCCCCTCATCAAGAATGAACACATTGCACTAGTCTCACTGGATCGATAAAAAGTAGTATTGAAAGTTCTTTATTACCTTGTATTTGTAATTAGCACATAACTGGCCTTGAAAATACAAATAAAGAATTATGTGTGATATGCTGAGTAGGAGTAAAATATGCTGAGGAGGAGTAAAATATGCTGAGTAGGAGTAAGATATGCTGAGCACTTGAAAAAAAGTGGCTCATGAAAAAAAAATTCTAAGAATGCTAGTAAGTGGCTCATGAAAAAAAGATCTGAGCATGTTGAGGAGAAATCTGTGCTGAGCACTGGAGAAAAAAAAAGGCTCAGCAGTTGCAAAAAAAAATGGGCTGAGCAGCCAAAAAAAAACCAAAAAAAAAACCATAAACCGCCCAAATTTCCCCTGAGGAGGTATGGAGGTTTGCATGTAGTGCAGGCTTCTGTCACCCATATCAAGCGAAACCAGTCGGTCATCATGGCAGATGAAGTAGTAAGCTATCTTATTCACTCCCAGCCTTTCTATTACACAACTTTTGATGCTTTTACGACTCATCTATGTGTTTCATAATTTCCAGAAGCCATTTGAGAAATTATGTCACAAACTTCTACTAACAAACACCAAGGCCGGTAAGACACATGAAGAAAGGATCAATGAAATTTGACGCTGCTTCCCAAAGGTGAAGAAGTGGCTGGACTGGTGGACGATGGCGGATGTGGAAGCTACTTTATTCCCCAGCCAACGGGTGATGCTTGAGGATTCTCCCAACGGGGATGATGGTCTACCAAACACCACCAATGCCCAGGAGAGCATGCACCGTGTTTACTATATGTTCAGGTAAATTCTCTTCCAGAACATCCTTGTATTCCCTTGAAAAAAATTAACTGACATCCCTTTGTGATTTAACAGTGCCGGAAAGAAGCATCTGTTCTACAGTATGGTCAAACTTTACAGATTTGTAATGGCTTTGGAGAGGGATTACCACATGGTCATGCGAGGCATCCCAATCAAGTACGGAAATCGACCAAGAAAGCATATTGACATCAGTGAATCAATTGGCTGGAAAAAACCCACGAAACGGCAGCAAGCTTTTATCAACGATGGAAGGGCCCCTGACACTACAGATGAGCTTGTTTCAGAACGTCTGGATAAACGTGCAAAAGGCGGACGGCCTCCCAAGGCCCCCAACATCAACCGAGGCCTCCACACCACATTCGTATCCTATGCTGCACCTAAGGAGACTCATAAGCAGTTCGATTACTTGAATAACCGGTGTTGGTTAGTGGCTACGCTGGAGTCCCTTTTTGCTGTGTACAGCCCCCTGTGGCTTCAACAACCCGGTGGCAAATCAAAAGAACTTTTCTTCAATGTGGTATCACATTTCTCAACCCGTTCAACCTTTGATCTAACACCAAAAGGCTCCATTTGTTCCACACTGACCAACGGGTCAAAATCAATCTTTGACTTAGTCAACCAAATTAATCCGGCCAGCTTTGTCCCGGGCAAGTTCTCCTCAGCGGACCAATTCATGGAAATGTGCATCAATACTAGCAGCAATTCCTCGAAGGTTCTCCCATCATTGTTCCAGGTCCACAAGGCTCACAAATTCTTGTGTCCCACACACCCTGACGTTGATCAAAAGCAGCATCCTCGGGCCAAAAGAACCTTGGATGTATTGAAGATTGTTGGAATACAGACAACCCTCATAAGAGGAGTACCCCCGGTGAGTATAGTACTTTTGTACACTCACCACAAAAGGCTCATAATGAATAAGCTTATTCATTATGTTCTAAACCTGTGACAGGTCAATCGGATGGCTCCACTCACAAGAAGTCTTGCACTCTTGTGACGAGCAGTTACGCAAGTAACCATCTTGCGCAAAACCCCGACGATCATCAATTGTCAAGCTTGTCGTGAGTTTACTCCTCACTTCACAAACTCAGCCGGTCGGAAAGTTGACCTCTTTCCTTCCCTCTACAGATCGGAACTCGTTGAAGTTCAACCCAAACCAGACCATCAAAGAAGCCAACTGCTCACTATCTTATTGTGAGTAGCGTGACACTTTGATTGAATCAATACAAACAGAACAGAGAACTGACTTTGTTCTCTTTCTAACAAATAGCCCTACGAGTCTTATCAACCGTATCAGCTCGGCAATCATCAACAAAGATAATCTTTAAGAAACAAAACTAGGAACAATTACTCTCAAGTAATATTGTTCTTCTTTCTCAAAAGACATCTTTAAAGCTGTTGAAACATAAACTAATTGAATCAATCTGTCAATCTTATCTTTTCTAGAACAGATATAATTTATCTATAAAAGTCTAAAAAGACAGCGCATTGGATTGATATTCGTGTGTAGATTAAACTACTGCCTTCAGGTAAAATAGCTTTGGATCTAGAACTCGATTATATTCTATATTGTATTTATTATTATTTTACTTACAATAAGAAATATATCTTCAGTTTTATCAAATCTTACAAAGATCACCCGGTCAATGTTTGAACACAATAACCTTCAACCGGCCAATATTACTGAGATATTTACTAGGTGGACCACAACTGGCCTGACTGGCATCACAGCGCTGCAGTGCCATGTGTGTAACACCAACGACAATAAGAGGAAAACAAAGAAGACGGCCCCCAACAACCCAACACCCACTCGATACATGCACAAAGAATCTACGTTGTCTTGGGAGAACAACAAGCCCCCACTACACTTATATGCTCACGTTTATTACCACACAGAATTGTTTTGAAGAACTGATCATTTCTTGCACTGAAGATCTTGATGTTAAACACCTTGAGAATACCGGAACACTTTACCAAGCAAGTAAGTCATACATGCATCAATTAGAATAGAATCATCCTTATACACCCCATGCAAACAAATTTGATTTTTACCATTGGATTGGCCATGTGCTTTTTTGATTGATAGTGAAACATCAAATTGGAATGAAGGTTGCTGAGGAAATACCCAATTATGTAAAAGAAGTCATGACAAACCACAATCCCCGACGATGATGATAAGCTAGATTTTATGGCCATTCAATCTGACAGTGGCTGGCGAAGTATATACCCTGATATCTCGCGGCTTCTGGGGCGGGTTCCATTATTGGAGAAAGGTTTTGCAACATGTTAACGGCATCACTGGCGTGTGGTTGCACAACGATCAAGTAAACGACCGACTTGCACAATTGGTCAACCGTGTACCTGGAAGTATTAGTGGGCCCCAACCTAACACAAGCTGGGTTATATATTCCCAAAGATGGACGCCTCAGGAGGATCTCTTTGTGGATCAAAGTATTGCTAACATTGCTTGAGACAACCCCCGAGCAGGCCTGGATCTTCTTTTCTCACAAATGCGGGCACTTCTGTATTCTTCGTACTACACTGACCGGCCAAGTGGGGCCCATATTCATCCTGTGGAGGTGGATTCCTCGGCAGCAGCTGTACATTCAAATATTGATACAGATACCAGTAGGTGGTGCGGTGTGGATTCACATTGTTTTTTATTAGATGCCTCAGGTAAATGGGAGCTAGACAAAATAGTCCCGTCGCGGGTTAGCTATTGGCACTCGCGGATCCGGTCTCCAATCTTGGTAAATTGCATAGTATCAAGATAGTGAAAGAGAATACTAACCTAGACAAAATAGTCCCGTCGCGGGTTAGCTATTGGCACTCGCGGATCCGGTCTCCAATCTCGGTGAGGAAAGAGACTGGAGCCGGGGCGCGAGATCAGTTAGACTAAATACATGATTCTAGCCCTAACCGGTTGAACTACCCTGAATATCACTAACTAGGTTACAGACTAAGTACATGATTATGTTATACTTAGTTTATGTAATCTTGATCTTCTGTTATCTTCCGTTGGCATCACAACACCCCCCCCCAAGATTACAAAAACTACCCGTTGACGCCAAGTTGATCCAGCGCTCCGAGCATTTTTGTTGGTCCAAGCCGTTTGGTTAAGACATCTGCTAGTTGATTTCGCGTACTTGTCCACTTGACATCAATTTTGTTTTCTCTTATCAAATCATTAACAAAATAAAATGCACACCACAGATATTTGGTCTTTTTCTTCAAGGTGTTGTCCGTTGCAATGAGTACCGCTGCTTCATTGTCACAATGCATTGTCAGTCGTGGTTGAGATCCCAGTTCTTTGAAAATATTGAGGAGATGTGCCAATTGTTGTGCCCCTTCCGATAAAGCTAGGTATTCCGCCGCACATGTTGACATTGCCACCACAGTTTGCCTTTTTGACCCCCACGCGATGCTGTTTCTGTCGTGTGTCAACAAGTACCCCGTTGTCAACCTTTCCTGCTCTCCGCCCCAATTTGCATCCGTCCAAAGCGCCAATCCCCCTTGCCTTGCCTTGTATACAAGTGCCTTTTCCGTTGTTTTTGCCAAGTAACCAATCAACCAATCTAGCGCCAACCAGTGAGAGGACGAGGGTGCCGCACAAAATCTAGCTAGAAGGTTAACTGCGTATGAAATGTCCGGTTGAGTTCCGCAAGCTAGGTACATTAAAGAGCCAATCACTGATCTGAATTCAGTTTGGTCGATAGGGTCTCCTGAGTATGACTCCAGATCAGCTTCCGGGAGCGGGCAATCATGTTTGTAGAAAGATCTGTGATAAGTTTCAACTATTTGATTTGCCATCATGGATTGGTTCAGCTTCAATCTTGGACCATCCCACTTGAAATCGATGCCCACGAGGCGTTGCACACTGTCCGACCATTTGATTTCCAGCTGAGCTTCCATTCCTCAGCGTAGTTCATTGAGTAAGGACCTATCTGACGAGAGAGCAAATCCATCGTCGACGTGGAGCCAGATGATGATGAAGTGTCCATTACGGCGAAAGAGATATAAAGAGGGCTCAATCTCGCTTGCATCAAATCCCAGGTCTTGAACCGTCTTGTGGAAGAACTTCCACCAGCAGCGGGCTGCCTGCTTTGTCCCGCAAAGAGCTTTTTTAAGGTGCATGACTTTCCCCTTGAGTGAGGGAGTGATCTCAACCGGAGGTTGGATATACACCTCTTCCTCAATTGGAGAGTACAAATACGCCGAGCTCACGTCGAAGGTTGCCGTTGGGAGGTTGTGGGAAATGCTGATTGAGATCAGAAGTCGCAGAGTGTTAAGTGACGTGGTTGGAGCATACGTCTTGTTGTAGTTGAGACCCATCTGCTGTCCAAAACCCTTGGCAACGTACCAAGCACGGTATTTGTCGACAGTCCCGTCCAGCTTTCTTTTGATTGAAAACACCCACCTGGCTCCAAGGGCCTTGGAACCTTTCGTCGCGACTGTTGGGACCCAGACCTCAAGTTGATCGAACTTCAGCATTTTGTATTCCGCAGCTGCGCGCCATAGATGGGAATCGGGACCAGACAAAGCCTGCTTGATTGTCTTCGGAAGGTTGTGCTCTTCATCCGTTGATAGTAAGCCCATTTGACATCTTTCTTCTTCAGCTTGTTCTGAAATTTTCTCTTCTCCAAGCTTTAACATGATCTGCTATTGGCCCCAGAAAGCGCCCAAAAATAATATTACATACATAAATTTAGTAAAACAAACAATGTACATAAAATTAAACTGTTGTACATTAATGAGTAATATTACTCGTGTAAAAATACCCTGTGAAAGTATTATGTAGACTTCTACTGAAGCTCTTTCACATGACAATTGGTTATAAACATGTCATGTGACAGAGTCAGGGAAATTAGTCTATTACAATACAATTAAATTACCCACAACCAAGCCCTTTTCACGGCTACACCCCTGGATACTCCCATAGGGAGAAAAGGACTCAGTGTTTACGCCCACTGAAGTCCCCTCTATAAATAGAGGCCTATTTGGCCCTCAGGAAAAGATCCCCCAGACCATTCACCGCCCAATAAACCGTAAGTTTGCAGTGAATATTCTCCTCTGCTACTACTGTAGCCCCTTTTCCCTTTAAACCATCCCCAGCACGTAAAATCCACTGGATTAAACCTTTAAATATCAAAAATCCCTTATTAGCATATTTACAAGCTTTATCCTTAAAAGTAGTTGCTGTAAGACTTCTGCCTCTGACAAGCAGCCAATCAGTTTAAGCGCTTACCACCTACTTTTTACGCCAAATTTATTCCCTGTAATTAATAATTATATTTTATTAATTACATAATAAATCCTCCTCTTTTTAAAAGAGTGTTTAACCCTTTTAGTGGCTAAATTACCACGTAAAAAGCTTAGTAATTTACATTACTAGTGTTTATATCAGCACAGTTATAGTGCTAGGGCCCAAAACCCTTAATTTTGACGGGTTTTTGCCCTAAGCTTCATAAACAGAGCTGTCACTGCTGGCATGAAGCATGGTTCTCGCCATGTCACCCAGAGTCCTGTTAACTCGCTCCGCCTCGCCGTTCTGAGATGGAGAATGTGGGGTAACGGGCGCCAGCACTGTCCCAACAGATTCAAGTTGCGCCTTGAGACTTTTAGTGTATTCAAGAGCATTGTCACACAGGAGGTAGGAGGGAGCCTTCCCAATGGCTTTCTTCAGGCGTCAAATCCACACCATAATCTTTGCCAGGACTTCACTGCGATTCACCATTGGAGCACAGAAGGTGTAAGTGCTAGCGTGATCACGCAGCGTGACTAGATATCAACAACCGTTGATGTCCAGATTCAATGGGCCAATGACGTCCGACACGCAGAAGTCAAGGGGATCATCACGAGGAATCTGAGTTTCCATCCCGAGAGCCTTCTTATCCATGATTTTGGATTTCGCACATTGTTCGCAAAAGAAATCTCTCCAGGTGATCTTCTTATCCGGGTAATTAATCCTGAGAAAGTTCTTAACCACTTGGTCAGAGCAACGGTGGGCCGCTAAACTAAACTACACCAAACTACACAAATCTACGCAAGTAAAAACTGCTAAAAAGCTAGATGGGTGTTATTGTAGCGCCACAAACATCCCTCTGGAGTAGTGCTTTGGCTGTAGTGGAGCATGGTAAGGAAAGCTACACTGGTAGATTTGTGTAGATTTATTTAGTTTAGTTTAGCGGCCCACCATTGGTCAGAGACGTGGCCGAGGCGAAGATGCCATGTGTAAGGATTGAAGGATCGAACTTCGGAGACTTTTTTACATCCAAGTCTATTAAAACCAGAGTTTTGTGGGAAAAAAATTCAAGGGTTTTCCCTATTTTTTATCCACAAAACAACAAAGAAAGGGTTTTCCCTATCTTTTAATCACACAAAAGCAAAAAAGGCTTCCCCTATCTGATCAGGAAAGCCTCTGCAAAAAACACAACCTAGCCCAACACCAGCCGAAGCTGCTGCACCCAGGCCCATACTGCCGCCCAACTCACCGGATGGGTCAAACAGTATGTAAGGAAGGCCCCCAGCAGCGCGGTGGCAATCTGCTAAGTGGGGGCCAGCTCTTTAACCCCCCAGGCTGTGCAAATGCAAAAGCAGCAGCGGGAGAGCGTGAGACGCACCGCCAGCTGGAATTACAGACAAAACGGATGCGGCTGGGGGGAGAATCTGACTGGCCAGCTCGCGGTCTTATATACCCGAGCCCGCAGGCCTCTGGCTTCGAGTTGGACTTGCCACCGCGTCCACAACAACACTGCCATGGCAAAAAAGCCACCGCCATGGAACCAACGCCACCACCGATATGTACAGCAAACGCAGACCAACACTACCATGGCAAAAACGCCACCGCCATGGAACAAACGCCACCACCAATATGTACAGAAAACGCAGGAAACGCGCCGGCCAAAGCCAAAACCTATTGGTGACCAGTAACATCTCCCCTTGATGACCGGTCTGTGCCGGTCATCGAGGGAGTAGCACCTCCCCTCGATGTCAGGTACACACCGGTCATTGAGAGGAGTAGCACCTCCCCTCGATGACTGGTACACACCGGTCATCGAGGGGAATAACACCTCCTCTGGATGACCGGTGTATACCGGTCAACGCGAGGAGGTGTGAGTCCCCTCGATGGCCGGTAAAGACAGGTCATCGAGAGGAGTAGCACTTCCCCTCGATGACTGGTACACACCGGTCATCGAGAGGAGTAGCACCTCCCCTCGATGTCCGGGACACACCGGTCATCGAGAGGAGTAGCACCTCCCCTCGATGACTGGTACACACCGGTCATCAAGGGGAATAACACCTCCTCTGGATGACCGGTGTATACCGGTCAACGCAAGGAGGTGTGAGTCCCCTCGATGGCTGGTAAAGACAGGTCATCGAGAGGAGTAGCACCTCCCCTCGATGACCGGTACACACCAGTCATCCAGAGAAGTTGTTATTCCCCTTGATGACCGGTCTGGCCGGTCATTGAGAGGAGGTGCTACTCCCCTTGGTGACCGGCACAGACCGGTCATCGAGAGGAGATGTTACTCCCCTCGATGACCGGTGATGACCGGTCATCGAGAGGGGGTCTTATTACCCTCGATGACCGGTCTGTGCCGGTCATCGGGAGGTGTGACTGATGACCGGTCCGCGCCGGTCATCGAGAGGTGTGATTGATGACCGGTCTGTGAGTCCCCTCGATGACCGGTACAGACCGGTCATCAAGAGGTGTGATTCCCCTCAATGACCGGTGTGTACCAGTCATTGAGGGGAGGTGCTACTCCTCTCAATGACCGGTGATGGCCGGTCATCGAGAGGAGGTGTTATTACCCTCGATGACCAGTCTGTCTTGACCTCTTTAATTCCTTCTCCCTTGCTCACTGGTTAAAATCTTTCCTAGCTCCACATTGTAGCAATCAATTATCAAGCTGGCCTGCCTGTCCTTGGCCTGAATTTTTTTCTTGTTTTCTGGTCTTCTTGATGCCACTGTTTGAATACCAGTGATCAATCTGATTTTGTTTTTCCCTCAGGAAACAAGGGTTGTTGTTTTGAAATTTTTTCTTGTATCTGACTTTAAAGTTGGAATAAATTATAATAAGACTCAGTGACAACCATATTGGACTTTCAAACTCTCCAGCTACTTAGGCAAACTGAAAGCTTTTTCTAATGGAGCAGTGGAGACTGTCAAAATTTGAGCTGGTGGAATGACAAATCTGTTCAGCAGATATGATTTTGATCTCAATGATGGGAAGGCATCAAGCTTATCATGTGTACTTTAGGATTCCCATTTAACCTCAACGCCAAATTCAACTCCCAGTTCCAGGCAACAAGGCTAACTTACTCAGGCTATGCAGATGTCCATTCAAATTGAAATGAAAAGACCCATCAGTACTGGAATAGGATAAGGAAATTTAATAATATGCTGATACAGGTCTCAGGGTTTTATTTATGTATCTATCCTTTTACATATTCTGGAGTTTATGAATGCATTTCATATTTAACATTTGCTTTCAAGAGGGCATTTACTGGCCTGTGGAGAAGAATGGGGAAAGGGGCTGATGATAAATTTTCCCTGAACTCCTAAATTTGCAGCGGCGAAGCCGCCTTGGCCTCTAGTTGCAATAATGCGCTGGTTTTGAGGGACCAGCAGAAATTATGAAAAATTGTATCATAAACATTATTACAAGGGTCATAGAGTCTAGCCTGGGTGCCATCATAAATTAGGCGCCATCCGCTTGATAACAACAGTCCCGTGGAAAGAATGATTCCGTCTACTCCTGGGCAGTGATACACATCCTCAATTGTCAGGGGACCCGTTGGAGTCGGGATTGTCACTCTGCCAATTTCAGACACAGTCACATTGCAATCGGACACAGCAAGGTAGAAAGTGCGGGGCCTTGTCAGCTTCTTGGTGACCTTGAAGAGAGACGAGGTGCCGCTTACGTGTGCTGATGCGCCAGAATTGAGGAGAACGCCATTGGTCACTTCTGGAATGTTGACCTGTCGAAGACAGTTGCCAGAGTTTTCAGGCCGAGGTGGCGGTCGGTATTTTGAGCCCTTCATCTTGTAGTCAGCATCTGGTGGATTGATGCGTTTGAGCGCCACATCTCGCCAGAATTCCGCACAGTCCGGGTACCAATGACCATCTTCACCGCAGTAGATGCAGTGAGTCCCATGCTTCTTCACAAGCGCATCGGATTGACCCTTCTCAATTGACAAGTTGGGCTGTTTGCGGGTCGCTTGTTGTGTTTGGCGTTGGGGGGCGATGTATCGGGGATGTGATTGGACAGCTTGGATGCGGTCGAGGTCCATCGCCATTGGATCAACAGGGGGAGCCGACGACATCAACGCCAGAGCCAATGCGACTGTCTTGTGTCGCAGTTGGTTGGCAGCAAACTGGATGATGGTTGAGACATCTTCAAAGGCCGGCGCTTCCTTGTTGTTGAGTTGTTGATTGATGGAGAACTCGAAAGTCATTGGCTTAACGTTGACTGGTGGAACAAAATACGACTGCAAGAAGATCCCGAAAGCTTCATCCCATGTTAACTTAAGTTGGGCAAGCTCGGATTTCAACTTAGCCCAGACAGATAAGGTGATGTCCGTTGCCGGAGACTTGTTGACAATGAGTGCCACAACTTCGTTCAGGAGTTCAATCTTGCGACGTTGATTGGACCTAGAGCACTTGGTCTGTAACAAAACAAAGATTTCCTTTGGGGACAATAGCTTTGAGGATTCCAATATGTCGCCCAAGCCGTCCGCCACAGTGTTACGAATGAGACTTGACACTGTGGAGCCTTCATCAATGGTCAAGGAGTCAAAATTTGCCGGTTTATCAGTGAATGGCTCTTGCCGGACAAGGATGTGGCAAAGGGTTTGGTCAAGTGCGGCCTCCCAGGCGGGGAAGTTCGTTCCTTCGTAAAGCAGAACTGGCTTCTTGGGGTTGAGCTGATAGTGGACCTGGAGGGGGTTCTTGACGAAATTCTCCATGATCAGTTCCTGCCGAGTACGCTGACAATGTTGGATGACAGGGGCGGGTGCAATCTGGTTGTGGAGTTGATGGTTCCTAAGCACTGCTATTTCTTTGCGTAGGTCGGCGAAGATTTGCCGCGCTTGGGCCGGGGTCAGGTCGTCTTCCATTGCTTGAATGGGAGACGGTGACGGAGGGATGGTGTAGGAGTTAGAGGAAGAGGGTTGGGGTTGTGGTTCTGGAGTGGGTTGTGGTGGAATGTTGGGTGAGTTGAGAATATCAGATCTTCGTTGATCAATGTGCTTCTCTCTATTCTTCTTCTTCTGATCTTCTTCAATTTGCTTGAGTCTTTCTTTTTGTTTATCCAGAAAGTTCATCAAGCGACCATGAGTACCAAGGAATCAACGCAGTGCACGTAAAGCCGGCTTTTAACCTATTAGATGCCTCAGGCAAATGGGAGCTAGACGAAATAGTCCCGTCGCGGGTTAGCTATTGGCACTCGCGGATCCGGTCTCCAATCTTGGTAAATTGCATAGTATCAAGATAGTGAAAGAGCATACTAACCTAGACAAAATAGTCCCGTTGCGGGTTAGCTATTGGCACTTGCGGATCCGGTCTCCAATCTCAGTGAGGAAAGAGACTGGAGCCGGAGCGCGAGATCAGTTAGACTAACACCAGGAAAAAAAAATAGTCACTTGATGACAAGTGACATCATGCCAGCTCCAGCGGGCTACCCACCATCTACCCACCATCTACCCATCATCTACCCACCATTTACCCACCATCTAACCAGTTTAAGAATTTCCACAGGAGATCCTCAGTTTTTGCTGGGCACCACTGATCCCCATTTCTGGTCAGCTGATACTCAGCTTTAGCTCCCAGCTTATGCTCAGCTTTGGTGCCCAGCTCATGCTCAGCTTTGTTGCATCATCAGAACCAGTCCTGGCCCAGCTTATTTTCAGCTTTATTCCAGTCATGGCTCAGCTTAGACTCAGATTAGGACTATCATTGGCCCAGTCAATGCTCAGCTTTGGACCAGTATTGGCTCAGCTGATTTTCAGCTTTGGATAAATCTCGGCCCAGCCAATGCTCAGATTCTGAGTCTGACCACTCCTGTAACAGCTTATGCTCATCTGTGGACCAGCCTTGGCTCAGCTGATGCTCAGCTGTGGACCAACCTTGGCTAAGACCATTGTCTTAGCCAAGGTTGGTCCACATCAGCTGTGGACCAGCCTTGGCTCAGCTGATTCTCAGCTGTGGAACAGCCTTGGCTCAGGTGATATTAATCTTTTGAATAGTCTCAAAACATCTGATACTCAGCTTTAGAACAGCCTTGGCTCAGCCAATGCTCAGCTTTGTACCAGCATTGGCTCAGCTGATGCTCAGCTTTTGAAATTTTTTGGCCAAGCTGGTGTTAATCTTTGGAACAGTATTGTCCCAGCTGATCCTAAGCTCTGCACAAGCCTTTTCCAAGGTGATGCTCAGCTTTGGACCATTGTTGGCTAAGCTGATGCTCAGATTTGGAATATTCTTGGTCCAGCTGACACTTGAATTTGTTTCAGGCTTGGAATATCCAATGCTCAGCTGTGGCCCAGGCTCAGCCAATGCTCAGCTTTGGCCCAGGCTCAGTCAATGCCTACTGCTCAGCTGTTCCTGGGAAAGAATTAGGATCAGCTGACTGTGCCACATTGAGTGCTCTGGTGCAGTCCTGCAAGCTCTACAAGTGCTGGTGGAGCAGACTTGGAGAAGCGCTGGAGTAGCTCTGGAGCAGAAACCAAAGCTGCATCATGTCACTTGCCATCAAGTGACTATTTTTTTTCCTGGTGTAAATACATGATTCTAGCCCTAACCGGTTGAACTACCCTGAATATCACTAACTAGGTTACAGACTAAGTACATGATTATGTTATACTTAGTTTATGTAATCTTGATCTTCTGTTATCTTCCGTTGGCATCACAACATTTTTGAATTGCTAACTTTTCCTTCCCCTCAATTCATCCAAACCGTGCAGGAATCATTGCGCAACCTGCCCAAGAAGCAGCACCCCCAGCAGAGCCGCAAACGACCTTGAAGATAAAAATCAAGTTTCCAAATAAGTCTTGAGGAGACACTTTACCTGCGGGGGAACATCTGGCTGCTTTGCCTTTGACAGCACCAACCAGCAAAAAAACGGGGTCGCCCGAGGAAGGAAGCAAAATCGACTGCTGTTTGCGGCCCACCTGGTTCAGCTCCTGATCTATTGGCCGCTGCCTTTGTTCCCCCGCCAGCGACTGCTCCAGCGCGAGTGGAGTCCAGTCCCAGTGCCAAGCATTTTCGCCCGATTGAGAAAATTCCGGACAGCCAGCACAAGGGTCACGTTGGCGACGCAACTAAGGCCATCCCTGCTGCGCCGGCGCCCGGTAGATCTGTTGTAAACAACAAGAAGAAGACAAAGAAAGTTTCCTCGAGCGTTGTCAAGAAGCCTCCAACTGCCTCAGGTTTCCAGCCTTGTCCTTTGGACGACGCAGACTGGGATCGAATTGAGGCACATTACTGGAATAATAAGGCAGCCAAGGAGGCGGTAGGGGAGAATCTGGTAGGTGATCAGGAGGTAGGCAAGAAGGAGGTAGGCATACGGAGGTCTAGTAGGAGGGTGTGAGGTGCTTGAGTTTAACTTTGTTTTTACTCTTTGTTTCAACAAGAGTGATTCTTGTCCTTTTTCTGTTTCTCCTCTGGGTTTTGATTTTGTTATAATGAGCGCTTGTTGGCCGTACTCTGGGTTTTGATTTTCTTATAATGAGGGCTTGTTGGCCGTATTTTGTCGCTCCTTTTGTTTTACATCACATGTAAATCTGCAGGTTGGTTAGCCCATATGCCAATTTTACATGTCACATCTTTTGCATGGTAGTGATACATATTGTAAATCTCGAACTTTTCAGATGCGGCTACAATTTTACATTAGACATTTTTTGCATGGCATATGCTGTTTTGACAATAGGGGGGTTCACAATTGATTTTTACTCAACTTTGGAGCCAAATTTAAGGCCTTTATGAACAAAATTTCAAAATTTTGGGAAAATGCACAGCAGCAGGTGATACAGATCAATCAGTGCAATCTATCAGTTTTCTAAAAAACTGTTCATAAACACCTTAAAATGTGTCCCAAAGTTTTGTAAATTTCAATTGTGAACCCCCCTAATGAGCTGTAAAATTATATCTTGGGTTAACCCGGGTGTAATTTTGCATGTTGCCCTTTGCATTGGCCTTCTTTGCATTGGGTCATATTTTGGTAATCACATGTAAAATTCAACTGTAGCACGTTATACTACATTTTTACATTGGGCGGGATTTACAATGTGGATGTGATGTTAAGGATAAGTTGTAAAAATCAACATCCCCTTTTCTTACCAGTGGCTTTGTAAGAGAGGCGTATCGAGGGTGTGTGATTGTCCCTACTCGTTGGTCCTACCCTGACACAAGCCAGCTGTATGTCGGCACGCAGATGGATGGAAGCAACCATATCCTAACACAGGTCTTGCCAACGGCCATGCGACCCTGTGGTGATTTTTCTTACCAGCGGCATCGTTACGGTATAAGAAAGGGGTGTTTGAGTTGTGTCACTGCCTGGCCCAAGTGTTTAAGGGATCGTCACAGCGGATGGACCTGAGCTGACTCAAGCAAGCGGTGTCTTGTTCAGAGATTGTATGCCTATGGTGCCGCCGTCAAAACGGCAGGAAAGACAGACTTGCAGCGAGTGTGCTGGTTTCTTCCGTCCGTCCGAGCGCCACCCGGCAGATCCGGAAGGCTGCTGCACCCTCAACCAATGGGAGTGCCATGATGCTCTTTCAGCCGGAGCTGAAGCTTCTTCTCCCGTGCTGCACATGGTTTGGATTCAGCCACAAAAAGGTCATTTGGAAATCACTTGGTCAATTGTACACATTTCAGAGAAATGCCGATTACGAGAGAGCTGATTATAATATCTATAAAAAGAAAGAAAGAAAGTTCACGCAGTGAGAAAAAAGAATACAAGAAAAAAAAGAAACCAATCTAAATACATCTAACAGTGTGGTTGTTTGTAGTGAGATGATGCTTCAATCTATGAACAAAGCCAAGAAAATACACCGCAACACAGATACAAAGAAAGGAAGCATCAAGCAGGCTTAGGAATCGGAGACGGCGGATTAGAAGCGGCGTCGATTTCGTGGCCGATGTTCTTGAGCCAGGCGCCGATGCTGCCGAGGTAGCCCTCGTGTCTGAGGAAGAAGGCGCGTTTGGAGCCTTTGGACCAGAAGCGGATCGCATAGGAGAGCGTGGAGACCGTCGCCGCGTGGCCTGGATGGCCTCTCGTCAGCTCTACGCATCGCTGTATTTAAGGTTGCTTTTTTTTTGGCTACTTACCTCGGATGAAACAGCCCCCGAAGTAGATCCGGTCTAGCCCGTGCTTCTCGGCATTCAGATGGCTGTTCCACACAAGCAAAAAAAAGAAACAGAGGATCAGGATGGGATGTGTTAAGCGAGATGGAGATGGATAGGGAGACGGACGCGATCTGGCCGATGTTGTTGCTGATCGCATAGAGCAAGCTCTTGCTGATATCCTCGGGCCTGAACTCGGCCTTACTCGGCGGCTGGCCCTGCTCATTGGGGGGCGCGTTTTTTTTTTTTTTCTTGAAGACTTTGCCGAAGCTGGAGGCGATGGTGGAGGATTTGAGGCCGATTTTCCCGTAGTCCTGGCCGTAGATGTCGCCGACGAGCATGTCGACCTTGGAGTTGTCGCCCTTGAGGGACAGGTCGAGCATTTCGTCGAAGCTCTTGGCCTCGGTGAGCAGCGAGAGCAGGCCCCAGAGGGTGCCCCCGCCGAGCGAGGTGCCGGAGATCCGCTCGAACTTGCCGAAGTGGGTCACCTTGATGATCGAGACTCCCGAGCCGATGTTCACCAGCATGCATGGGAACTGTGGGGTCGGGTTGGAGTCGAAGAGGAGGGAGTACTGGGGCGGGTTCGGGGAGGGGCGGGGGAACTGCTCGATGGCCTGGTCTGGCTGTTCGTGGGTGGAGGCGGGCTTGGTGAGCAGATTGTCGTTGGCCGGGTCGGCCGGGGTGTTGTGGATGATCTCCTGGACGAGCTGGTCGGAGAACCAGAAGACCTCGTTTGGGATCTCGGTGATGAAGTTGAGCCCGGTGATCAGACAGTCCATCTCGTCCTCGCTCAGCACCTCGACGTCCCCGCCGAGGGCGTTCTTGATCAGATCGGCATACATGTAGGCGCCGCCGCCGGTGAGGATGATCTTGACGGCGCGCTTCATCGTCGCGATGGGCACGCGGTTGGACTCGGCGGAGAGCTGGATGAGGTTGTCGATGAAGGTGATGCACTCGGACTCGATGGCGCCGGTCTCGAACTTGATGAAGTTGAGTCTGCCGCCGGGGATCGCGGAGATGGAGGCGGAGCTGGAGAGGCGGTCGTGGGTGGCCGTGTTCGTGTTGCGGAGGGGGTCGTCGAGGCTGCTGCTGGGCGGATCTGCTGGAGGCTGGGGGTCGCTGGATGTGGGCCTGCTGCTGGCGTAGAGCTCGTCGCGGACGGCGGTGGGGATGAGGATGCCGTTGGGCTGGCTGACGGAGGAGCGGGCGGAGGAGTGGGGGCGGGTCGGCGGTGGCTCGGGGTCGGAGGCGGAGTCGGCGGACTGGGAGCGGGAGGGCTGCTCGCCGGGCCGGGGGCGCTCCGTGTTCCGGGGGCGGCTCTGCTCGGCGGCCGGTCGCCTGGGCGGGCTGTCCCTGGGGCCGGCGGCACGGGTGAAGTAGACAACCTTGGCCAGCGAGCCGCCGATCTGCGGGGCGGGGGTCAGCTATCCATCCTGGGCGCGGCAGGGGCTGGGGACGTACGTCGAGGGCGATGTGGGAGATGAACTCGGTGTGCTTGGGCAGGTAGATGTCGCTCGTCTCCGTCCCCTCGGCCTCGTCCACGATCTCCGCCCCGCGGATGTCCACCCGCAGCGTGCTCGTCGAGGCGGGGAGGTGTCTGGGGCTCATCGCTGGCGTGGGTGGTTGGTTCCTTGCGGGCGAGCTCCGGCCGGCCAGCCGCTGCCCCTAGGAACACCACCATTAAAGCCAAACACAGTTTGCGCATATCATCTTCTATGTACTAAGAAATCTCTTCCATGGGCACAGTAGCACACCCCTTTCCTGAGGTGTGTGCAGTTCACCATGTGCTCTTGAGAGGGTATAAATTTGACTTCTGACTCCCAAAATGCACCCCGGTCAATCTTTGGTCCACCCAACCCGGCTGCAACATTGAGAAGCCATCCTCCTGATGTATGCACTGTTTGGGAGTTGGGATAGTTAAGACCCATATCATATTTTGCTTCTTTACTTGCGTTTTCCTTGCACCTCACGGCTACTTTGTGGTGTAAGACTCAAAAGTGGTTGTGAAACCCTTTTGCTGAATGTTGAAGGGGATGGTGGAGGTGCAAACCCTGCTCTTCTGGCTATCAGGCAACAAGACCCACCAAGGTAAGCTTGGCAAGTTTTCATGAAGTGGTAGGAGTGGTTGGCTCAAGATGAGTTTAGCACAGGCTCTCATGTGCATAGCTAGCACATGGGAGGCCCATTGACAGGCCTGCCCAATTGCCAACCCTATGCAGGGAGTGTCAAAGCACACTCCAACACTCCATTTAGGAATTTCGGATTCAGAAATATCCCTGGATATCTCGATATCTGACCAGGTCATGTTTGGGACCCTTGGATTGCAATTACTTGGTGTGATCCGTGGCCGTCACCGGATATCCCGGATTATCTCCTGTATATGCCGGATTGCTCACCGGATATCCTGCCTTACGGTTGAAGTTCGGGGACCTGAAGGACAAGACACAAAGCCACTCTCTTGGACCGGACGATGCGTCGAGCCAAGATCCTCAATCGTCTGACATGCCTGTCATGCCTGGTGTCCCAAGCCAGCTCCGCGATAGTGGATTTTTATTGGAACATTACGTATGCGACCGCCAACCCCGACGGCCTCTTTGAGCGGAGCGTGATCGGCGTCAATCACACGTGGCCGTAGGTAGCGCTTACTGGTTCACACTCTCAAATTGCAGGCCTTTTGGCTCAAATATCCAGCTGGGGTTTTCCTTAGTCCCCCTCCGATCACAGTCACATCCGGTGATGTTATCAGGATGCATGCCTTCAACGGTCTCCCGGATAAGCCGACAACCCTTCAGTAAGTCGGTGGATATCTATAGGATTCTATTCATTGGAGCGGGTACTGACCGATCGATTGCGGTGTGACAACTTCAATCAGTTTCCATGGAATGTTCTTCAATGGGACCAGTTTCTACGACGGCGCCATGGGTGTAACACAGTGGTACGTGAAGTTGCTTTGTTCAGAAGATTCAATACATAGCTCAGACCAATTTCGAGCAATTGATCTTGTAGCGGTATTCCTCCCGGGAGTGAATTTGTATACCTTGTTAACACTACCACTCAAGTCGGAACCTATTGGGTCCATGCCCATTCTCTGGTGTGCAAAATCTCCCGCATGTACTTCTGCGTCAATGAAGATGATTGATGTCCGACAATCCCAGGGGCAATATGTCGATGGACTCCGTTCGCCGGTAGTTATTTTACCCCCAGCGACACCTGTGAAGCGCCCATACGATGATGAATTCACGGTAAGCATTCAACCAATCCCTTGAGCTTATCATGACGCGTGTTAGTAACAAGCAGTCCATTTGAATTAGATCGTATTGTCCGATTGGTATCACCAACAACATTCGCAACTCATATCCACATTCTTAAGCCGAAGCAACCCTCTGGGGGCCGAGCCCATCCCTGGTTAGTCACACTGGCCCCACTAGCGAAATCTATGGCATGGCTCACCCTTTTCGTCGTTAGACAGTGCACTCATATACATCGTCCAAAATAATACGTATCGCGAGCATTTTAACGAGAATGCCACGATCCCGTTTTCGCCCGGTAAAACATATCGATTGCGCATCCTGAACGCGGGTGCGCTGGGAATGTTCTATTTCAAAATAGATGGCCATCAGATGTCCATCGTTGAAGTTGACGGCGTAAGTTTATCTGCATGATAGACCATCCAGAAGCTATGTTACAATCCAGACACTTTGTTGATGACCTTTGTAATTCCCAATCCCCAGACCGACGTAGAGGCGCTACCCACCGATATGTTGTCCTTGGCCGCCGCTCAGAGGTACTCAGTGCTGGTCACGGCCAAGAATGAAACGAAGGAAAATTTCCTGTTCCACGCGAACTTTGAGCCAGATATGTTTGATAGTATCCCTGAAGGGTTGCAATTGAGTGCGTCAATTCTCTCTTGATCCTTGCGACTGTCGAAAATAATCAGCACTGAATTACAATCATCACTGAGTCCACAGATTACAGCTCCTCTATCATCTACACCCCTGGAGCACCCACCGCGCCCGAAGAACTATTTACGGAGTATAAAGCTTTAGATGACCTCGCCTTTAAACCAACGACGACCTTACCAATTCTGCCAAAAACAAAGACCGTCGAACTGAAGTGAGAAAGAATGGACTTTCTCAATGAATGGCTTTTGAAGGTTCAACTTTAACATGCTTGCCATATCCAGTGTATTTTTCTCGACCTTTGAAAATGGAGTTAACCGCGGGGCTTTCAACAACGTCACGTTTGTTCCACCTCGGGTCCCAACGGTCATGACGATTGATTCTTCTCCTGCAAACGCATTGGAAAACCCGGTCATCTATGGTCCTCAGAGTAATGCTTTTGTCATAGATCATCTAGAAGTGGTTGAATTGACCGTTTTCAACTGGGATAAAGGGAATCACCCTTGTGAGTTTGAATTTTTTACTCCAAAGCCGAAAACTCAATTTTGCTAATGATATCTTGAATGATTCCATATGTAGTCCATTTACACGGCCAAAAGTTTCAAGTAGTTAATAAGCAAACAAGCATTGATTCTGGCAATCCAACCTACTCAAACCAGACGCTGAGTAACCCTATGCGACGAGATACTATTCAGATTCCAGGTGGAGGCTTTGCCAGTCTTCGGTTTGTAGCGGATAACCCTGGCGCATGGCTCTTCCATTGTCACATAGAAGTAAGATACAATTTTTTCAAGTAAATAAGCAATTATTCCTTCTCGAACCTCGTCTAATCAAAGTCGTTTGGTTTAGTGGCATTTGCAATCCGGTTTGGCGGCAATGTTTATAGTAGCTCCGGAAGTTCACCAAAGGAACTCCCCGGTACCTCAATTCGTGAAGGATCAGTGCAGAATGATGAATATTCCAACGAGTGGAAATGCGGGAGGACTGTCGGGCTCGAAGATTTATGACCTCTCAACTGCACCACATGGGCCTTTCCCACAAAAACCTGGATTCCACGCTCGGGGTATTTTATCGATGGCGGCATGCATCATCTCTTCTTTGATCGGCGTCCTGACCATAGTGTGGTACACCCGGGGTGAACAGTTTGATGATGAAGAGGTCGAACGAGAAATTCTAGAGAAAATCAGAAGCAAAACTAATTTCGATCGCCCAAATGGCGTCCTTAACCGATTCCGTCGCTTCTTCATGTTGCGAAGTGCACCCTGACGAGTCTTGCACTCTGCGCATCGAATCCCTTCAAATGATGACTCGTCAAGCTTTTCATATACACAGCTACAAGATTCACACATATACCATTTCTACATACTCGGAGCGCAACAGATACACCAATGGTGCTCAATGCGCAACTGAAAACAACTATCACCACGAGTGATACTTGGGTTTTGCCTATGTAACATGAACGAATCTCTTACAATTAAGTACATCATGAACATTTTTGCATTCCGAACATGGCCGGGTGTCATTCAATTCACTTAATTCGAAATGACAAACAACGTCTTTTCTGGATATCTCCACTTTGCTCAAAGTGCTCGCCAATCGCAAGCTTGGAGGACTTGTCATGTTCCCCTCACACTTTGCAATGAAGCTTTGGGAAATGTTTAGTTGCGTAGAGCCCCAAAAACATTCCAGCCTTCTATTCTTGTGGTTAATTTCTGGGACCCAATTAGGTCACCTGACTTTTTTTCAAAGCAAGCTAGAATTTGAATGCTTATGGTACACAAGCAGCATGAAGAGTCGAATGAAGTCTCCCTGTACATGACAGATTGATGAGTGTGCAGTAAACTGGCGACTTATAGATGATATACGATTCGGGCAGGGGTAGATGTTGAGTTCGGAAGTGAACCGATTTGGAGGGTCGCATGAGGCGGCGGAGTCTCCAACCTTGCACGGATGAGCCAGGTTCAAAAATTGGAGTTAATTGTACACCAGAAAACTAACTTGATCCAAAAGACGGGACAGTGAAATACAACTTTGTGAGGGTCTGCTTCCGTATCAGTTGCTGCGAAGTCGGGCATTTAGGGACTTATTGTCTCCAATCCACTAGTACCTCATCAGTCCGAAACCTGGATGACAGCCAAAAATTATAAAATCAAACTTGGAGTAGAGGACGTGAAGGGAACAGGGAAGAAGGTGGAGATGATGTCGAATCGCTCACCTTTGAGTGCAAGAACTTTTTTCAATAGGTGTTGTGAAGCCCATCCTGAATTGGAGTAGGCCGGTATGAGCGATCATGATCCCATTATCGATACAAAATCTTTCATCGGTTGCAAAGATTTTCCCGTTGCGTTCCTCGGTCATTGTCTTCATCATCTCCTGTAATCGCTCATTGCAGCCTACCCCACCGACGATCAACACTTCAGTCGCACCTACGTGGGCCATCGCTCGCTCGGTAATCTCTACCAGCATCGCAAATACCGTCTCTTGTAGCGAGAAACACAGATCATCGGCAGAATATACATCATCGGGTTCGGATGGGTGACTGAGGCCATCGAGTTTCGGTCTGAATTTCGTACTCTTTGTGTATTCTTCGGCTTTGGTGAGGATTCCTCCGAGTGAGATATCCATCCCTTTGGTAGTATACGGCAGGGTGATCAATTTTCGGCCTTGTTTGGCGGCTTGCTCGATGTTGAACCCGGGGCTGGGATCGTTAGACAGTCCGATGACGCGTGCAAAACGGTCCAGACAGTTGCCGACCGCGATGTCCAAGGTTTCGCCAAAGATCCGGTATCGATGGTTGGAATAGGCAAGTATTTGGGTGTTTCCACCGGAGACGTAGAGGATAATTGGATTCATAGATTGGGTGATCAACCGGCCCATCTCGATATGACCGACACAATGATTGACACCGACCAAGGGCAAGTCGTATAGTAATGATAGCGTTCGAGCTACCAGGGCGCAGGTCTGGAGGGGCGAGCCCATCCCGGGGCCTCTTGTGAAGCAGATACAGTCCAGTTGAGATAGTTCTAAGCCGGCCTCCTTGACTGAGCGCTGTACCAAGTCGATGATGTGATCTCGATGGTGCTTGGCAGTGTCCCCGGGTTGGAAGCCATGCCCGGGAGGGGTGACGTATGTCTTGCGCAAGTTCGAAAGCACGTTGATCTGGCCGCTAGGAAGGTGCTCGATCACTCCGACGCCGAGTTTGTTTGCTAGTTAAATACATGCAAACCAAGTGTCATGGGTCAGTATGACGCAGGGAAGGCAGTGAGACGATAAGATGCTCATCATGATGACCCACAAGCATCTCTCGACGGTGGCCCGATCGATACCCGGACACTGACCTGAACCTTCGATTCCAAGTGCCAACATGCGTTTGACGGGGAGAGTGATCGGGTCGACCTGATAGTTCACCAGGCCAGCTTCGGGTGCCATTGCCATTGTGGAGGTGGTTGTCGTTGGTGATGGGGCGGTGGGATGGCCATGGCTCTGCTCAGCCTGGGGTGTTTGGATAAAAACTGGTGGGCAAAACCTTTTGGCTGGGTTTCGCACCAAGAACAAAACGGCCCGCTGACTGACGGCGCTGCCAACCCCACACCGACAAACGTTGCTCAAGTCAAGCACTTAGCTTCTCAACTCGCTCGAGGACCTAACTTGTCCAGATCCTGGAAAAATGTCTGACGACGATGACTTCAGTACGTGATTACTGTATTGATTGTCCGAGTCTCTTGCTGATTCATTGGTTCTGCAGTGATGGATGAAGGTTCGCGTTTCAATTTCCATTTAGGTGTTGAACAATCGTGGGGCTCTTCTCTAACCGTCGTTTCCGCGTTCATTGTTGCATATGTTTTGCGATAGGTGGCGATGAGGTGAGGACGAGCAACAAGGTGTTCACGCGAGAAGGCTTATACACTTATTTTCATTTGAACTATTATTCCACAGGAGTACGATTTCGATTATGAGGACGATGACCAGGAGGATGTGGACACGGATATGGAAAATAAGTACTACCAAGCCAAGAATTATAAAACAGATAATCCAGAGAAGGCACTGGCGGATTGGCGATCGATCGTCGAGACTGAAAGCCCTAAGGGCGAATGGGGCTTCAAAGCGCTGAAACAGAGTACAAAATTGAACTTCCACAGGGGGAAATATCAGGAAGCCTTGAAAGTTGAGCATGTCTTAACTAGCTGCAATTCTTTCCTGGTCCCTGTATTGCTTCTTCACCGCCCTATCTAACTATTTTTGATCATGGTTTTTTTGTACAGACTTATACCGAACTACTGGATTATTGCCAAACTGCTGTTACCAAAAACGCGGCCGAAAAGGCGATCAACGGGATCCTGGACTATGTTGGTGTCGCTCAGGATTTAGATACCTCCTTGATGCAACAATGGTATGAGGTCACCCAACAGGCTCTAAAAGCTGCTAAAAACGACGTGAGTGGGAATTTTTATTTTGCGGCGACAAACATCCTGCCCTCAAAACTTGAGACTAATGGCGGACCGTTAAATCTGTTCCTGGACTAGAGGTTGAACTTCAAAATCGAATTAAAATTGGCCAAGATATGGATGGACAAAAAAGAATACGCCAGACTAGAACTGGTTTGTTTTCTTTTTACGTGCAATCTGGATAACCATTAATGATACCTTTCTCACTCGAGGTATTCAATGGATTGTCATTTAGGTCATTCAAAAGTTGCGGATGGCCATCAACGCGCCTAATTCGGCATCTGGTTCATCTAATCAAAAAATGGAAAGCTTTGACGGTGACAATTCTATCGGAACGCTTTTATTGGAAGTGTTGGCTATCGAGATCCAGATGTATACTGATCGAAAAGAGAATAAGAAGTTGAGGGTAGGCCATCATCATTCTACTTATCTTATCTTAGCAATTCACACTGCTTTATCCATCCTTGACTTTAGGAAATTTACGATCAAACCCTGACTGTCAAATCAACGATCCCCCATCCGAAAATAATGGGGATTATCAGAGAGTGCGGGGGCAAAATGCATATGTCTGAAAGTCAGTCTGAGATTTACCATAGGTTAGGCATCACAACTGTTGAGCCAACAAATAACCCTTCTTTTCTTTAGAAAATTGGACAGATGCACAGTTTGATTTCTTCGAAGCGTTCAAAAACTACGATGAAGCAGGCTCGCCGCAGCGAATATCGTCCTTGAAGTATTTGGTCCTGGCACACATGCTGATGAATAGTGGAATCGATCCGTTTGACTCTCAAGAAACTAAGCCGTTCGTCTGAAGTTGCTTCAGCTACCTCACTCAATGCACCCATTTAATTCCTCGGTCATTCTTCTGAACAATAGATATAAACAAGATCCCCAAATCGTTGCAATGACCAATTTGGTGGCGGCCTATCAAAGGCAAGACGTCCACGAAGCGGAGAAAATTATCAAGAGTAAGCGATTCCCATCCGTTAGCCGCCCCTGCTTCCATGGGAATCAACGTAGTTAACTGTCTCTATAGATAATCGGGCCACGATCCTCGATGATCCATTTATTGCCAACTACATCCAGGATGTCTTGACGTCTCTCAGAACTCAATGGATTTTAGGAATTCTTCAATCGTACAGGAAGATTGAAATTTCTCACGTCGCACGTGTAAGTGATTTTTTATGTTACATCTGAAGTCCGAATAATTGTCCTTTTTACATCTGACAGGTGCTCAATTTACGAACCAGCAATTGAAAATCTCAGATGGTGAGGTAGAGGAAATCATGCTCCTCTTGATACTTGATGAAAAAATTGCAGGTCGACTAGATCAAGTCAATGGCGTACTTGAGCTCAATCAAGAGTAAGGTTTCATTTTTTTTGATTATTGGCTGGTAGGTCAATCACGTTGGGATCTAACTTTTCTACTTGTTTTAAATTTTCTCACGCTCAATTATAGCTCTGAAGTTGAAACCCGACATTATAAAGCATTAGAAAAATGGAATTCCGAGCTCAACAAGTTGCATTCCAATCTGATCAAAAAGACTAGCAATAGCTACAATGCTTTCAGCTCGGGTAACCAATTTAGCAGCAACCAGTCGTTCTATGCTTGATGTCGTTTTCATCATCATGTCGCTGGTCACCATGATATGTTGGGATATACTTCGATGCCTGTTTTATGCCGACTTGTATGAATAACAATTGCTGGAATGAATTGTTTCCAATATATTCTAGAACAATTCTTTCTTTGCTCTCTTGTCTTTCCGAGCAGAGCTGGTTCAGATCATGATCCCTTCGTACACCTCAAGGGCGCCTCTCAATGGACCTCATGAACTGCGGCTGACGGACCAAAGCATTGTCAATCAATATTTTCATTGAACGAGCTGTACACACGTGGATAGAATCCGAGAACACGGCCATCGCGCTTCCAATGTTCCAACAGGCCAGTTAATTCTGTGTTGCATTTATCACTCTTAATTTGGAGATATATTTATGCATTTCTCTAATGACAGCGGGGTTAGTAACTGTCAAGAGAGCTACTTAGGGCAAAAGCGTTTTGAATTACACTAACAAATGCTATCTGGCTCTCGGTTTCATCCAGAAGCCGAAGGTAAATAAGCGGAGAGATTTCCCCTTCTGCCCGGCCAATTGTTGCCAGTGGCAGGATCTCTAAGAAATCTCCACTTCTCCTCATCAGGATTATGCCGATGCCCTCTTTCCTCAGTGGTTTTATGCTGCTATGTGTTACTTGCAACGCTGTAAACATTTCTCATTGGATTCAGGCGACTACGGATGCACCCCCTACCTTGGAAGATGTCCTCAGTCCCATGAAACCATCTCAGCTACAAACATCAGATTTCAGCTCTCCAGTGTCGAGTCTCCCCTCCCCTCGCATCTACCTCCTCCCAAGGTTTCGAACTACTGAATCCAACTTCTCTTCCAGGTGCAATCAAGATAGTACCGATTCCCACCAACATGCAGCTTTTCCTGTTAATTGGGATGAATATGGGCTTGAGCAAAATGCCAACCAGATAGATAAAATCCTACATGATTGGAACAATTTTTGCCAAGCTGAAAAGGAAACTCCAGAAAGTTGGCCCCATGCATCAGAAAGACTGATAGAAAGACCACAATCACTGCATGATCCGACTCATCTTGCAGCAACCACCTCTGGTGATTTGGTGCCCCCTTCACCAGGAAAAAAAAGTAGTCAGTTGATGACAACTGACATAACACAGCTCTGGTTTCAGCTCCAAAGCTACTCCATCTGCTAGTTAAGGGCTGGCTGGCACACAGCTCAGTGCCCATTTTGGCACAGCTGAAGCCTCTAGCTTGCATTTTTCACAAGCTGCTCCTCAGCTTTGTCCCAGGCACAGCTGCTGCTCAGCCTTGGCCCAGGCCCAGCTGCCCCTCAGTCTTGGCACAGGAAAAGCCACTGCTCAGCCTTTGCTTGAGCAAGAACGGGTGTTGATAAACGCACACCCGTCCCCCGGGGGCACACCCTCGCCCACGCCCTTCGAAAAGGGCGTGTGGCGCTGGTTGGGTGTAACACACCCTTGAAGGATGTCTCCCGTGCGCGCGGGAAAAATCCTTCAAGGGGGGAATATGCGGACCGGTCAGGTGGACCGCACGCCCTTTATCAAGGGTGTGCGAGTCGAAGGGCATGCACGCCGCTGTATGGGCGTGCGAGGGCGTGCACGCCCCCACATGGGCGTTCACGGGCGTGCACCATGGCTCGTTGGGAGCCCCTCGGCGGGCAGGTGCAAGTATACCTGCTCGCCGAGAGCCCCTCGGCGGGCAGGTACAGATCCCACCTCGCCGAGAGCCTCTCGGAGAGCAGGTATACATACACCTGCTCGCCGAGAGCCTTGCCTGCTCGCCGAGAAGAATAACTCTCGGCGAGCAGGTATACAAACACCTGCCCGCCCCCCTCGGCGGGTAGGTGTATGTATCCCTGCTCGCCGAGAAGGATAACTCTTGGCGAGCAGGTGCATGTATACCTGCTCACCGAGAGCCCCTCGGCGGGCAGGTGCATGTATACCTGCTCGCCGAGAGAAATCCTCGGCAAGCAGGCATACAGATCCCACCTCGCCGAGAGCCTCTCGGCGAGCAGGTATACATACACTTGCCCGCCGAGCCTGCTCACCGAGAGCCCCTCGGCAGGCAGGTGCATTTATACCTCCTCGGCGAGCAGGCATACATATCCCACCTCGCCAAGAGCCTCTCGGCGAGCAGGTATACTTGCACCTGCCCGACGAGGGGCTCTTGGCGAGCGGGCTCGGCGGGAGGTGCATGTATACCTGCTCGCCGAGAGAAATCCATGGCGAGCAGGCATACACCTCTCGGCGAGCAGGCATACATATCCCCGCTCGCCGAGAGCCTTGCCTGCTCGCCGAGAAGGATAACTCTCGGCGAGCAGGTATACAAACACTTGCCCGGCGAGCCTGCTCGCCAAGAGCCCCTCGGCGGGCAGGTTCAAGTATACCTGCTCCCGAGAGGCCCTCGGCGAGGTGGGATCTGTATGCCTGCTCGCCGAGGATTCCTCTCGGCGAGCAGGTATAAATGCACCTGCCCGCCGAGGGGCTCTCGGTGAGCAGGCTTGGTGGGCAGGTATATGTATACCTTCTCGCCAAGAGGCTCTCGGCGATGTGGGATCTGTATGCCTGCTCGCCGATAATTTCTCTCGGCGAGCAGGTATACATGCACCTGCCCGCCGAGGGGCTCTCGGTGAGCAGGTATACATGCCCTGCTCGCCGAGAGTTATCCTTCTCGCGAGCAGGCAAGGCTCTCGGCGAGGTGGGATCTGTACCTGCCCGCCGAGGGGCTCTAGGTGAGCAGGCTTGGCGGGCAGGTGTTTGTATACTTGCTCGCCGAGAGTTATCCTTCTCGGCGAGCAGGGACATACACCTACCCGCCGAGGGGCTCTCGGCGAGCAGGTATATATATGTACATGCACCTGCCCACCGAGGGGCTCTCGGCGAGCAGGCACGGTGCACGCTTGTCACGCCTATGTGGGGGCGTGCACGCCCTCGCACGCCCTTGATAAAGCTTTTCAAAGGGGGTGGGCGTGGGCGTGCCCCCGGGGGACGGGTGTGCATTTATCAATGCCCGTTCTTGCTCAGGCAAAGGCTGAGCAGCAGCTGGGCCTGGGCCAAGGCTGAGCAGCAGCTGGGCCTGGGACAAAGCTGAGGATCAGCTTGTGAAAATTGCACTAGAGGCTGGATAGCCAGCTGGAGCAGGTGTCATGTCAGTTGTCATCTAGTGACTACTGATTTTTCCTGGTGCTTGGTCAAGAGGAATATAATTTCCAAAATTCAAATTCCTCTTTAGAAGAGCTTTCACACCAACAGGAATATAATTTCCAACATTCATATTCCACTTTAGAAGAGCTTTCACACCAAAAAAAAGAATTTTACAGTCCATCATTTTCAGTAAGGTCTGCTACTATGGATGCTAAAACCAACACCCATTTTCTTTTGTGAGAGAGAGCAAAAGCACAAAAAAAAAGAAAGACTGGACTGCGTCCAAGATATGTTTAGGATTTCACAAATCCCTGAAAGCAATACAGGAATGAGCCACAAATCTTCATCAGCTGAACTTTTAAGGAACTTTCAAGCACAACTATTGGTACCTTATTCCCAGGATAGATTTCACCCACACCCACCAATAGGGGCTCAACCAAGACCAACAGTTCTTCTGAAAAATGACTCAAAAAAGAAACAGAGGATCAGCCACAATTCAATGGAATGCAACAAGCTTCCATTGCCAAACCAATCATGCATCAAATACAAAACCAATTTACATAAACCAGAACAAAAGAGCTCCCACTCAAAATTAATAACCAAAGGTATATCACTTGTGAGGAAGGAGATTCCAAATCCACCAGACAATTCTGGGCCTAGATTCAGGCCAGCTGTTCTGAACCAAAATCTAGTCATCACCAGAATCCAATAATACCCTTTATTGATGGGGAAATGTCACCTCACTTTAACACAGGATTATTTCATATGCATGTAGATCTATATGCGGCTGAAAAACTGAAAGTACAATTTATTATATCATTAATTGAGAAAAAGCAACTGGGAAATAAACTATGTATTTTTGAAAGTGAACTGGAGGCAACAATTTTGAAATTTTACAAGAGCTTTTGCACTAAGTTACCCATCATAAGGAACATTGTTAAAGCACAGAGAGATGAAGAAAAAAAACAGACAGACAAGAAGAAGAAACTATTTACACAAACAATTGGTTGAAATGTTCTGGTCAAATAGAAGGCAATGGATTGAATTTTATCAACAGAAATGTGGAATTAACATTAAAGAAATTTCAATAAACTACCATAAATGTTGTGCTATGTATATGGATAATGGTTACCTCTTGTTTCTACTCTACATAGATACAATTACCTCTATCATCATGAAAGATGACCAAAAATACTCACCAGGAAAAATGATAAAGAGAAATTTTTTTGGTACCCTTAGAAATGTTTCAGATAACTATAAATCAATTATTCAAAGGTTAGGGTACTGGACAAACCAGTATTCACTTAATGAAGTTACATACAATACAGATGTAAGTCAATTCTTGGAAAGAATTCCTCCTTCCAATAAGAGGGTTTGGAAGTCCATAAAAACTTGGATGGATGAGGCTAAGGATAAAAATGATATAAAATTGTTCCAAACCAATCATTCAAAGAAGAATTTCTCAACATTTTTGAAGACATATCCTTTTTTTCTGTTGGTCAAATGAATGAGATAATCACCAAGATGTATTAAGCTCAAGATTGAACTTTCTCACAAAACTCATTCATTTTTTAACTTGATAGTACTGATGTACCATCTCACAACACCATGAGGCTGCATTGGGTGACTTCCTGTTGAGATCCAAGGGCCTCCAAGAAGTGCTCTGGAGCCCCAGAAGCTAGATTTCCCTGCCAAAATCTAGACTTTTTGTGCCTATATCCACAACTGTGAGGGTCCCAGATGTGACAGGAAGCCATCCATTATCACATTTGAAAGGCTTTCCCAAAGTGGTTGGTGTGAGTGTTTAATATTAAGGCCCTGTTTGTCAGAGATATTGTTTAAGATGCTGATATTTCATGGTATGCTTCTATCAAACATGCTTTGTATTTAGTCTATGATAGTACTGATCAAACTGGACTTCCTCACTGAATCTAGACCATACTTTATCCTTGTGTGGATACAGTCCCTGTCACAAGACTTAAGCCCCGTTTGGCACCGGAATAATCAGCAACATATCACACAAATATTTCATGATTATGTCGGTGAAATGCCGATGGTGTTTGGCAAAGTGACATTTACATATCGTGTAATTAGACTTACTAATGCTTGATATATCGGCAGCTCAGAAAGTGAGACCCATAACCCTCACAACTCGTAACTTCCAACAACCTCACAACTCGCAACTTTCAAAAACCAATGAACAACCAGGCTCCACCCAACCAATCTGGAGACACTCAACACCTAGAATCCACCTTGCAATTGCCTCGTACACCTAACTATCGCGGCCGCGGCGGCGGGAAGGGTTGTCCAAGAGGTTCACGTGCGGGAGGACCTATTTGTCACACTACAGGGAATCATGCAGCTACTGTTGATGCAATTGAGCGCCTTGGTACACCATCTCGAGAGTCTCAAGCAAGCGGTACAGCAGGAGACTTTGAAAACCCAGAAGATCAAACAATTACAGCTTCGACTCCCTCCCATCAAGGCCCAAAAAAGCTATGCTGGACTGGACCGATGGAGGTGATGCTCCTGGATATTTATGTCCGAGAGGTCAAGAAAGGAAAACAATCCAATAACGGCTTCCAAAACACCTCTCACCAACACGTAGCACAACAACTGAGGGAGGCTTTCCCTGAAACCAAACAGCTACTTGACTACAACAAATGCAAGACAAAGCTAAACCAATTGTTCAAGAAAGACTACAATCTATTCCTTGCATGTAAGGAATTGAGTGGGTTTGGTTGGGACAAAACATTGTGCAAGGTCACAGCATCTGATGAAGTCTGGGAACGGTACTGTGCTGTAAGCCACTCCGTTGTCCATTTTTTCATTGCCATGTCATAAGAACTGACATCAATTGGCTTCTTTTTGGTTTCAAGGTGCACCCGAACACGAGGAAGTTCTGGGGAGTCCCTTATCCTGAGTTTCGCAACTTGAATAAAATAATTGGGACTTCCTTGGCAACCGGCAAGGGATCTCAATCACTTTCTCAGCGATTGCTCATGGAGACCCAACCAAACGATCCGAAAACTTTGGGTGATATAGTTGATTGTCAGAACAAACCTGCGAACAGTCCAACTAACTACCTCTCTCGCGGCCACAAGAAAGACTCCGTTGCAAGTGCAATCAACGGCTTGGTTGGATTCATGGACTCCCAACGACTTGAGAAAAGGGAATCTTGCAAGACCAATCTTCAGCTTGCGATGGAGCTCTATCAAGATGCGCACGCCAAAGAGGCTAGTCAACACAAGGCCTTGGATGCTTTCGCAATCTTCCGAGACGATATAAATGCACAAATGTTTTCGAGCATCAAAGACAAGGATCTTTGATCCAAATGGCTTGAACAGCAGATTGATAAGATGCACGGCAACTAAATTTTCATTGTACTTCACTCAACTTCAAATGATTTCCTCAATTTAAACAAAACACGATTTCTTTTTCTCTCTAATGAAATTCCAGCTTGCTCTAATAAAAAAACACCTGTGATATCTGAAATGTGAGAGATCCAAAAAAAGTGAGAGGTCCAAACATTATGTGAGAGAAATAATGTATGGGAGCGAGTACAAGAGCAATCATCATTGCTGCCTTCTGGCCAAGGTTGAGAGGTACTGCTGCCATAGACCCTTGGCGATGGAGTCTCACCAATTTTCACACTCCTCCCTCTTGCAATCACTCGAGTATACACCTGTGGGGGGAGGATCAATGACCTCTTGATTGTGGAACAGGCTATTGGTGCTATCGGCATTTGCCTGATCAAAAATTTGATTGGTCTGACCGTTCCGTATGATGTTGATATTGTGGATGCAAGCACATGCAAACACAATATCATACTGCTGCTCGAGGTTGTACTTGCTGGCCTGCATCATAATCTTAAATCAACATTTAATCACCCCAAAAGCGCTCTCAATAACGTTCCGTAGACTTGAATGTCTTAAATTGAATAGTTCCTCTTTGTTTGCTGGTCTAGAAGCCGAAAAATTTAATTAGATCTGTGTATCTATTTTGATAAGATGAAGAGCTATTCAAACTGAACTTCTGCCAACAATCGCTTGCTCTCGTAAGTGATAACTTGTACCTCAATAAGGCACCAAGGTTCCAGAGCATAACCAGCATTGGCAAGATAAAAATGGCCGGGATCAATATTGAAATCCTGCGATTGTGCATCTTGAAGTACTCGGGCATTGTGCGCGCTGCCCTCCCATCCCACTCGCATGTATGTGAACTTCATGCTGAAGTCACACACACCTAGCACATTCTGAGACAAGAAACCTTTTTGATTGTGGTGCGCCGCTGCTCTTTCAGCAGGTACACTTGCCGGGACGTGAACACCATTGAGTGCCCCAAGACATTGGTTGAAAAAAGGAGTGAACTTCGGATTTGATGCTATGTGATGATGGGTTCGATCAGGCAACGGAGCAATGAAAAACTTTGGAGCAACCTGGACTATGAGTTCGAGTATGTGCCGGAAGACCCTAATGGCACAATCTGTTAGCTTTTGAACATCAAAGGTTCCAAAGTAAGATTGCATACCTTGATATTGTCTCCCCAGAGTGCTGAAACCGGTCTTGAGTCTGTCAATTTGAGTTATTGTGGCCGATGATGTAGAGGAAAATTCCTAGTTGTTCTTCCATCGGGAGGAGTTTCGAGACAGGTTCATTTTGGACACCCAAGAGCTCATCGCATATGAAAAGGAAAGTTGATGTGGTTACTCAAAAGATATCAACCGTACGGCAAGGATTTCCCTGAAGAACTGCCAGGGTATAGTCTGCACCAGATAAGGGCAGGTCGTTGTAGGGCCTTCGAACACCTCCGTAGCGAGTCAAAGTGGTCAGCAGAAGTGTGATTGCAATCATAAAAATGTTTTCTTCATCAAGAAGAAAATCATCATCTTCCGTATTGAGGTCCATTAGTTTTCGAGGTTGATTTAAGGTGGGTGGATGGCTGATTTGCTTGGTGGTTTGTTGCAGCGGCTGGGATTATTACGATGTACTGCCAAACGCTAGCGACATATTAAATTAAAATTTATTTCAGGTGAAATAATCAAAATGTCACTGATTATTTCACTACTGATTATTTCACCGATTATTTCAGTGCCAAACGGGGCCTTAGCTTCTGTGACTTTCACTCACCGGTTCGGGTCGAGTGGTCGGCATATTGGGTGACATTGACCCGGGGTGGCCTGTGTGCGCGCGAGCCATGGCAACCGAGCACTCCCGGGGGGCGGGCCGGCGGCGCAATAAAACTGAACACTGCACCTTTCAAGTTGAAGTTTCACAATCAATCGACGAGGATGTCGGTACGGCCTGGTACGGCCTTTTGCCGACATCCTGCCTCGTATCGAGGATGTCGGCAGTAAACAGGTATCTTGAAATTGGGTATATGCTTCAGTTTTTCTCCAGTTGTGTTTGATCCAGAATGACGGGCCTGTAACTCAAGCTGCAGCCTTCCGAATCCGAGTCTCCAACATTAATCCGCACGCATTATAAACTGCAAGCTGTCCCCTGCACATTTGGATGGAAATTGCAGGATTTTAATACCTGCTGCGTCATTCTCCCCCACAATACGACGAGCCTGGCTCGCTAGTCGTTTACCTTCCCGCTTGCACAGCCAATGGTCTGGGAGGCGGCAGGCTTTCGAGATTTGCAGAAACTTTCAAAGCTTGAAGCGCAATTGAGAGGTTGGGCGATTCACCAGACTGTTAAGCTCTACACGGTCAGGCGCAGCGCAGTTAGACACAGGGTGATCCCTCTCATGTGTTTCGTTGTCGCCAATCACTTTAAAATTAGAAAGCTCTGATCCAATGGCGAGAAAAGTGGCGTTTCGTTGAGGTCTTCCCTACGGAGCCCGAATAATTCTTGACCTTGTTTCCCTTTAGAATTGACGGAACACTCTGGCAATTATCGCTTGATTACGATGTAGCACATCTTTTAATAAACCAAGAATTTCATTGGATGGATGGACAAATTAATGCCTGAAGTTTTTGAACTCCAACACAGCCGCTGAATGTGTGAACATAAAAGGTGACCTTTCAAAGTCATTTTTCCAGGTCATTCCCGAAAACTGTTTGTTTCCTCCTTCAATCCAATTGGCGTGTCCTCAGCATCCCTTTCCACCAGATATCTTACCCTGATAGGGCCTCCAATTTGACCGTTGTTGCTTGAAAATTCGTAGTAATCAGAGACAAGACAGAAGGTTCCTGTAAAAACCAACAGATTCAAGTTCAATTAGTGGTCTTAACGTTTGACAATAGAGTCAATGATACCATCCATAGCCGGTCGCCCCAGGATCCCTCGATCTTTACTACTCAAAGCAAAATTTCATTTCATTGGTTAGTAATATAGTCTACGAAATTGGAAAGCATGATCCCTTCAGGACAATAATAAAATTCTCACTGAAATGATTCTTCTAAAACTAATATACCAAAGGATGAAGTCAAGAAACTGACTTATGACAAAAATCGCCTCCTCTGCTCCATGCGCACAGTACTCTTTATCTGCGCATCATTTAATATCCCAAAAACGATTTCGACTGAGCTGTTGAAAAATCCAAGCATATTTAGTACCTACAACTCCTCCAGTTTCAATTTCAAGTCGTCAAATAAATCCCGAATTCCTTGTTTCATCAGCGACGTAATTGGTAGTAACAACTCGAACGGCAACTCGTTGTACTGGAAAGAGAAAGTTAGCCCGCTTTCGATAGACAGGTTTTCAGAGGTTTCATGTGTCAATGATGCGGTAACAATATCATATTTTCTCTCGACTTTCTTCTGGTATAACAAGCTTTACGAGTGACATGACATGGTTGTGGACAGCTGAACCAATTTTTTCCCTCTTCTTCATTTCATGTTCCTCGGTGTGAATCTTCTTTTGATTAGAAACAGCCCATACCAGGAATACCGGATTTGGAACTGAATGGAGTCACTTATGTAAATAATTCCCAACTTGACTCTTGATAACTCGCTTAACGATCATTTTATCACATCTTTAATCAAAGAAAACGGAATTGGAGTAATAGCAGAAGCAAAAACTGATGAATTTTGTGTTGTTTCATACCAGTCGTCTATCGATTTTCAAAGTTCCTTAGACAACAAGAGCTCCGTGGGATTCGCGATAGATAAATTTATATTTCAATTGGAGCACAAAGTGGCGTTGGAAAAAGGATCAGGCACTGGAGGTAGCTCTCAGTTTGAGCCTGGGGAAAATTTGACGGACGAGGAAGAACACATAAGGCAAGGAGAGAGACGAAAGCAAATGGCGAAGGATGAAGTTTTACTTCTGACAACTTATTGGAAAATCTATGGCGCCATGGACATTGCACTACGTGTGTTAAGCAACCAGTCAGCAGCCAAGATTTTGAGCTTATCAAAAGGGTATGTCTGATCACCAAATCTTGGGATTGATTTTACCGACAACTTGATCAGCTTATGAAATCAAGCGCCCCTATTATTTTTGGCTTCGATACCAAACCAAACAGGCCAGGATTTGTTCTCAACTTTCAAAGAGCCAGGTTGGGGGGAAAAGTGAGGGAAATTGAATTCTACTTGACTCAAGTACGTACCGCATTTTGATGAGCAGCTGTACAAAAAGCAGCGGTGGGGCTTACTGTTCTTGTTCTTCACCTGCGCAGATCCTGAGGAATTGTTTGAACTGCACTGTAATCGATCGGAAAAGGTTAATCCTACTAGCAAGAGCAAGCGGAGTTACAAACCGAACCTTATCTGCGACCGAGACTGTCAACTCTACTGAGAAGACGGAACACCATTTAACGCTTACCTCCGGGAGTGGTCAATCCCAAAGGCTTCTGAAAGTTTACTGTCGTACCCAGGCTTATTTCATCTTGGCATTCATTTTACTGTTTTCAATGACCTCGTTAATTAGATGATAGATGATACAAGACGTTAATTAGTTTGGCCAACGAGCCCATATGACGGTAATTTATCATTTTCGGTATCTAGGGATTTGACCGGCCATGGGGGGGGGGGCTGAAATTGATTATGCGTCGTCAGCGAATCCCGAAAATTGCGGAACGACATCCCAATTGCATTGATTGAGATTCGTCGACAAGTGTCGACAAGTCTTGGGTCGACAAGCCAACACAGTGCCTTAAATTTTTGACTCATTACTTCTAATTTTTCCTTGACATGATCTTTTGGACGATCTCCTTTCATTGTATGTGAATCGCAACAGGGAGCTGGGAGAGGCTGGTCCAATCGTGACCAGCCGCCCAGCAACTCAGTCGCCTTGAAGCAAGCTTCAACATGAGCTCTGAAAAATCCCGTGCGATTTAAGGCCAGACTAGTTTTTCCGATGCATAGTGGAGTTCACAATAAATATGTTCGCTCTGGTGCGTTTCACTTCAAGAACGTATCCAAAGCACTGGACATTCGAGAAAGTACTCAAAACGAAAACTTGCTGAATCAGGTTGGGAGTGGCCAAAGCCTCCGGAAAGACATCGAGCTGTCCAAGTACCAAGTTGAAAACAACAACTCGCTCGGAGGATTGCTGACGACTACTGTCCCTAATGTAAGATTCTCCCGACGCTCAGTTGAACCCGACCCACCAAAAACGCGAAGGCTTTCGTCAATGAAATAAAAGTACTCTCGGGTTGATCTTATCCAATTTTGTCTGTCATGAGGAGCGGCATTACATACCTCCTTGGAGGATGAGTGCGTGGTGGATGATGGTTCCGAGTTGCACTTTGGCTGAACCCTGCCCGTGCCAGGTACTGCTAGTCTGTGGTTAAATCTTGCCCGTGGCAGATATTTCAGTAAATAACTGTTGTTGATGAACTTCATCCCTTCAAATTGATCATTTTTTACAGCTTGATTACCTGGGGCCGTGCTCAGTAAAAAGATTTGAGCAAAATGCCTTCCACTGCTTGAAAACCTGAACTTGGCGTGAATAATTTTGACCCACCGAGTGGCCTTCGGCCGGAAGTAGTTCAGTCGTCTAGTCCTCCTTCGCAAGGGAGCTCGAGGCCCGGGGAACACGGAGGCGAGCTTATAGCTTGAAATCAGTGTTGGGATGGGTGATAATTGCGCAGAACTTGAAGCTTTCTCCTGGTCTTGGAATGGTGGGCTGCCATTCCAACCAAACCAAGATTCAAACCACACCTGTTGAATTGGACGCTCATGTAGCTTGGCTTTGTAAATTGATTGTTCACTTCCAGGCTTCTTTGATGAAATTCATCTTGCTCAAAATACATTTTAGTCAGATCAGGTTACACATAGCGTTGTGATTGAGGGATATAGACAGCACCACGGAGATGACAGATATTTCCAATGTGATAAGCTTCTGCACTACTCTTAAGTAAATTATATGGGTTCAATGAAACGGTAATCCGGTGGACATGCCAGTTGGATTAGGCAATTTTTGCCGAAGCTCTCAAACCTCTTCCGTGGGATGTATCCTACTTTTCATTTCATGAGCAGACCTGGAGCGGAGAAGTGACATTTGGAAATCCAGTAGCACTGGGTTGGAAATCACGAACACGGAGAAAGATACATCTGAGGAGTTTGACCATCATCCATCGTGCCAAATAATTGGTGGAGGTAAGCAAGTACACTTTTGAAAAAGTGACTGATTCGTCAACACCTTCAATACCTGTGACATAATAAATAATTTATAAGTTTTTTGGTTAAGAATAAAGGAAAGAGATTGATGGATGAAACAACCTACATGCCATCGGAGTTAGCACCTTTCGGTTTGGTAATTTTGACAATGTTCTTATGAAGTAGATCGGTCAAAAGGGCGTAGATGTTTCTGAGATCCAGTAGATGTTGACGACATAAGAAAATCGATTTGCGATCATGTTCTTGCTGGGACAGTGGTGAAGAAGAATAGGATCAGAGCTGTTTTGACTTTGATTTGATAAAAAATCACATGCAAGGTTGTACGTGCTGCTTCACTTGTGGCTGGTTTCAGAATGACTGATTGTGAGAGGATAGACAAACCAAGGCAAGTTGATAATCTTCAACATTTGGGTACTTGATCAATTTAGACGCCAACTTGGCTCGCGACATGTTATGTTTGAGCTGTGCTTCGAGCAGACTAGTTTATACGACCGTAGTGATTTCAATCACCAATTTCAGGCTGTATTAGACAAGAGTTGAAAAGCTCTACCTACTTATATCCACTGTCCTGTGCGCGTGAAAGCTCTGAGAGACACTCTTCTTGGACTTGAACACCAAACGTATCTCCATCTTCCTGAATTTTGTCGTATTTCGATTTTTAGATCAAAATGGAGCACAAAATTGTTTATCGGTTATTGATCGCCTGTCCAAGCATATCAGAACGATAAGTATGATCTCACTATCTTAGGAACCAATAAATTGATGTGAATTTTGATTGCATTCGTGATATTGATCAGTTCCTCCCAATGTGTCCTCAAGAAGATGTAGTGCGCGTTCACTTTTGGATTGCTGGCCACGTCTGAAAATAAGAGGAGTCGATGATAGATCGTTAGTGTGCAGCTTGTTGATGAGGTTGCAAATTATTGATAAACGGATGTATGTCGCACGGCTAGGGTTTTTAACTCCACCAGGAGCGGTGTGATCGGTTGTTGGTGGTTGGGTTTCTTTGCCATTGGTAACTTTTCGTTTCTTCCGACCTGTGTTGTTATCAGGCTCATCAGGAGGCGAAGATAAAGCTGGTTCGGTAGGAACTAACTGTCCCAGAGTAGAGTCGGAAAAGTTCTCTAGGACATGATTGATCTCCAATATCTGAAAAAGTTGAAATCGGACATTAACAAACGAACGAAAAATGCCGCGTGATTGGCGGAGCTTTGAAATCTCAAACTTTTCAAGGATTATAGAGGATGAATAGAGCTTAACTTTTGCTGGCAATCGAACGTGAATTGCCTCTTTGCCTTTCTGCTCGATCTCTTGCGTCCAGTTCTTCAGTTGATTTTGTACGGTCTTGTCAGTTGCTTCGGTCCACAGGGCGTTAGTGGTTGCCATCTTCTTGCCTTTCTTGTCAGGTTGTTCCGCGGGACAAGCGGATAAATCCTGTTGAAATGCGACTGTTGGCAAACATGTAACCCATCGGGTATTGATCCGAAACAGGTCCGGTCCGGCAGAGCATCCGATGGGCTTCGAGGACCTCTCTCGGACCGTGCAGAATATATTTGCTCAGGACTGTCACACTACACAGATGTGACAGGTAGGCTCCCCGAGCAGTGACAAGACGCGAGCCAACAGAGTTTCGGAGTTTCGGAGGCCCGAAGCGCAGCTGACAAATGTACAGACATTCATGACAATGACACCCTTTGATCAACGGAAACGAAGCCCTATTAAAGGAGCTCTACAAAGCGACGGAGACTTTCCATGGTTCATAGTACAACGGACACGACCCAGGAAACTGACGAAAGACGCAAAAACGTGCCAGGGCTGACGGAAGCTTGCCCGATTGATCGAGCATCAACTCCATGCCATCATCAGGAACATGAAGAACTTCAATCGCCCATTGATTCACAGCATCCATTGAACAATCAAACTCAGACTGGACAAACTTCTGAACATTGTATGCCTGTTCCAAGCTATGTATCCCATCTGCTAGCTGATGCTAGTGCTGAACCCCGCTTATTTCCACCCGTGTTAATTGCAGGGTTGAAATCCTGGTCAAAAGTGCTCTCACCCGTTGCGTGGCTTGAAAACAAGTCAAGTGTTGCCAGGTTGGTGTCTCTATTCATCGGCGTCAACTTTCAAAACAGCATTCAGTTTGCTTACCTATTGTTCTGCTCTTTTTCAATAGAGACCATTTAGCCAATGAGCGAACCTTTCTGGCCTGGTTCAGGACTTCATTGAGCCTAACGTCCATAGGCATCGGTGAGTTTTGCTTATGATTTTGAGTCGTCCGTTAAACATCATCTTAAACTTATCGCATTCGATGTCTTCGGCTTTGACAATGTACAGCACTTGTTCAATTATCACGACTTTCCAAACAAATCAAGGTTGCTCAAGTTAAAAAAATAATTACCTTGGTCCAACCAATCATCGATCCCTTATCACATCCATCATTTTCAAGTGGAAATTTGTCTGGGCTTTCTGACCCATCCAACTCAATTCAATTCTCGCTCAACCAAATCAATCAGAATTTGATCAACCTTCAATCCGTAATCGACGAGATTCATGAAAATGTTGATTCGATAAAACGGACTAAAAGTCTTGCCAGCGTGATCGGAAATTGTTATGTGTGCATTGGATTGTTCTTTCTTTTCATTGGTGGGTAACTCTTTTTGCATCACCTTTTCTGTTCCTACGCGCAACTGTGGACTGATTTCGGTTTTTGGGGGTCCCAATCTTCAGGTACGCATAGATATTTTCGGGTTCAGCAAGTCTTACAAACGGGAAAATTTCCTCACAGCAGAAGGTCGATTGGCCTCACCACCTTTGTTGTCTCTGCTTTATTGATTGTCACAACAATTGGGATGTTTAGAACCACTTTATGATTTTTGTCTTTGAATCTTTCTTTCCCTTTGTGCTCTGTATCAGTAACAGGGTGGGCAGCGCACTACAAGAAAAAGTTGGGCAACTGCTGTCAGTTGACATGCAAGATGCTTCAGGATAATGACCATTCAAACTCCCCCAAAGTACCTAACAATATTTCTTTGCACAGTCACTGTGCATAGAAGCATTGTTGAAGTAACCTATTAAAAAGGTTCAGCTAAACACCGCCTGCTGCCTTCTAGCTTAACAAAGCCTCGCGAGCACTTGCTGGCGAGAGCCATGCGTGAAGTGCATGCAAGGCTTAGAGCATCTCCACCGTGCGGGACTATCTGAGAGCATCCACATCCGTGGCTAGATTAGCCTGGGCTAACTAGCTTGGATTACAATTGGAATCAAACTTAACAAAGTCCCTCAAGACTTGGGGCCCCCAGGGGGTAGGCTGAACTCGCGAAGCGAGCCTCCGTCAGGAGGGACGACCGTACCTCCCCATTCTGGCGCACCAAGAATGGGTTTTTATGCCTCTTTTCACTCTCTTCCTTGTACAATTTTCACAGGACAACATTCCTGTTTTTTTTTTTTGACTGCTTGTCAGCGCAAGATACTATTCAAGAGCCTTGTATTTTTTTATCTGTATGTACTGCCACATATATCCTCTGAGAAATTAACCAAGCAAAAATAGTCACAAAGAATTAACCAACTCAGTAAGAGAGATCAGTAGATTGCCAGAGTACGGGCTGTCAGAAAAGGAATGGCTCCATGTCAGGCTCGGTGATGCCAAGACACGAAGTCCTCTAGCTACACGAGTGACTGCGGCGAGTGGGCGCGTCTGTAGATGCGGTAAGATGATGGTTTATAAAGATTTATATCCCTGATGGGATGTAACGGAGGGGCCGCGAGAGCAGCGGAATGGTTAAGGTGCCCTCCGGGGCGGTTCTTACAGGGCCTGACAAGCAGGGGTAGTATGTCCTGTGTTGTCTGGGGTCCGACAAGCGGGGGTTGTTCGACAAGTTCCCAAGTATATAATTGATGGGGATTACTCCCGAGATGATAAAGAGAAAATGAGCTGGACTTACTGTTGGAGCAGGAGTCCAGCGACGAGCAATGAATCTAAAAACAATCTAACACAAGCTGAGAGCGAACTGATCAACGAATATGTTCGGCGAAGTAGTGCGCTGCTGGGCGGTTAAAGTGATTGACGATTCTGGGGAGCCAGAGTCCTCCCAACACCGGCTTTTATGCTGTTTCTGGGAGGCTCGTCGGCTCGCTATTCTCCTGGATGGCCTTCCAATACATTTTGTTGGAAGGCACAGCCTCTTTACTGGTCTTGCTACTCGCAAGACCCGTATCTCTTGGATACCGGTCACAAGGAAGATTCTTTCTTCTCGGAACTCGTTTAAAGAGTTCTACTCGAAATGACACGCTAGAGATCCTCTGCTCTCGAGTGGAGGATCACTAGGAGTCGGTTCCTATGCGGAGCTCTTCGGCGATTCGTGTCCGAGTCTTTCCGCTACTGTTGCTGCGACGGAGCTCGGAAGAAGATTGCTACCACGCGACCAGGTACTGTAGTTCTCTGAGTCGCGTGGCTTGATTGTTTAGCCGCCTACTGGCGGCTGTTGTTTCCATGCGACCAGGTACTACAGTACTCTGTATCGCGTGGCTGAGTGATTTAGCCGCTAACAAGCCCACGTAGTTTTCGCGCAACCAGTGGCTGTCTGCTGAGTATTACGTGGGTCTTTTTATACATGCTCCCTTGTTTTTGTTACTTGTACCTAGTTGGGATATATTGTACAGAAGAGATTCTGGACCGCGCGGCGGTCCCGTTGGTGTCTAGCTTCTCTAGGAAGCTATTTGTAATATTTAAAACAATTTAAAACAAATCTATGCTGCGCAGAGATCCGCGCTGCGGTCTGCTCTGCACCCGGTTTACGGTGCTCTTGGCTGCGCTACCGGAGCTGCAGGCGGGGCTCTATTCTAGAATGGTAGCCCGGCTGACATTCCCCACCACCAAGATAAGTTACTCTTAACTTAGCTGACTTTCTAAAATTATTTACGTTTAGAAGCTCTGTAGCTACGTAGGTGAATTGCACCGTCCGGGATGTTGTCTTCTGGCAGCCATTCATCTTTATCTGCAGATTGGTTTCTGTATCTTACAAGGTATAACCTTGTATCTTTTCCTGAAATCCTCTCCTTTTTATCTTTGAGGATCTTATGTACCTTAAGTTGTTCTTTCTTTGAAGGTTCTTCTATGGGTACCGGTAACGGTTTGGGGACCACTTCATTTGCTCTTGCAACATATTTCTTGATAAGGCTTACGGGAAACACAGGGTGTTTCCTACTGAATTCTTCTGTCAAAATTACTTCTACTGCATTTTTACCGTGTAGGTTCTTAATGACAAAAGGTCCCACAAACGCGGGTTTCAGTTTTCTGCTACCTCCCAGATTATTAAAGTTCACTGTGGACAGAAGCACTGGATCTCCTATTTGGAATTCAGGTTCTTTGTGACTTTTGTCCCAGCGAGTTTTACTATACTCTGCTGCTTCTTGGACACATCTGGCTGCGTGAGAATTTGTTGCGTCTAACATCTTTTTGAAGTCCGCGGCGGTTGGGTGGGCTACAGGTAATTTATCATTAATAGTATCCTTAGGTAACCGCGGTATCCATCCTCTTTCTAAGATGTAGGGCGTTTCTTTTGTAGTAGAATGTTTGCTGCTATTATATGCCATCTCTAATGCTGGCAACAGGTTGACCCAATCATGCGTGTACCCGTCACTGTTTTTAAACTCTAATCCAAACGCACAGAACCTTCTGAGTAGGTCTTCTAATGTTTGTATCATGCGTTCTGCTAGGCCATCTGTCTGCGGATGGTATGCAGTGGAAAAAGCTAGTTTAGTACCCAGCATATCATGCAAGTTTCGCCAAAATTCTGATGTAAATTTAGGGTCCCTGTCACTTATAATAATTTTTGGGATACCTACGTCAGCCATTATTCTATTCCAAAATAATATGGCTACTTCCATAGCTGTATCATCTTTATGATGCGGGATAAACCTGGCTCTTTTTGAGAACCTGTCTACTACTACTAGAACAGAGTTGTAGGAGAAAGGTCCTCCAGGGGGTAGGCCAGTTACAAAATCCATGTTGATTATTTCCCACCGCGTTTTTGGTTCCGCAATGGTTTGTAATAATCCAAATCTCTTGCCGGTTTGCTTGTTAGACTTCTGGCAAATTTCACATGACTTAACATATTCTTTAACCTGGGTTTTCCAGTCAATCCACCAGGCGGTTTGTTTGACTCTTTCAACGGTACGCTCTTCGGAGAAGTGACCGGAACCAACATTGTCATGGCATTCTTGTAACATATTTTTTATGTGACTCTCTTTGCTTAGCACAATTACGCTAGAATGTCTATGGCGAAAATAAATTATGCCGTCTAAGAGTGTGAATTGTCCGGCTTTGTAAGGAGTCAGCCATTTCTCCGGTAGACTAGCAATCAATTCTGGCGCGCTGTTTTCATTGTCCAATATATTGATTAATTTAACTAGCTCCATATCTTCACTGTAACTAACTCTGACCTCTTCGAAGAATACATCATCAATGTCACATACATGAATGCCTAAGATTGGAAATACATCCTCATCTTCTGGGTCGTACGCTGGGTTATCTGGAGTATTGGGTAGAGCCCATCTACTTAGTCCGTCGGCATTAGTATGCTTAGCTCCCGCTCTATGAATTATAGTCATGTGGCCTCTATATTGCTGAATTGCGATTTGCCATCTGAGCATGTGACGGTTAGGTGTTTTCATATTCATGAGAGTTTTCACAGCAGTACAGTCGGTGACTACTATGATTTTACAACCTTCCAGATAGTAGTGTAATTTTTCTAATGCCCAAACAAGGCAGAGACATTCCATCTGACTAGCGCCGTATCTCATCTCTGTTTTACGGACTTGTCTTGATATGAACAAGATTGGTTTTTCTACCGGTACTCCATCTATAATGAATTCTTGGTGTAACGCGGCGCCTATTCCCTCAAAACAAGCATCTATGTACAGGATGAATGGTAGAGCGTAATCTGGTTGAGCTAAGACAGGGGCAGTGGTTATGAGTCTCTTTAGCTGCTCATAGTCTTCTACTCTCCCGTAGGTCATCTCAAAAAATACATCCTTGCTACATAGTTCATACAAACTTTTGGTTATGTTTGCAAACCTAGGGATGTGTTGACGGTAATAGCTACAGAATCCAAGAAATGACTGCATTTCCGTAATAGTCTGTGGCATAGGTTTGAGTAGTACTGCCGCCACTCTATTTTGATCTATAGCTAGTGATAAACCTGAGACAATATGGCCTAAGGCTTTAAGTTCTTTGAATCCAAAGTTGCATTTCTTAATGGACATTTTCAAACCGGATTTTATTGCCGTTTTGAGTACTAATCTTATTTTCTCAAGATGTTCCTCCCAGTCCGTAGAATATATGATGATGTCATCTATATACACCATCATCCAGCTTTGTCGGATAAAAGATCCGAATATGGTATCCATCATACGCTGAAAGTGGGACGGCGCATTTTTAATACCAAAAGGCATGCGCAAATATTCGTAAACACCTAAGTGGCAGATAATTCTCATAAATTGCCTACTCTCTTCCTTAATAGGAATTTGGTGGAAACCTTTAAGCACGTCCATTGTCGTGATAAACTTCGCGTTAGCCAAGTTATGTAACGAGTGGTCTATACGGGGGATAGGGTAATTATCCGCTTTCGTATAATTGTTAAGCGCTCGAAAGTCTCCTACCATGCGGGACTTCTCATTATGCCATGCTATTATTACTGGTGTAGTTATTTCCACTTGCTCATTATGGCCTACTTTCCTCAATACTTTAAGTTCTAGAAGTTCCTTAATGTGAATTTCTAGTGCTTCGCGGGACTTAGAGCTCGAGGGATACGCCGCTCTCCTTAGCGCGGGGGGATAAGGAGGTTTGCAAGTAAGTTCTATCTCAATGTCATGTCCGGAGATATTGCCTATGGGCTCCTCTTTTGTGCAAAAAGCTTCTTCATGTTCAAAGCAAATTTTTAACACATCTAGATGTTGGTCTTTGCTCAGTGTGTCACTGACAGCAGCTTGAGACATGTAATCTTGACGGAAACGGTTCAGCTCTTTCTCGTCTTGGTTTCCTTTTACAGGGCTCTGAAAATTGATGTTACATATCTCAAACTTCCTTTTCCAATCTCCACCTATAGTGTAGAACCTGTCTTTACTTTGGAAAACATCTATCCCGTAAAGACAGAATGCATCATTCCCCAAGATTAGGTAATCACACACAGCATCTTCTAACACTACAAATTCTATATGTAGTCTAAGTGAACCCTTGGTGTGCGGGAAAATTAGTGGCATCTTTACAACTCCTATAGGCTTAAGTGCAGCATTACAACTACTAAACTTGGCACGCGGGGTTGGGAGTAATTTCTCCCGCCATCTTGGATAGTACCGGCTCAACAAGTTGGTACTGGTACATGAACAGAAGGCTCCAATGTCTAGGAGAGCTTTAACTTCTTTACCATCATAGAGAACAGTAGTGTAACTTGTTTTGCCTAGGGTATAACTCATACCTTCTTCTGGCTTATTAGTCATCAATTTGGCATCAGATACATGTCCGACTCCAGCGGAAGGGTTCCATTTTTGTGGCAAGTTTGAATCACCTTGGATTACTGTAATGTGAAGGGGGTCACCCAAGTCTGCTTGAATCACGTTGCAGCGGGCTATTGGTTCGGAGCCACAATCCCCGGTGACACTCTCCCGGTCATTTTCAAAATGTACTATATCAAACTGGGATCCAGTGTCAGAGTCGCCTTCGTCATCTGTAAACACCTCAATGTTATTAATCCTTCTGCGGGGTTTGGGGCACTCAGGTCTCTTATGGCCCTTTTCCCCGCAATTATAACACTCAGGAATATTAGCCTTCTTTGGCGCAGTTTCAGCAGGTTTTGTGCCGGTGGGCGCATTATCTCTATACACAGCACTCTTTCTTTCTTCATAAGATTTGGGCTTCTTATCTAAACCTTTTGCAGCAATCACCAATTCTATAACTGAGGCTAACTCTGCTAAGTCTACGTCAGGATCCCGCAGGCGACACATTACATCATGCTCTAAGTCACCCCGACACTTTTTCAATATTTTCTTGGTGACAAATTTTTGAGAAGGTTGATCATATATGCAGTCAATTCTCTTCTTTTGTGTCAAGCACCATTTGTAAGGCACATGTTTCATAGGGTCAAAGAAATCGGTTTCATATGCGGCAAGCATTTTATCTTCCCAGACGTCAGTGCCGTATTGTAAGTGGATCAGTTTCTTCCATTCCTTCCAGCTGATTTTGCCAACTGATTTCTTTTTTCCTACAAACCAATCTAAGGCCATGCCTTCAAACAATCGGGGTAATCTGGATGTCACTATTTCATCTGACGCTTCGTAGGACTCAAGGAGATGATCTATGTAATTCATAAAGTATATGTGATCATATTCTCCTTCGCCGGTGAATTTGGGCCATTCTTTGATGGGTGGCAAGAGTTTGTTCATTGCGAAAATATCAAAGTTGCTCAAATATGATGTGGTCTGTCTTGCTTGGTTTTGGTAAGGAGGGGTTTGTTCAACAGGTTCCTCTTTTTTGGGAGGCATTGATCTTTCTTTATTTTGAAAGACTCTCTCTTTTGTGTTCAAGAAAGGGTTATTAAATTGTAATTCTTCTTGAACAATGGATTCCGCCTTATTGGTCATGTGGGGCGGAGTTTGAATCCCAGAGGCTGCCTGTTTAAGGGACTTAATCTCAAGTTTCAAAGTGCTAATTTGTTCCGAAACAGACTGAGTGATTTGTTTGGCAACTTCTTTGATTGTGTCATCCTGGTTACTGACAAGGTCAATTAGAATTCGTAACTGAGCAGATTGGTGCTCCTCACGCTCACGCTGAGCTACCATTATCTCAGATTTAATCATGGTGATTACTTCATTTTTGAAGTCCGCCAGGCTGATGTCAAGATCAGTTAATTTGTCCTGCGCTGTGAGATTGGAGTCTCTTACTGCAGCAACAGTTTTAACTATGTCACGGAGTTCTCTCTCAGTTTTCTGAACTATTTCTCTCAGTTCTGGGATCTTAACAAAAGGTTCTTGGGACAATTCCAGAGATTTTTTTACGCCGGTCTCAATCATGTTACTCGTGGCTTTATAACAATCAATAATTTTGGAGACAGTAGTTTTATGGTAATTATTTGAGTTGTAATGTAATTTGTCTAGATTACTGTATACATTCTCAAACAAAGAAAAAATAAAGTCTCTGTCTATTGTAGGTGATCGTAAGCTTTGTCTAGTGTGTCCGCCACCTTCATCAGACGCTTCCATCGGATGACGTTGTCTCTGGCTGCTTGAGTTGGGGGTGCTTTGCGCTTTTTCCCGGTGTTTCTGGCTGGGTAGAGTTGCTTCATCACCGTCCAAGGATTCCAACCCTCGACGTAAGACTCTAGCTGTTTTTGAGCCATCAACTTCTGCGCCATTTTCTGGCTCTCTTGAGCTCTGCGGAGAGCTGTTCGCAGCTCTTCTGTCGCTCCTCCTTTCGCTTGGAGAGCTACACACTCCTGCCAGTTCAGGACGTGGTCGCGGACTAAGTCCTTGGTCTTGTCCAGCTTGATTAGCTGTTCTTTCGTCTTGAGGATAGTCCTCGCCGGATTGGTCGAGGTGGTCGTCGAGGTACTCGGAACCGGAGCTGGGTTCTTCTTCTTGAACTTCAGGGAGCTCAGCTTCGGAGTCTTCTCCTTGGGAGGCTCGACGGCTACCTCCGCGGCTTCCTCCTCCTCCGCGGCTTCCTCCTCTTCCGCCACTTCCTCGGCTTCCGCCGCCGGTGGCTTGTCTAGGATGCCTCTTGGGGGTGGACAGAGGTCCTTCGAGATCGGGTCTGCTCGATCGGGTGGACATGTTAGTTTATGTTTTTTTATTTATTTATTTATGTTTTAGTGTTTTTATACGGATTATTTGCAAGAGAAACTTGGACTAACCGAGTTCGTCCGCTTCAGAATCGCTTAATACGGGATTCTCAAACTTCTCGGCTTCTTTTGCAGTAAAGGAGCTTGTTTTTTCCTTGTTTTGTTCGGCCACTAAGCGGAAGAATCAATAATTTGTTAGAATTTTTCAAAGTAAATTTTTAAGTACGCAAAAAAAAAAGCGATTTACTTCTTTCCTTTTTTCTTTGAATTCTATTCAACCGGTGTTCGTTGAGTAGAAAGTTCAGAGTGATTCGAGCCTCTAAATCTTTTTTCTTGCTCTTTTCAACTAGGATCGTGCCGAGTTGGATTCTTTCTTCGCAGGTTAACTTTTCAAAGTCGTCCGGCTGGTAGTTTTTAATAAACTCTTCGTTTCTGAGTTTAAGATAGCGGAGGTAATATTGAATCAGCTCGGCGTTCTGTTGTAAATGAGCCACTGATGTGGAAAAATAAGAACGCAAAAAGCAAGTTAGGGAGGTTCAAAAGCGAGTAAAGAGATGATAGGAGATAATTCTGAAGGATTAGTAGCTTCAGAATTGTTCAGGGGTAAGTTGCGCGCGAAAGAGCGCGGTTTTTGAGCTTTACTAGACTAAAAGGTCAATCTAATGGTGCGATATAGCGCGCCGTGCTCAAACTGCAGAGTTTTCTAGACACAATCTAACGGTGATGTAAGCTAAAAGAATTTTAGAGGTAGGTTTGGTTTGGTTAATCGTCAGATAGACGAAATAGTAGGATTTTTTCTGGTTTTTTGGGATAAGTTCCCGGCCAGACCCCCAATTGTCAGGCTCGGTGATGCCAAGACACGAAGTCCTCTAGCTACACGAGTGACTGCGGCGAGTGGGCGCGTCTGTAGATGCGGTAAGATGATGGTTTATAAAGATTTATATCCCTGATGGGATGTAACGGAGGGGCCGCGAGAGCAGCGGAATGGTTAAGGTGCCCTCCGGGGCGGTTCTTACAGGGCCTGACAAGCAGGGGTAGTATGTCCTGTGTTGTCTGGGGTCCGACAAGCGGGGGTTGTTCGACAAGTTCCCAAGTATATAATTGATGGGGATTACTCCCGAGATGATAAAGAGAAAATGAGCTGGACTTACTGTTGGAGCAGGAGTCCAGCGACGAGCAATGAATCTAAAAACAATCTAACACAAGCTGAGAGCGAACTGATCAACGAATATGTTCGGCGAAGTAGTGCGCTGCTGGGCGGTTAAAGTGATTGACGATTCTGGGGAGCCAGAGTCCTCCCAACACCGGCTTTTATGCTGTTTCTGGGAGGCTCGTCGGCTCGCTATTCTCCTGGATGGCCTTCCAATACATTTTTTTGGAAGGCACAGCCTCTTTACTGGTCTTGCTACTCGCAAGACCCGTATCTCTTGGATACCGGTCACAAGGAAGATTCTTTCTTCTCGGAACTCGTTTAAAGAGTTCTACTCGAAATGACACGCTAGAGATCCTCTGCTCTCGAGTGGAGGATCACTAGGAGTCGGTTCCTATGCGGAGCTCTTCGGCGATTCGTGTCCGAGTCTTTCCGCTACTGTTGCTGCGACGGAGCTCGGAAGAAGATTGCTACCACGCGACCAGGTACTGTAGTTCTCTGAGTCGCGTGGCTTGATTGTTTAGCCGCCTACTGGCGGCTGTTGTTTCCATGCGACCAGGTACTACAGTACTCTGTATCGCGTGGCTGAGTGATTTAGCCGCTAACAAGCCCACGTAGTTTTCGCGCAACCAGTGGCTGTCTGCTGAGTATTACGTGGGTCTTCTGAGTGGGTCTTTTTATACATGCTCCCTTGTTTTTGTTACTTGTACCTAGTTGGGATATATTGTACAGAAGAGATTCTGGACCGCGCGGCGGTCCCGTTGGTGTCTAGCTTCTCTAGGAAGCTATTTGTAATATTTAAAACAATTTAAAACAAATCTATGCTGCGCAGAGATCCGCGCTGCGGTCTGCTCTGCACCCGGTTTACGGTGCTCTTGGCTGCGCTACCGGAGCTGCAGGCGGGGCTCTATTCTAGAATGGTAGCCCGGCTGACACTCCACCAGGACTTGAACCCGGGTTGGGCTAACTCTAGGTGCCTGCTTTACCACTAAGCTACGAAGCCTGAGTTACCAGATTCATAATATAACATCCTCCCAGAATCTGGATGCTCTAAGGCTCTCCTAAACCCGCTAGTGTGCTCTCTCCTCTGCAGGTACACTTGGCTCTTTGAGCTCAAGACTGTAAATCTGTCAGAAAAGGAATGGCTCCACCAGGACTTGAACCCGGGTTGGGCTAGCTCTAGGTGCCTGCTTTACCACTAAGCTACGAAGCCTGAGTTACCAGATTCATAATCTAACACGGGCCCTCATTCAATTACCCCACCTTGCCTAAGGTGTAGCTAGTTTGAGGACTGTGCTCACCAATGCGCCGGTGAGTAGAGAAGAGATGGATGAAACCAAGGCTGCAACCCCCGAACAAGCATTAGGAAAAACTGTCCCAACATGCCCAACAACAAATCCACCTCAGATGTCTCCAAAGAGCACCCGCCAGTCAGGTTGAGTCCCCTCAATGACTGGCACAGACCGGTCATTGAGGGTTGTGCATATCCCTTCAATGACCGGTCTGTACCAGTCATCCAGGGCGTTGTACATATCCCCTTGATGACCGGTCTGTACCGGTCATCCAGAGGGTTGTATGGTCTCATTGGCCGGTCTGTGCCGGCAATCAAGGGCTCAGAGAGCTGACTGTAAGTCAAAAAAAAAAAAAACCCTGTGTATGAATTCATTGAGCACAGATCTTCTCTTTTACTCAATGTCAGCTCTGGTCTCTTAGGTGACACGGAGTTGATGGGTTTTTATGCGCGCTGTAGCAGCTGAGTAGCGGCCAGCGGAAAGAGGGGCCACACTATAACCTTAAAGACCAATGGGAAGAAACCACACCTCGACGCTGAACAGCTGAGGGGCTAGCTCCCTTACAAATGTAAGGGGACATGGCAATAACTTGAGCCAGGCGCCGTAGCTTATAAGGAATGAGCTTCTTATCTTCTAGGTTACAGGTGTTATAACACCCACCTGTACCTAGGAAAATACACGAAAGGGACTGAGGCTGTAAAAGAAGAAAGGTTAGTTGATTATTGTAAAACCCCACTCACTATGATTCTAGTAAGGTGCACGGGTTTGTATGGTAATAATCTTGGGGGAAAGATCCCCCCCTTTTATATTACAGGGACCTGATTCTCCTTTGAGTCAAGGCACCAGAGGGATCCTTAACTCCAAGGAGGGTGAAGAGGTCCACGGAATTCAGAGGAGGAATTACATGAATAATTATGTAATCTCTCTATGTATGGTAAATCCATAGAGAAATATACTCCATTAGTACATTATTATTCTAAATCAACGTAAATACATAATAAGTGTGAAATCATATAGTTTAGTACATATAAATCAATGATTGCAACAAAAGTGATATTATAAGACAACGGGAGGGGTTGAACACATGATCTTACACAAGATCAAGATCAACCTTAAGGTAGCCTTTAGCCATTGGGTTACATGACACTGCAGGCATCTCGATATTGCTGCGGACCGCAGCGACATCTGACAATTCAGTGGGGATTCAAACCCCGCGCAACAAGTATTGCAGCAACACTTGGCCGGCTGTCCATCAGCCGGCCACCGGGGTATGTACACACAACGCACCTCTTGATGGCCAGCACAACGACCGGTCACCAAGAGGAGTACGCACTCCTCTCAATGGCTGGCCCAAGGACCGGCCATCAGGAGGAGTCCTTGTGCCGGCCATTGAGAGTTGTCCACACTCCTCTTGATGACCAGCATAACAACTGGTCATTGGGAGGAGGAGTCCACACTCCTCTCAATGACCAGCACAAGGACCGGTCATTGGGAGGAGGAATCCATACTCCTCTCAATGCCAACACAGGCCGGCGTCGAGAGGAGTAGATGCACCTCAATGCCCGGTCTGTGCCGTCCATTGAGGGAAGTGTGTATGTACTCCTCCAGATGACCGGGCCTTGGGACAGCCATTGAGAGGAGTGTGTACTCCTCTCAGTGACCGGTTGTTGTGCCGGCCATCAAGAGGTGTCTGTACTCCTCTTGACGCCGGTGTGTGCTGGCATCAAGAGGAGTGTGGACTCCTCCCAATGACCGGTCCATGAGCTGGTCACCGAGAGGAGTGAGAGGAGTGTGTAATCCTCTCAATGGCCGGCACAAGGACCAGTCATTGAGAGGTTGTTATGTATTGGTGGCCGGCTGTCCAAAGGCAAATCAGCCGGCCAGATGTCGCTGCAGCTGACACTGCATTCTGATATGCAGCGTTATGATGTTGCTGTGGCCCGCAGCGACAGCAAGATTCCCGCAGTGTGACTTGTAATTATCATTGTAGACACATGGATAATTGTCTCAGTGGCTGACACTCAACTTTGGTAAACTCCAAGGTTTGAGTTACTTGGATGATTTATTTGCACTTGAAGAGGTTGTGCAACAGAACTCAGATTGTATTGGATGATAGGCAAGACGCAAGGCTTTGTGTCTAGCAATATTTTAGGCCTTTAGGCTCTGAGTGCAAGGAACTGTGATGGTTTGAAGAAACCACCCAGCCAAACTCAGAATCTTGGCATGCCAAAAAGGGGCGATAGCGCCGAAGTCCCTCCTGCCAAGGGCTATTGGAGGCTTGCTTCGCAAGACCAGGCGCCCGCAGCAGCAAGGGACTTGGGTTAAGTTTGAATTGGAATAAGGTAATACTATTGGCCATCCGCATGGGTGGGGATTAGTGGGTCCAAGGCTGTCGGAGTTTATGTGCTTAGGTGCCTATATGTTATGTGTTTGGCACCTAAACACATAAAGTTCATGCTGAAAAGCATGATGCATATTCATTTTGGGATTGGTCCCAGGATTAGTGGGGTCTACATTTAGACCCCACTAGCTCCAAACAGAGCTCCGGGTTAAGTTAATCCCCGGTTGATCCAACCCAATGCAGGTGCGGGGTCAAACTAAGAGCATCTCCACCCGGGGAGGTAAAAGCAGGCTGCTAAAAACCCGGGATGGCAACTCAATTTTTGCATATAGCAACCCGCGCAGCTCTGGCGCACACCTGTGGTTGCTATAATCCAGAAGAACTCCAAGATGACCAAGTCATCAAATGGAGTTACAACAAACCTAATGAACAATACAGCCAGTCACCAATTGGTGATAGCTTGAAAAGGTCCCTAGGACCGGTATAGCTGGCCACTGATGGCTTGCCAAGCTCTTGATGACTGGTATAGCCAGTTGTCAATGGCTTGCTGCAAGGCTCTCAATGACCAGAATACATAGCCAGTCATTGATAGCTTGCAAGGCTCTCAATGATTGGTATAGCCAATTGAGAGAGCTCAATGACTGTATATCCAGTCATCAAGAGAGCTTACAATGAACGGTATAGTCAGTCATTGCTCTTGATGACCGGTGTAGCCAGTCATTGAGATCTCTCTCCAGTCATCAAGAGCTCTCTCCGGTCATTGAGAGCTCTCTCCAGTCATTGAGAGCTCTCTCCAGTCATTGAGAGCTCTCTTGATGAACGGTCACATCAGTCATCAAGAGCTCTCTCAATGAATGGTATAGTCAGTCATTGAGAACACTCTTGATGACTGGTATATACCAATCAAGAGAGCTCTCAACAACTGTATATCCAGTCATCGAGAGGGCTCTCAATGACCGGTATACCCCGTCATTGAGAGAGCTCTTTATCACCAGTATAGCCAGTCATTGAGATCTTGAAATATTCTCAATGGTTGGTTATATGTGTAGCTGGTCATTGATTGCTTTTGATGCTCTTGATGACCGGGCAGGCAGTTAGCAGGACAGCCAGTCATTGATAGCTTGCAGTGCTCTTGATGACCAGTTTGGTGGAGGGTACATATTTGTAGTTGTTCTAGGGTAGGTGTAGGCACTTCTGATGGTGGGTAGGGTGGGGTGGATGAGCTTGGGCAATTCGCTATTGAGTTGCTAGTGGGTTGCCAAACATAGCAACCCAATTGAGATTTTTAGCTCCCAAGCCAAAATAGAAACTCGTTTGGCACCCCCAGTGGGTGGTGTTTTTTGGGTTTGGGTTGGTAAATGCGGGATAGCAACCCGGTTTACCACCCTGGTGTGATAAGCCAATCCTGATCTACCCAGAAAACCAGCAACCATCAATCAAAAGGCTGTCACACCTCAAGAGTGAATCCCATACCTCTGGCTCCCTTGTCAGCAATGCCCAATGCCCTCAACATCCCCACTCAATGGCCATACTGTGGATACCTATTCCCACACTACCCCTCTCTTGGATAAACCCTCCTCCTAGTCTCAAACATCTACCCAGATCACATCACTATGAAAAAAACTCAAGAAAGTGCTGTCAGTTGACATGCAGCATACTCAAGTTCATACCTAGTTCATACCAGGCTCATACAAATTAATCCCAGGTGGTACACCCTGGAATGTTTGGAAGTTCCTCAGCTTGAGTCCTCAGTGCACAACACACTAGACTGAGGTACAAACAGTCTGAGGTGCATATCCTTCCTGAGGCAAATGCTAAGCTGGGTGCTCTACACATCCTTGTCCCTCCTGCGCGTCAAGGTCATCCATGCTGGCTTGTTGACCAGCCCCTGGGAAGAATGCCCCCTATGTTGGCAAGAATACGCGCCCGTGTCGACTAGCAGGAATCCCCCCTGGTCAACAAGGGCATACATTCACGCGTGTAAATCCCTCCTGGTCGACAACACAACAAAAACAACCGTGTCGACCAGAAGGAAGCCCTCCCGGTCATCAACACAATACAACCTGTTGACCAGGAGGAGTCCCTCCCGGTCAACTGCTGTATATAGTTGTTGACCCGGAGGGACTCTCCCGGTCAACAGGTTTATATTGTGGTCAACCAGGAGGACTGCTTGATATGGCTGTCAACCGGGAGGGACTCCTCCCGGTCGGCTGGTTCATATTGGGGTCGACCGGGAGGGACTCCTCCCGATCAACTGATATATGTGACTGTCAACCGGGAGGAGTCCCTCCCGGGCGACCACAATATAAACCTGTTGACTGGGAGAGTCCCTCCCAGTCGACAACTATATACAGCAGTCAACCGGGAGGGACGTCAACCGGGAGGGACTCCTCCCGGTCGGCTGGTTCATATTGGGGTCGACCGGGAGGGACTCCTCCCGATCAACTGATATATGTGACTGTCAACCGGGAGGAGTCCCTCCCGGGCGACCACAATATAAACCTGTTGACTGGGAGAGTCCCTCCCAGTCGACAACTATATACAGCAGTCAACCGGGAGGGACTCCTCCCGGTTGACTTCTTAATATGGCTGTCAATCGGGAGAGTCCCTCCCGGTTGACTGCTGTATATAGTTGTTGACCGGGAGGGACTCCTCCTGGTTGACTGCTCAATATGGCTGTTGACCGGGAGGGACTCCTCCTGATTGACTGATATACGAGACTGTTGACCGGGAGGAGTCCCTCCCGGTGTGGAACTCCGACCAGTGCTGGGCCGTCGGCAGTTACTGGAAGGGATGTTGCGCTGATGCGCTGCCTTCGCGGTGGTCCGGGAAAAAAACTGAGGATTCTGGGATTTGAAGGGGGTAGCGTTTGGGAAGGGGGATTTTTGAGAGACGACAGAAAGTAGATTTCCGTCGGCGGTGGTTTTGGTGTTGTGAGTCTGAGGGAAAAGAAAAGCCGGCGAACTTAGCCGGAGAAAAGTGATCTAAGGGGGGGGGGGGAATCTGGAAGAGGATTGGCGCGGGGCTGAGAGGAGAAACTCAGAAGCTCCGCGAGTATATCGGCAAACAAGAGGATCAATAGAATTAAGATTCGGGATTCTTCTGACTGATGGATGATCTGAGACAAATTTTATGGTTCAGACGAATTCCATGCCGCCCCATCATCTGAGTTCGAGCTGAACTCAGACTCTGGGGACTGTAACATGCTGCGGACAAGTCATCATACCCCCGCGCGCACAAGCGCGCGACAAAAACCAGGAGAAACAGAAGGAAAAAAGAAAACAACACAGAAAGAAGGAAAACACAGTGATAGGAAGCAGAAAGAAAAGAACCAAAAGTGAAACAAAACAGAAAAAGAGAAAAAGGGAAAAGACAGAAAACACTTAGGGCAGGCAATGACAAACAAGAAAGAAACAGAAACCAAAAACCAAACAATGAAATAAAACCCACAGCAGGCGCTGTGTTAGGACCAAGAAAGCTGAAAACAAAAGCTGGTGAGCTGAGAGGAAGTAAGAGTGGAAATCTGAGAAGAGGGGAGTGAAAAGAAAAAGATTGGAAACTGAATGCGCCAGCGGCGCCACGAGATTGATCACCACACCGTGCAGCCGGAGAATGCTTGACCAGGCACCCCAAGCATGGCCAAGGCAGATGCCAATACAAGCGTCAGCCTAATTTTCAGTCCCAGAAGCCGCTGGCTCATCCCTGTCTGAAGCAGCCAAAGCCCATTGGGTTGGGATTCCCAAACATCTGTTGGCCCCAGGTAGTGATCCAAAAGTTCCTGGTTTGGCGCACACCCCCGCCAATGGTCCCGTCTGCGACATTGACAAGCTCCTATTGTATTCTGCTCTCCGTCCCAGTGAGTGCTGCTGCTGGCCGCGTCCTCCGGACACCACTCTCATCCCCGACGAAGTTCTCACGCAGACTGGCCTGACCGGGGCACTCAGCATAATCAAGGAGGATCTTTGGAAGAACACTGGCACATATAATTGCCCATCATATGTTCTTGCCAATCATCTTGGACGTCCCCGACCACTGATCCCTGCCTTGATGCTACCACCTCCCTCCTATTTTATTGGCGGACTGGCCAAACCCTTTTTGTTCATCCTGGATAGGCCTCCTCTGTGATATGCAGCTGTCAGATCCTGACTAGACAAGTATCTCACCAGCTGTTATCAAATCTGAGTCAGAATTTGATATACATGGGCCAATAATTAGAATTAACAATGTTTGATTGTAAAGCTCTATTACTTTAAAATCAAACATTGTTAATTATCTAAGTAAATTTCTAAACCCCCTCCCGCTCTGATCAATGAGAGAAATGACAGTGCAGAATATTATTTTTTGTACTTTCTGGCTGACATCAAATTCTGCTGGTTGTATCTGTTGACTTGCTTGGTTCTCTGTCTCTTACAACAATGGTGTAGTTCACCACTGGCACAGCTTCAAGCAATCTTGACACAAATACTCTTGAGTTGTTCTAAAGCTCCTGAAATTTTTGGGGAATAGCCAAGCACTGTAGCATATTGTAACCGCCGCGGTACAATAAAAAAAGCGGCCATTTTGTCCAGCACAGCCATCACATTGCTACATGTTGAGTTGTCTGTTAGTCTGCTACCATGATGTATCACCACAGTATGGAGGGCTGTTGGATTGACCCATGAGCACTACCAACCAACCACCCAGCTGGCAGCCACAAGCGTTGTGGTGTTCCATATGCGTGACAATGCCAAAAGCCCATTGCAGAGGTATTATAGTAGAGGGAGTGTGTAATACAGTGCGGGGGAAGTAGGGAAGAAGGAGCAAGATGGGAGGAGAGGCCTTGACCCTCAACATTGGGAATGGAACAGGTTGGACAGTGGATGCAGAGTGTGTGGAAGAGGATGGAAGATGGCTTGGTTGCATAGCAACACATGACATCATGCAGCGCAGTACATGCATGAAAGTGCTGTGTAGCTCAAGTGCCTCATGCAGCATATATCCCTCATTGTTTGTATGCATAGTGAAGCATATGCAGGTAGATAAGCTGTACAGGAAGTGCCTCCCGCAGCATAAATCCCTCATTGTTTGTACATGAAGCACATCATATGCAGGTAGATAAGATGTATAGGAGGCGTCTCCTGCAGCATAAATCCCTCATTGTTTGTAAGGCAGTGCAGCACACGCATGCAGATGCTGTGTAGTTGAGTGTCTCCTGCAGCATAAACCCCTCGTTGTTTGCACATGCAGCGCAGTACATGCATGAGAGGCTGTGTAGTTGAGATCCCCTGCAGCAATAATCCCTCATGAGGAGCTTCCCTGGAGCAAAAATCCCTCACCCTTCAATATATAAGGAGGCCCTTTCCCCCCTCACCAGACTTTTCCCCATCAGCCTACAGAGGTTTGGTCACAGTGTTTAGTTTAGTTACAGTGGTAGTTTAGTGGTATTTTAGTGGTAGTGGTAGTGGTAGTGGTAGTGTTAAGTTTGAGTCAGTAGTAGTAGTAGTAGTCAGGAGCTCTAGTAGTAATTAAAGTGCCTTATCAAGAGATTGTTAAGGAAGAGATTATTACCAACTTCATCAACAACAATTATAACAAGTAGTAGTAGTGTAGTAGCAACCAGGAGCTCTAGTATTGATTAAAGTGCCTTATCAAGAGATTGCTTAAGGAAGAGATCATTACCAACCTTCTCATCAACAACCCAACATCAACAACAATTGTATTTTACATAATTGATCCCACTGGATTACATTATCCCTCCAGCATCAGAAGTTGTAACAGATCTGCAAGAATAGTGATTTGAGGAATCTAGGTCTGATAGAGATTACTATACAAAAGTAAGATCTATCTTGGAATCAGCCACATCTTTATAAATATTGATTACAAGACTCTTAGTTATTTGCATAGTACCATTAGAGGGGCAGGTCTTTCAAACCACCCGTAAGTTGTAATAGCCTTTCAACCTATTAGCAATTTATTTCCCCCTCAGAGGATATTTTCACCAAATTATATTTAGTGTCCCACACAAGTCCTACAGCGTCTGTAGCCTAGTTGGTAAAGGCAGCACTCTAGTATGTGTCTCAGCATAGCTGAGGTCGTGAGTTCGACTCTCACCAGACACATCTTCATTTTACAGTCTTTACAGGTTATGAGCCCAGAGCTACCTTGACTGCGCAGCGGTGCGGTGGTGCGTGCGGCAAAAGCGCGGTGAAAAGTGCAGAATAACTTTGAAGTTATTTTTAATGAACCCAAAATGGGGTTTAACGGAGGGGCCAGGAGCGCCTGGGGTGTTTAAGTGCCCCCCAAAAGTCTTACAGGGTCTGCGCACGGGTGCGCAGAGGTGTTTTAAAGCCTGTGATGTCTGGGGCCCAGTTAAGGGGGTATTTAGAATGTATAAAACGTTCCCAGGAGATGCTTTGGGATAAAATCCCGATATGAAAACAAAAATAGCAGACTTACTCGGAGAGAGAGTCCGCAACAAAAAAGGCAACAGATGACTCAAAGGAACCGAGATCGAAGGACGGGCAGGCTGGCAAACAAGTTGGATAGACGAGGGCAAGGCTGGCGGTACTGCAAAATGGTTGGTATGAATCTGGGGAGGCTTTTACTTGCTCAAAAGCCTCCCTTTATATAATCTTGCAGCAACCGGTGGGGTCGCCTTTTTTGTTTTGCAAATTCCTCGCAGCTTTTCGGCCGCGGGAAAGACTAGTTCTGAAAGGAGTAATCAAGTGTTCTATTCACATCACTCCTGTTCCTTTTACTCAACAACAAGTGGTTCTCTTCCTCGGTCCGAGGAAGAGTTCTACTCCTTGTGTTGTTTTTTTTGGTTGTTCATCTTCAGCCGGGGGAGAAGCAGTACTACTCTCCTCCGGCTGTTTCCAATCGAAGTTTCTATTGTCATTTGTATATTTCAAGAATTGCAAACCCGTTCTCTTGGCCTGAGAACGGGTTTTGAACATAGATATGTTCCTTCTCCGGCCAATTCTTTTGGCAGGAGTTTTGTCAAATGTCTCCTCAACTCTATTCCGCAGTCAAGGGGATGCATAATAAATATTCTTTTGAGCGGCGCTCTGCTCCGCACTTAATATTCAATAATAAATGTATTTTTCTCTTTTGTGCGCGGCGCTCTGTGCCGCTACTAATGATACAAAAAGGTAGTGTATATTGTTTTGTCTTTACTCTTTTACTGTTACTACATATCCAAGTTTATTAAAGCCTCTGAATCACAAAACAATAATTCAAGGGTTTCCCCTACAAATCACAAAAAAACACAAAAAAAAATCAAGGGTTTCCCTTCTACAACTTCCAGAAAAGAAAACTTAGGGTTTTTCCTCTACAAATATCAAAATTAATAAGAAAAAAACACAATATTATAACAGCCAAAAATAGGACAATAATCTGCACCCAGCAAGCTGATGCACTGTGGCCCACCATCCATCCCTGTCTAGCAGGGTTAAAAAATGGTGAGAGGATGACCACCAGCGCGCCGCATTGAAGGCATTATGCAAAGGGGGGCCAACAATTTTAACCCCTCAAACTGTGCAAGTGCAACAGGAGAGGGGGTGAGGACAAACCACACGCTGAATGTACAGCGGCAGGGGACGCCCTGGGGATTTATTGAACCCAAGGACCTCCTATTTATACCCACCGACCAACTCAATACAGCAGCTCCACCGCATCCCATGCAACAACAAAAAGCCACCGCCACGCCACTGCCCCAGTTACAAACCATGCAGCCCTGCCGATGAAGGTAGATTCCACTGCAATCTCGCCCTCTCCATCACTTCAAGGCTGTTGGCCGGCCAACTGTCTCCCACTCCACATTCCAACAACTGACCAGCTATTTTCCCAAGAAGGCGCTGAACTGCCAGATTGAGCTCAACACCTGGTGTGGTACCGCCCCCACCTCTGCCCCTTCATCCAAACAGAAGAGACAACCCTGATGCAGGCCTGGCTGATTTTTCAGGGCCAAGACACTGACCTCGCATGGAGCGCTTCAACCCATAGGGGGAGCCTCCGGTCTGAGTCCCAGAGTATCTCAATTACTCCCCTCCTGTAGCAGAGAGGATAGCACGAAATCAGCACTCAATCCAATCACCCCAACAACGTCTCACAGACCAGGTCTCAGGCTCAAAACTCTTCTATGTGCGTATTAGGTAGCACTCTATCAAATTGGAACGTCTTGTCAAGTATTCTATTGCAAGCTTCAGCCACAGGCGCCAGGCCCAAGGCTTCGGCTGCCCAGGATCCAGCCGAGGCACGTGGAGGATCAGTCAGCATCCACCCGGGGCTGAATCCTGATCAATCACAATTGTCTGGGAGCGATTCAACAATGGCACAACCTTGAATTAGAAAGCTGGTGCTCAATGAAGGACCAGTGGAAGGTAGGATTGAGATCACAATCCTCGGGGGAAATTTTGACTGAAACATCAGGGTGTATTTTTGGTGGTATGGGCGGACCAATCCGGCCGGAATTCTGGTCGGCCAACTTGCTTGTCTATACTCTCCCATTGTTAGCCGTACACGACCCTGCAAGGTTGTCCTGGTTAATTCCAACGGCCCGGTGCAGTACGACAAAGCTTGTGCCCCTGAAAGACTGTTTAAGTACGTCTGCACGGCCAACCAACGGCTTTGCTTTGCCGGTTGTAGGCTTGAGCATGACCGGCCAGGTTCAGGATGCTCTCCACTTTGCCCGCAGAATCGTCGTCAAGACTAACAAGCTTGACGGCTTCAATCCACTTTCTTCCTATTTGTGAGAATAGCAAAACTTAAGGGTTTAATTTCATCTTTGTCAGCTCATGGTGATCTTCATGAGAGGAGAGAGTAAGAAAAAGAAACAAGTAACAATTTGTACCTTAAGGGCAGTGGTAGACAACTAAGATAACGGTTTTAGGTGAAACGGCTAAGTATGAGAACAAGAATATGTTTGAGAGATAAGAAAAAGGAAAGGTCCGAGAATGGCACGAGTGCGGTACGAGGTCGTTGCAAGCTGCTGATGATGAAAGTGAAAAAATGAAACTGGAGTCAATGAGAGGTGTTGAAAAAGGCTGGTCTGAGCTAAGATAAAGGGGAAGGGTTTATGGGCTGATTTGAGCTTGTGTGCAGTCAAAGGGAAGTGGACAAGAGCTGAGGATGAACGAAAAGAAGGATTGAGATCAACTATTTAAGCTTCTTGAGTCATGCAGGTGATTCATCTGCGAGACACGTACAGTTGTGTTTTTGACCTGGTTTGAGCCACAGGGTCCTGGTGTTTCTTACGAGACAACCATGGTGTTCGGTTGAATATTGGGCTGTTCATCGCCCAGGGTACATTGTTCTTGCTGGTTGTTTTGGGTGAGCTCGTCGCCTGGTTCAGACGGTATTTGAAAGGGACTAATTAGTATTTTTATCCAAACCGGTTAAGCTGCATTGGTTGTTGTGATATACTTAGACTTGGGACTGGTTACTTACAATGAGCTGGTCCTGTCTGTTGAGATGGCTTGAGTTGGGCGGCGAGAGACAAGAGAAGTTCTGAAGCTGTCGATGGAGATGAAGAAGTGAGGGTTGCTTCAGGGTCTTTCGGGCTCGGGTCTCTTGGGCCTGAATTCTGACAGGCTGCCGTGCTTCGTGCGTTGGAGCGCGAAGCAGAGATGCTGGAGGCGTCCCCAGTTAGACATCGCAGAGCACGAGCGATCTTGCTGCGGCCGACGGGTTTAGTGGGAAAGTCGGCGATGTTGCCTGCCAATGAGACAAATTGCAGGCGGACGACTTTTGACTGAATTAGCTCCCGGACAAAGTGAAGCCTGAGGTCCATATGCTTGGTCCTGAAGCTGTTCTGGCTGGTTTGACTGTGAGCCAGATCAATGGCGCCTCGATTGTCGATTCAAATCACCGATGGCCCTTGTCAGCTAGCTACTGTACCAGAGTTAGCTGAAAGATACATAAAAAAAAAATACTGTTACAAAGCGAGTTTAGAATGCTGTTACAAAGCAAGTATAGAAAAACCAAAGAAAAAAGCACATTCCTCTAAAAAGGAATATGTGTAATAAAAAATCTAAGTATAAAGAGAAAAATACATAAATAAATAGCGCCTCCTTAAAATAAGAAAGGAGGCACAGAAGTACAAAAGAATACAAAAAAACGTTTGAAACTAAGATAGCTCAAGAAAGCTGCTACACTCGCAATGGGAGACATGCGACTATGATCGCTAAAACAAGAGACATAAGCAAAACATTACGAAGAAGACTTGCGGTAGCATAGAAAGCGCTCATCTTAGCTTCCCTAAAAAAAAGAAGGGCTCATCTCCGTGACAAGAAGTCATGACGAAGAGATGAGCTCCCGCGGAAAGTTGCGAATGATCCCTAGAGACCTGGATCTCTACGGTGAAGTAAGAGATCCATAGAGAATTCTATATAAAGAGACTATTCTCCGCCAAAGAAAGAGGAGACATCTTCAGACATCCCGACAAAACCTTCCCAGTAAACATTCGACCTCAAACTTTGTCCTGCTTACCCATTTGTCTTGTCCGATTCGCCTGAAGTCTTAGAATTTACGTGGTGGTACGCTTCTCATCGCCTCCCCTCTAGATTCCGCTGTTCATCGCAAAAGGAACTTTCAGCCGACTCTCAGCTAGCTTCCTCGAAATCCTAGTTTCTTAGTGAGTCTGCTTAACTTTCCTTATTTTTCTCAGATTCTTTGTTAGAAAAGATCTGTTCTGGGGTTATATTAGCAAACCAAACCTGTATTACAGGCCCCCGCTACTTCAGGCACTCTACCACCCCTGTTCTACAGGCCCTGAAATCTTAACGGAGGGCACTTAAATACTCTTGACTTTCTCTAAAGTCAAGCCCCTCCGTATTAAAAATAAAACTATTTCTACTTCCCGGTGTTTTTCTAGAAACATCCGGGCTTAGTCTTAAATCTCTATCTCATCCTTGCAGCCAGCGTAGCTAGAAGACTATTGTCTTGGTATCGCTGCCGCTGACAATTGGGGGTCTGGCCGGGAACTTATCCTCTAAACCGCCTACCCTAGGATACTACTATACAAAAAACCAAACAAATCAAAACTCATCCTCTTCCTACCTGATAAAAATACTAAAAAACAAAAATTCTTCTTATATTTCCTTAAAAAAAAAAAAAAAAAAAAAAGTGAATCATGATCTCGAAGAAAACGCAGAACTAATAAGATACTATCTCAATTATCTTAGAATCAGATCCGAAGAATTTCGAGCCAACTACAAACCGTCCGACTGGGAGCTTCTCACTTACAAAGAACAACTTCAGATAGCCAATCTTCGTATCGAGAAAAATCATCTTAGGGACGTAGAAGCTAAGATTGAATTTCAGTTCTTAGTAGCCAACCACAGAGCTACTAGAAAGCAAAGAGAATACGAACGTTTTCTTAAAAGTACGTTTTTTTTTTTAAAAAAAAAAAAAAAAAAAAAAACATATTTCATCTAAAGAAAACTCACTAACTAGTATCATTACTATAGTGACTTCTATAGATCAGACTTCAGCGACTGCCTCCCGTGACGCTCACCGCGCAGCCAGCGATACTTTCTCCGACGAGGAATTAGACGAAGGTTTCTGTTAGTCATTCTCTTACTCATTAATAAAGAATAGAAAAACTAATACATAAAATGACTACCAGATCCAGCAGACCTGAACTTGAAGGCCCTCTCCCCGCCGCGACTCGGAAGATCAGACAGCGTGGTAACAGTCCGACAAGAGCCGAAGAAAAAGAACGCGGCTCCAGCTCCGAATCCGAGTACGTCGACAGCCGGAGCAATGGAAGTAGACGAGATAGTCCCCTCCTTGGGCAGTACCCAGAGACACCTAGAAAAGGTAATCATAGACACTTCGAAAATGACAAAGCTCGAGTTAACCCAACACCTGGTCAAAGAGCACGTGAAACTCTGGCTAGAATGCGCGAAATCCCAGCCCCTTGGCGCGAGCGAGGAGCTCAGAGCGTTACTTTGCAAAGCTCAGGAATCACAAAAATCCTGCCAGAAAATCATGAAGCAGCACGAACTCGAAGCTCACGTCCAAGGATGGAATCCGTGGACGGTCATGAAGTTCATGTTTCCGGCAAAGAACGCCGACAAAGGCAAGAAGAGGAGCTCCACTTCCAGCAATATGAAGAAGGGCCACAACCCCAAACAATGGAAGAGGCTGATGCGAGTAGCGGAGACTCTAGACCAAGCCTACAACAACATGGACTAAGCAGCAAAGATTTCCTTTCATTTTTTACCAATGTATATAATAACATGGCCAATATGAGCGAGAATAACACTAAAAGTCACAAAAATATAATAGCCAGTATTAAAATGTGCCATACTGACTTAAGAAATGTCATGGAAACCACTTTTAAGAGAGCTTTGGAAAGATCTTTAGAACCCTACATAGCTATTCCTGAGTTAAAAACTATCATGTTGGATATTAACAAAAAACTAAGCAACACAGAAGATAACTCAAAAGCGATTGAGATCGCCATAGAAGACATAGCCGAGAGACTTAGCAATTTGGAGAAATCATCGTGTAAAGCTCCTGTTAGGTCTGATTTAGAAACATTTCTCCAAGAATATAAATCAAAAACCAAACAAGATAACCGCTCACAAATTAATCTAATAAATGCAGTGAATGAACTAATCAAAAGGAGCAATATAAACTCTTTGAAAATTGACCAATTACTGCAGAAGAGTAAAGATGAGCCCCCACATTTCAATCTCTCCACCGATACCCCTTCAGCAAAATTCCCTGATCCCGAAGAAAATAAGAGAGAGGATCCTCTTTTTAATAATCCTTTTATGAATCCTCCTCCTATGGATGAAAAACCTGAGTTCCGCCGGACAGAGTTCACCAGGAGTCCTTACACAGGAGGAATCCCTGACATGACAACCCTCAACAAACTACTCCCCCCAATCAAAGATTGGCCAAAATTTAGTGGAGAGGGAGAATACGATCATGTAAATTTTATAAAATATATTGATCATATCCTCAAATCCTATAAGGCGGATGAGCTAGTAGTAATTAGCCGATTACCGCGCCTGTTTGAAGGAGTAGCGCTAGATTGGTTTGTTAACGTTAATGAATCAGAAAGAGATATAACTTGGAAAGAATGGAAGGAGCTCATCCATGAGCAATTTGGTACACGTATATGGGAAAATAGGATGCGCAAAGCCTTTGAAACCGATTACTTTGACGCAGCTAAACACCAAGCCCACAAGTGGTGTTTAACTCAAAAGAAAAGGATTCTATGCATGGACCGCAACGCTTCCAGATTAACAATAAACGAGAAAATATTGAATCAATGTAGAGGTTCAATGGAACATGCCGTCCGATGCCGTATACATAACTTAGATATCAATCTTACCAAACTTATAGGAGTTATGGAAGAGATAGTAGAACATACGGGATTACAGAGAAGTTATAAAGAACCCCAGACTACCTTGGAGAAAACCCTTAAAGAAGAAGCGCCTAAAAACGCTTCAGTGGAAATCCCTAAAAAGAATACTGCTATCGAATGTTATAATTGTGGGGAGAAAGGACATCGACGACCAGAGTGTCCTAACCCCCGTAAGAGAATTAATAACATTAATTACGATTCGGAAGAAGAATCAGATAAAGAGTCAATGTTCAATATTATCCGAACAGAGCCCGAGGAGGAAGGAGCTCGTACTATGGTAATACAGGCTGATATGGGTGACGAAATCAACATTAACTCCATTCATGGAGATTCTCTTTTACCTCAGAAATGGGATGCCTCGATGCCAGTCGGACATATCTCACAAGCTAAATTATTTACTAATAAACCTGCACCAGGAATGAGTTACACCCTGGGGCAGACTAGCTATACGACAGCATTATTCACAGGACAAGAATGCAAAATATTGTTAGATATAGGAGCTTTCTGCTCGTGTGTCAGCGCACCATTTTTAGACTCCTTATATCCTGAGTGGAAGCAGAGTCTTTTACCCACTCCTAAAGCCAAATTTAGTAGTTGTAATTCCACTATGAATCCGCTGGGAGTAATACCGATACCATTGATTTTCCCTCACTCAAAAGGATCCCTCAAACTTGATCTTGAGTTCGTGGTCCTACAAGACGCGCTGTGTGATTACTTTATATTAGGCAATGATGCTTTTTGTATGTACGGATTCGACATCTTCCAAAGTAGAGGTCGCTTCTTCACCATCGGAGGAGACACAAAAAGAAAATTCCAAATATGTAATATCATGCCTCAAGGGCTAAAAAACAATCCCTCTAAAGAAATAAAGCCGTCAGAAGCAGCAGAAGAATTTAAAAAGGACTACCTTTCTCGAGCGGCGGTCAGCGAAAAACTTACGAAAGAACAACAATTAGATGTTTTAAACACCTGTTATGAACACATCAACGCTTTTTGCACTAATGAGCACCCAATAGGTGACGTTAAAGGGCACGATATTAAACTAGAACTTACTTGTCAACCACCGTACCCTCCTATTCTCAGAAGAGCTCCTTATCCAGCTAGTCCAAAGTCAAGAGAAGCCTTGGAATTGCATATAGAGGAACTCCTCCTTTTAGGAGTTATCAGGAAGGTAGGTCATAATGAACAAGTTAATATTACCACTCCGGTGCTCATAGCTTGGCACAATGATAAATCACGCATGGTAGGTGATTTTAGGGCTCTTAACAACTACACCAAGGCTGACTACTATCCGATCCCGAGAATAGATCATTCACTGAATAATCTGGCTCAAGCAAGATACATCACTACTATGGATGTTCTCAAAGGATTCCATCAAATCCCCATTAAAGCAGACAGCAGACAGTATATGCGTATTATCTGTCACTTAGGTGTGTATGAGTACTTGCGTATGCCATTCGGCATCAAGAACGCCCCATCAAACTTTCAGCGCATGATGGATAGCATACTAGGGGAGTTCATCCGCCAAGGATGGCTGATGGTCTATATAGACGATATTATTCTATTCTCCAAAACATGGGAGGATCATATACAAAAGTTGGGTATCATTCTACAGCGTATAGCTAAAGCTGGTTTGAAGTTATCCATCAAAAAATGCAATTTTGGGTTTTCCGAGTTGAAAGCGCTAGGACATATAGTGTCCGGCCTATCCTTAGCTATTGATCAGAATAGGGTCGCAGCTGTCCTTCTCAAAGATATGCCACAAACTATCACCGAGATGCAATCTTTCTTAGGCTTTTGCAGCTATTATCGTCAATATATACCCCGTTTTGCAAACGTAACAAAGTGCTTATATGAATTATGCAGCAAAGATGCAATCTTCGAGATGACTCATACGCGAGTGGAAGCCTACGCATTATTAAGGGAATTAATGACTTCTGCCCCGGTGTTAGCTCAACCAGATTACAGTCTCCCCTTCATACTATATATTGACGCTTGCTTTGAAGGAATTGGAGCAGCCTTGCACCAAGAATTTGTAATAGATGGTATCCCAACAGAGAAACCTATTCTATTTATATCCCGGCAAGTAAGGAAGACTGAGAGAAGGTACGGCGCTAGCCAAATGGAGTGCCTTTGTTTGGTCTGGGCACTGGAGAAGTTGCACTATTACTTAGAAGGATGCAACGTAGTAGTTATAACAGATTGTACAGCGGTAAAAACCCTGATGAATATGAAGACTCCAAATCGACACATGTTGCGATGGCAGATAGCTATACAGCTTTATCGAGGGCACATGACTATCCTACACAGAGCGGGAGCTAAACACTTGAATGCCGACGGTCTCAGTAGATGGGCGCTGCCTAATACACCTGATAATCCGGCTTACAATCCAGAGGATGAAGACGTTTTTCCGATACTAGGGATTCACGTCTGTGATATTGACGACGCCTTCTTTGATCTAGTCCGCCTCAGTTACGAGCAAAACCCTGATCTAATGAAACTCATGAACATATTAGATAACAAGAACAGCTCCCCAGAACTCATAGCGAGCATGCCTGAGTATATCCTTGTGCCGTACAAGCAAGGTAAGTTCACATTGCTGGATGGAGTACTCTATTATCGTCACCGACATTCCAGTGTTATTGTCTTGCAGGATAAAAACCAAATTAAAGACATCTTGTCTGAATGTCATGATAACATTAGCGCGGGTCACTTTTCGTTAGATAGAACGATCAAAAGAGTTAGCCAAACAGCTTGGTGGCCCGAATGGAAGCAAGAAATCAAAGAGTATGTTTCTAGTTGCCGCACCTGTCAAACATCAAATAAATTAACAGGTAAAAGGTTCGGTTTGCTCCAGACTATTGAAGAACCTAAAGCAAGGTGGGAAATTATCAACATGGATTTTGTTACCGGACTCCCTCCCGGAGGACCTTACTCATATAACTCTGTTATAGTTATAGTAGACAGGTTCTCTAAAAGAACCCGCTTTATACCGAATCATAAAGACGATACCGCGATGGAAGTCGCGATGACCAACTGGAACAGAATCCTTTCTGATGTGGGAATACCTCGTGTAATCATCAGTGATCGTGATCCGAAATTCACCTCAGAGTTTTGGAGGAACCTCCATGACATGCTCGGTACTAAGTTAGCCTTCTCCACTGCCTATCATCCTCAAACAGACAGACTAGCCGAAAGGATGATACAGACATTGGAAGATATGTTGCGGCGATTCTGTGCCCTTGGGCTGGAGTTTAAGAACCATGATGGATATACCCACGACTGGGTTAACCTCCTCCCAGCCCTTGAGATAGCATACAATAGCCGGAGGCATTCTACTACAAAAGAGATCCCGTTTGTCCTCGAGAGAGGTTGGGTTCTGCGTATGCCAGTGGCAGCAATTAATAACTCTTTACCTCAAGCGCACCCAACCGCGGTGGATTTCAAAGCTATGCTTGACATTACCACGAAACATGCAGCTCAATGTGTCGAAGAGGCTGTAGCATACAATAAACAGAGATGGGATCAGTCTCATAAAGAACCTGACTTTCAAATAGGCGACTTAGTTATGCTCTCTACGGTTAATTTTAATAACTTAGGAGGTAATAAAAAGCTCAAACCAGCGTTCGTAGGACCCTTTCCCATCATTAATCTGCACGGTAACAATGCGGTAGAAGTGATTTTGAGTGAGGAATTCTCCAAGAAACACCCTGTTTTCCCAGTCAGCCTGGTCAAACACTTTAACAACCGTACAGGAAATGATCACCCTGACCGGATTCCGGTACCAATAGAGGAAGAACCCACTGCATCGCGCCTTAAAGTAGCCAAGATTCTCAAAGATAAAAAAGCAAGACTCAACGGAAAGGATACACGGCTTTACCTTGTCAGATATAAAGGACTTTCAGCCGACAAAGATGAATGGCTCCCTGAAAATAACATTCCAGACGGGCCGATCCTTTTGAGAAATTACAGAGCCACAAAAAGAAATGCCTAGCTCCCTATCTTCTTCGAAGAAGACTTATCTTTGTGCGGGGGAATGTCAGCTAGCTACTGTACCAGAGTTAGCTGAAAGATACATAAAAAAAAAATACTGTTACAAAGCGAGTTTAGAATGCTGTTACAAAGCAAGTATAGAAAAACCAAAGAAAAAAGCACATTCCTCTAAAAAGGAATATGTGTAATAAAAAATCTAAGTATAAAGAGAAAAATACATAAATAAATAGCGCCTCCTTAAAATAAGAAAGGAGGCACAGAAGTACAAAAGAATACAAAAAAACGTTTGAAACTAAGATAGCTCAAGAAAGCTGCTACACTCGCAATGGGAGACATGCGACTATGATCGCTAAAACAAGAGACATAAGCAAAACATTACGAAGAAGACTTGCGGTAGCATAGAAAGCGCTCATCTTAGCTTCCCTAAAAAAAAGAAGGGCTCATCTCCGTGACAAGAAGTCATGACGAAGAGATGAGCTCCCGCGGAAAGTCGCGAATGATCCCTAGAGACCTGGATCTCTACGGTGAAGTAAGAGATCCATAGAGAATTCTATATAAAGAGACTATTCTCCGCCAAAGAAAGAGGAGACATCTTCAGACATCCCGACAAAACCTTCCCAGTAAACATTTGACCTCAAACTTCGTCCTGCTTACCCATTTGTCTTGTCCGATTCGCCTGAAGTCTTAGAATTTACGTGGTGGTACGCTTCTCATCGCCTCCCCTCTAGATTCCGCTGTTCATCGCAAAAGGAACTTTCAGCCGACTCTCAGCTAGCTTCCTCGAAATCCTAGTTTCTTAGTGAGTCTGCTTAACTTTCCTTATTTTTCTCAGATTCTTTGTTAGAAAAGATCTGTTCTGGGGTTATATTAGCAAACCAAACCTGTATTACAGGCCCCCGCTACTTCAGGCACTCTACCACCCCTGTTCTACAGGCCCTGAAATCTTAACGGAGGGCACTTAAATACTCTTGACTTTCTCTAAAGTCAAGCCCCTCCGTATTAAAAATAAAACTATTTCTACTTCCCGGTGTTTTTCTAGAAACATCCGGGCTTAGTCTTAAATCTCTATCTCATCCTTGCAGCCAGCGTAGCTAGAAGACTATTGTCTTGGTATCGCTGCCGCTGACAGCCCTTGAGATGGATCAGGAAAGACTTCCTTCATCAGGTTGCTCAACCAGGCTAACTCCTTGCTTACGTCCGTGAGAGCTTTGTACTCCGCTTCCGACGATGAGAGCGAAACAGTGCACTGTTTGGTTGACTTCCAGGACACTAAGTGATCGTTCCAAGTTACAACGTAGCCCGTGTGCGAGCGACGCGTATCAGGGCAGTTGCCCCAGTCTGCGTCGACGGAGGCAAGTAGAGGAGACGGGCTGGAGGCGAAGAAAGTGATGCCGCGGTTGATGGTGCCTTTTAGGTACCGAAAGACTTGGACAGCCGCCATGTAATGCGAGAGCCCAGGATGTTCCAGAAACTGAGATAGTTTACTGACAGCGGAAGAGATGTCGGGGCCTGTCAATATACTCAGGTAGTTGAGCGATCCGATGAGCACCCTGTAGTTAACGTTGAGGGGTGTCAAGCGCCAAATGACAGACTCAGATGCTTTGGATAGGTGCGTGCGAGGATCGAGCGGGCACGAGGCGCTGGGAAGAGAGGCCACGTTGAACTCGACTAGCTTCCGTTCCACGTATTGTGATTGATGTAGAGTGAATCCAGACTCCCCGCGATCGAGTTTCATCCCAAGCAGAAAGGCTGCATCCCCCATGTATTTGATGGAGAACTCGGAGGACATTTGAGAGCAAAAGGGCTCCGGGTCCTCCCCAACGATGATCAAGTCATCCACGTGCGCAAAGATCCAAAGAGGCTTGGGGAGGGAGCGCCAGAATACGCAGGGATCCGCAATCGAGACCAAGAAACCGATGGAGGCAAGAAAGGAGCTGAGTCTTTTGTACCAAGCCAAAGACGCCTGTTTAAGCCCGTAGATCGCCTTGTTGAGGTGAAGAACAATGTTGTCATCACTTTTGTAGCCAGGGGGAGGCAACATGTAGACTGTCTCCTCGAGATTGCAGGTAAGAAAGGCACTTTTTACGTCAAGTTGATGGATTTTGAGCCGATGGGTGACAGCGTGAGAGAGCGGTATGCGAAGGGAGGAAGGTTTTCCAGTGGGAGCGTATTTCATTTCAAAGTTGAGGCCATAGGTTTGACCAAAGCCCTGCGCGCAGATCCTGGCTTTGTATTCAGTGACCTGGTTATCCGCGCCCAACTTTTTCTTGTACGCCCAGGTGGAGGGGATGGTTGAGTGAGATGGTAGACGAGGAATCTCTGTCCATACGTTGTGCTCCCGCATGTTCTGAATTTCCTTGAGTTCGGCAGCCTTCCAATGTTCATGCTCATTGCATTGCATGGCCTGAAAGTGATTGCTGGGCTCTATTGTCAAGGTGGAGTACGACACAGGAGCTCGTCTAGGGTGATGAACGATGTTTGAGGTGTCAATTTCGCTTGTGACTTGCGTGGGGTGAGGACCGAGGCGAAGAATTAACCGTTGTCTAGGGCGCTCAGGTGCCTTTTCCTCATCAATGGACATCCGATTGCTGTCGTCGTCCGAGCTGGGGAGTGGTTCACCATTGTGCTCTTCGGAAGCCGGAAGTTCCTCATCTTCATTGCTATCGTCGTTGGATAGAGGGAGTGGCGGATCACCAGAGAAGTCAGGAAGTGGACTGTTGGGACAGAGATCAGAACTAGGGTTGATGGCGGTCAAGGAGGGGAATTTCAATTCATCAAAGTATGCGTGCTTTGTCTCGACCACCTTTTTGTCCTCTAGACGCACAATCCTGTATGCCGAGTAGTTGTTGGTGTATCCAAGTAGTATTCCCTCCCATGAGATGGGTTCGAACTTGGTCATCCGGAGGTGGTTGGGCTTGATCACCCACATCTTGCAGCCGAAGGGTCGAATGAACGACATATTGGGAGATTTGCTAAAGAGCTGCTCAATGGGACTTATCTTGCTTTTGCCGAGGGAAGGTAGACAGTTGGTGGTCGACATGGCGGTCAGAACAGCCTCTCCCCACCACTCTTTCGCAAGCCCGGACTGAAGCAACATGCATCTGGTCATGTTAATTATGGTTTTGTTCGCACGCTCAGCGATGCCGTTGTGCTGGGGGGTGTAGGGTGGCGAGATGTTGTGCTGGATGCCTTCGGCTCGAAGAGTTTCAGACAGAAGCTTGTTGCAAAATTCGCCGCCTCCGTCCGTCACAAATTTTTTGATGAGATGATCAGTTTGCCGTTCGAAGAAAGTTTTGAAGTTGGCGATTGCCGCGGTGGCTTCGGATTTTCGTTTCAGAAGCGTGACACTGATGTATCCCGTGTGCTGATCCACCAAGGTCAAAAAGTACCTGGCGCCGGCGGCGTTGGTGGCTGGCGTAATGGGTCCAACCAAATCGCCATGAACAACTTCCAGGGGATGAGAGGTCTTGTCAAAGTGGCTTTTGAAGGACGTGTGACAGGCCTTGCCCTTCATGCATGTGTTGCAAGCTGCATCGTTGATGAGGCTGTGATCAGACACCGCTTGCTTGATTCTGGTTATCCCGGCGTGTCCTAATCTAGCGTGCCACATTTGAAATGGGGTGGTCTCTTGCGAATGAGTACTGGTCACGAGGGCAGTAGTGGTGGCAGGAATTGGGCCGATACTGTCTTTGAGCTCCAGAATATCATTTCGAAGAAGACAGTTGAAGCTGATGGATCCATCGATTGCAACAAAGCACGAATCACCCTGCCTGGACATGCTGACGGTCTTGCTGAGAAATCTGCCCATGGATAGCAGGTTGCGAGTCAACCCTGGCACGAAGAGGCAGTCCATGAGGGAAACAATTCTCCCCTTTGAGTCCACGATGCTGGCAGTACCAATTTTTGTAGCCGTGAGATCGATGGAGTTCTTCCCAGTGCTGATTGGAGTGTTGCAGTCAATTGTCTCCACGAAGAAGGCCATGTTATTGAACATGTGATGCGAGGCTCCCAAGTCCAAGACAGTTGGAAGTAAGGAGGGGCTGGCTGAAAAGAGACTGGCCATGGTAACATTGGCAAACGCCGGACGCTTGAAATTGGATGTCAATGTTGCAGGAGGTGGTTGTTCTGAGGCAACGGTATTGTGCTGAGTGGGGTTGGTGCAAGGCTTCCTGACAGGTCGTTTCTTGGGATGAAGTGCCCAGCACTGATCCTCAGTATGTGCTGCCTCTGGATTGTGTTGACCGTTTTGGCAACCAGGAGGAGGCCTGGTCCGGGCGCTGAGTGCAATCGCGGTTTTCTCGGATGGAGATTTTCGTTTGGTTGGTTCCTCCTCTTCAGCAATATCCCGTAATTTGCCTATGAGTAGCTCATGATTGCGCATGAGGTCAGGCTGCATAAGAAATGAGTTGGTGAGGGCACGGCGAGAGGATCCAAGCTTGGCAACAATATATCCGCAAATGTCTCGGCTGTTGCGTGGCTTGCCTATAGCGGCAAAATTGGTGAGGCATCGGTCAAGACCATCTAGAAAGTCGAGCATGTGTCCGTTGAATCGGAGATTATCCCATGCCGTGGTGCATCTGCTGAATTGATGGGCCGTGTACCTTGAGTACTGGGTAGTGATTTTTCGCCATAAGAGAAAGCCGTTGTCTTTGTTTTCTTCAGTGACAAGGCTGGGATAGAGTCGATTGCAGATCTTCATGCTGATGACTCCTGCAGCGTCATTGAGTTGCTTTTTCAAGGCGCGGGCGGGGTTTGCTCCGGGTTTGGTGTTGATCGCTCCCCAAAGGTCCTTGTTTTTCATGAATGTCCGCATGTGAAGGAACCAGAGGGCGTAGTTGGTGTCTCCCTGTAGAGTGAGGAGACAAGCAAGTTCTTCCTTGGTTGCAACGCTTGATGCCATTTCTTTGCTGCCCTTTTAAGTCGTTTGATTTGAGGGGTTTGTTCGTTTGAAAAGCCTCGAGACTGTAAATCTGTGAGAATAGCAAAACTTAAGGGTTTAATTTCATCTTTGTCAGCTCATGGTGATCTTCATGAGAGGAGAGAGTAAGAAAAAGAAACAAGTAACAATTTGTACCTTAAGGGCAGTGGTAGACAACTAAGATAACGGTTTTAGGTGAAACGGCTAAGTATGAGAACAAGAATGTGTTTGAGAGATAAGAAAAAGGAAAGGTCCGAGAATGGCACGAGTGCGGTACGAGGTCGTTGCAAGCTGCTGATGATGAAAGTGAAAAAATGAAACTGGAGTCAATGAGAGGTGTTGAAAAAGGCTGGTCTGAGCTAAGATAAAGGGGAAGGGTTTATGGGCTGATTTGAGCTTGTGTGCAGTCGAAGGGAAGTGGACAAGAGCTGAGGATGAACGAAAAGAAGGATTGAGATCAACTATTTAAGCTTCTTGAGTCATGCAGGTGATTCATCTGCGAGACACGTACAGTTGTGTTTTTGGCCTGGTTTGAGCCACAGGGTCCTGGTGTTTCTTACGAGACGAGCATGGTGTTTGGTTGAATATTGGGCTGTTCATCGCCCAGGGTAGATTGTTCTTCCTGGTTGTTTTGGGTGAGCTCGTGGCCTGGTTCAGACGGTATTTGAAAGGGACTAATTAGTATTTTTATCCAAACCGGTTAAGCTGCATTGGTTGTTGTGATATACTTAGACTTGGGACTGGTTACTTACAATGAGCTGGTCCTGTCTGTTGAGATGGCTTGAGTTGGGCGGCGAGAGACAAGAGAAGTTCTGAAGCTGTTGATGGAGATGAAGAAGTGAGGGTTGCTTCAGGGTCTTTTGGGCTCGGGTCTCTTGGGCCTGAATTCTGACACTATTTTGCTTCAAACAAAAATAAAGAAGGGTAACACCGCTCCTCTCCTTTACTTAATGTGACCCAACTTCCATCCAATAAAACCTTGTTCTTCTTGCTTTTTTGGCTTGTAACATTTTTCTTGTCGAACAAAAGCAAGTATTACCTCCCTCATCTTAACAAAAGCAAGCATTAACTCCCTCATCCTGCTGATCACTTGCCTGAGAGGCGGATTTGAATCCTCCCGGGAGATGCCTTGGCTCGGGAGATTTTTCAAAGGCGGCTTGAGGGCGCCTTCATCTTGGTAGGCAGTCGCCTGCGAGGGATTTCAATCTGCTTTGGAGACAACTTGGCTCAGGAGACGTTTCAAAGGCGGCTTGAGGGCGCCTTCATATCGCCGGGTAGTCGTCTCCTAGGCGCATTTGGATCAGCCTCGGAGTCCACAACTCCCCCATGGGGCACCTGAGTGACGCCTTGCAGGCGAAAACATATGCTACTGAATTGTAAATTGACGTCTTCAAGGCGCCAAACAAGGCAACTTGTAGGCGCCCGGAGCCACCCCTGGTGTACATGTGCCAAAGTACCAATGTGTGAACAGAGAATTCACAAGCAATCAGTCGATGGGAACAGATATAAAAACGGCTTGCCTCATGTTGACTGTGGTTACCGTGGCATTTTTCCCACAGCACAGGAGAGCAAGGAAGCGCTTATATAACTTATGTATCACAGACAATCCAAAATTGCTTGCATCTAACTTTAGATATTGTTGCTTGATGATGGAGGACTTTGCGTTGGCTAAACCGCTTAATCTAGAGGGACAGGCTAAACCTTACTGGCTGGTGAAAATTGATTGATATCAAGTTTTCACCAGCAAACAAGGTTTAGCGGCCTCCTCTAAATCAAGCCTTTTAGGCAACGGCAAGTCCTCCAATGTTCTTGAAATAAAGAAATAATAAAGAGCTGCCCAGGGGATGTAGGAAAAGCCGACTTGGATGGGCTTTTGCCACTTGGTGTTTGAGAAAAAAGTTGACCTTCAAGTCACAAAAGTGGATGTGAGGGGCTCCTAGCCACTTGAAACTCCCTAATACTATATTTAAAATCAGATAGCTTCTGCTCATTGGGTGAGCATCCATACCCACTGTTGGTCTAGGAAAGCAGCAGTTGGTTTACTTTCTTTTGCTTTTTTTCCTTAGAAATTACACCTCAGATTTGCAGCGGCGAAGCCGCCTTGGCCTCTAGTAATACAAATATTTAGCCAGGCTCTAACTTATTGTAGTAGCCCGGCTGACAGCTAACCACTCTGCTGCACTTTTTTCAGCACAGCAGTTACAACATGGTCTGTACCCTGCAAATTGCAGCAGTGTAGTCGCCTTATACTCTAGTACTTCTTAAAACTCAAGCTGCAATTTACCAGAAGGCCTTCTTGAGCCCAAAAGTGAAGATTTTCAACAATTGAACCCTCCTATTGTTTTCTTTGTTTGTATAGAGGACAAGAAAAGTGTAAATTTTGCAAAATTGAAGCATAGGCCCTTACTTTTGGTGCCTCCAAGATTTTTTTTTTTGTGCCACCCCCCCCCCCCCCCCCCCCTCGGCAACAATGGTAGGCATTAAAAATTTATGAAAAACCGGAAAATCCCCTGAGGGTAGGCATGAAACGTGTATGAATCAAGTGAAAAAATGTATGAATTTTGGTGAAATTCTGGATTTTACATTACCCCCCTTTATAGGGGGTTTCCAGGGTCCTATCTAACCACATCTCCCCCCCCCCCCCCCATCTACTTACCTTTCAGAATTTCCACAAGGAGATCCTGAGTTTTGGCTGGGCACCACTAATCCTCATTTCTGGTCAGCTGATACTCAGCTTTGGCTCCCAGCTCATGCTCAGCTTTGGTGCCCAGCTCATGCTCAGCTTTAGTTTCCAGCTCATGCTCAGCTTTAGTGTCCAGCTCATGCTCAGCTTTGAACTAGTCCTGGCCCAGCTGATTCTCAGCTTTGGTCCAGTCATGGCTCAGCTTAGACTCAGATTAGGACTATCATTGGCTCAGTAAATGCTCAGCTTTGGACCAGTATTGGCTCAGCTGATTTTCAGCTTTGGATAAATCTTGTCCCAGCCAATGCTCAGCTTCTGACCACTCCTGCAATAGCTGATGCTCATCTGTGTACCAGCCTTGGCTCAGCTGATGCTCAGCTGTGGGACAGCCTTGGCTCAGGTTATGATCATTTTTTGAATAGTGTTAAAACATCTGATTCTCAGCTTTGAAACAGCCTTGGCTTAGCCAATGCTCAGCTTTGGACCAGTATTGGCTCAGCTGATGCTTAGATTTTGAAAATTCTTGTCCCAGCTGGTGTTAATCTTTGGAACAGTATTGTCCCAGATGATCCTCAGCTCTGCAAAAGCCTTTTCCAAGATGATGCTCAGCTTCAGACCATTATTGGCTAAGCTGATGCTAAGATTTGGAATATTCTTGGTCCAGCTGACACTTGGCTTTTTATCAGACTTGGAATAGCCAATGCTAAGCTGTGGCTCAGGCTCACCCAATGATCAGCTTTGGCCCATTCAATGCTTACTGCTCAGCTTTTGATGAGCTTCAGCTGTTCCTGGGAAAAATTTAGGATCAGCTTGAGCTTACTGTGCCACATAGAGATGGTCATTTTGCACCCGCTGGCGGGTACCCCCCACCTTTCACAAGGCAACTGTGTGCCCTTGCAGGTTCCCATGGCAGTGTGGGATGTTCAATCCTAGTAAAAATTCGAGGAATTTGCTCCACAACAGCCCTGGTTACCTGCCAGGGCACACAGTTTCATCCTGAAAGGTAGCGGGTACCCGCCAGCTGGTGCAAAATGGCCATCTCTGGTGCCACATTGAGTGCTCTGGTGCAGTCCTGTAAGCTCTAAAAGTGCTGGTGGAGCAGACTTGGAGCAGCTATGGAGCAGAAACCAAAGCTGCATCATGTCACTTGCCATCAAGTGGCTATATTTTTTTCCTGGTGTCTTCTTATCACCAACTGAAACCTAACCGGTGTGATGCTAAAACCGGGTCGGGGGACCCAAATTTTCCGCACGGGTTTGCGGAGGTTGCAGGCTGCGGATTCCGCAAGTCTGGCGCGGAGCGGCACAGTGCGGAAAATGTTCACGAGGCGGCGGCAGGGCTATGTCAACGGCGGAGCTGGACTCAACTCAAGCAAGCCGGCGCGGACTGGATAGTAATATAGGCTGTGACCGGGAGAAGCTGTGGCAGCCAAAGCGGGCTACGTCAGCGGGCGTTGTGGTGTTCAAACCAGTACAGGCCCTCAAGATCATCAAAATCCTGAATCCATCAAGATCAGAAATCCCAACAGCAAAACTCCTCAGCCTCAAGATTCTCATCAAGCCCCTCATTCTCAATATCCTTCAAGATTCATCCTCAAGATCTCTTTCCCCTTATTTTTCTTTATGCTCTTTTTCATGTTTCTTGGTCCTAACACATGAGTCATGTGGGTTTTGTTTTGGTTGTTTGTGTTGTTTGTTTTTCTCCTTTGCTCTTTCTGTTCCTTTCCTTGGTTTCTTCCTTTCTTATTATGGTTTGTTTCTTGTTTGAGTGTTGTGGTGTTTCTTCCTTTTCCTCTTTTCTTGTTTGATGTTTGTAGTTAGGGATGTGATGACATGTCCTGTGACATGTCACTCCCCAGAGTCCAAGTTTGAGTTTGAACTTGGAGGATGGGACGGCATGGGACTTGCTCTGATCCAAGAGAAATTCCATCACCTTTTTTTCTGATCCGCTGGCAGTATCCCCAGCACTATTCCTGATCCCCTTATCATCATCATTCAATCCTCAACAAACCAACCACCGCCGACGGTATTCCATCCCCGTCGTCTCTCAAAAATCCCCCCCCCCAACGCTATCACTCTTTTCAATCCTCATCTCATTTCTCGGACCACCCACGAGGGCAGCCTCAACAGCACCTATCCCCTCAATGCTCTGCCTACCGCCTGGCACGGTAGGAGTTCCACATTTGGTCCCCCGAGCCGGGATTGAACCAGCGACCTCAAGATTTACAGTCTCGCCTCAGGATTTTGAGACGGACGGTGATCAATTAATTGAGGATCTCTTTACTTTTATTCGGGATTTTTCTTAGCTACCTTTTTGCTGAAGAGTCCTCTGTTCAGAACTTCCAGATCCCTTTCTTTGAAGATCAAGACTCAGTCTGCTCGCTATCTGTCAGGATTCTCGTTGAGTTGGACGCAAGACAACCGATCGGACAGCGCAAACGGCCTGTGTTGGTGGATATATCGCGCGGACGTTCTCAGGATTTCCGTCTCATTGCTCGAGGATCAAGACCGTGGTTCACACAAGGAAGACGAGGTGTTCATCTGCGTTAGTGGAGGAGTGTTTAGGTATTTTGCGAGGCAGGAAGGAACAAAAGCTCCGGCTCTCCTTTTCCTCATTGTTTCAGGATCGTTCCGAGATCGTTTCAGGACCCGAACAGCCTCAGAAGATCAAGCCCAGGCGGATTGTTCAAATTGTGTCTCTTTGTTTTCAATCTCGATCTCTAGCTGCTCTTCTGCGCGGCCAACCGATTGGAAAGTGTAAATTTCCGATAGAATTCGCACTCAGGAAAATTGATACACCTGAACAATATAAGATTTGATCCTGGAATAAGACAACGACTCTCAACAGCTACGACGACGACTCTGCACACACACACCTGAACAATATAAGATTTGATCCTGGAATAAGACAACGACTCTCAACAGCTACGACGAAGACTCTGCACACACACACCTGCAGTAATGCAGTGATTTTGTTTTTGATTAATTGGGATGGATCGGTGAAGGACGCGCAAGAGAATTGAATTAGTCTCTTCTTCACGGTGATGATGATATAAACGCGTATATTTTTATTGATAGTGATGTAATGAAAAACATAGATGTTATAAGGAAAAGAAATTTATAATCGAACCTGAACAATATAAGATTTGATCCTGGAATAAGACAACAACTCTCAACAGCTACGACGACGACTCTGCACACACACACCTGAGAATAGATGAAAAGGATAAAAGAATAAGAACATTTGTTGAATAGGAACAAGGAGATTGATAGGATAGAATATGAGATTGGGGGTTGGGCATACCTGCAGTAATGCAGTGATTTTGTTTTTGATTGATTGGGATGGATCGGTGAAGGACGCGCAAGAGAATTGAATCTAAGTATGTACAAAATATAAAATGAATAAAAGCATGGAAAAGGATGATTGTTAGTTTTTGATTGAGCAGGGGATTTTGTTGCGGGGAAATTTTGATGGAGGTGTTTTCCACTTACTAGTCTCTTCTTCATGGTGATGATGATATAAACGCGTGAAGAAAAGACTAGCAAGCGCGTGGCGATTCGGGGTTGAGTTTTGTTGTCTGGAAAGTATTGCTTAGGTTTGAGTTAGGTTTATTTTCATGATGATTAAGATGCGAGTGAAAATTGAACAACTGCTGCGTATTCATAATGCAGCGTGGAGTGCGCGCAAGAACTTCATGTAAATTAACAGTCCCCCTCAATTTGAACGGCATCTTTTAAACCAATCATTTGACGAAATTTTGAGAAGGGGGTCTTTCCGAGATTTTTGGTGAGCTATCATGTTGGAAGTATATACGTGCTTCATCTTGAAGGTGCCTTCTTGGACATGTTCTCGGATCCAGTGATGTTCTATCGCAACATGTTTAACTCGTCCGTGGTGGACCGGGTTTTGTGCTAGGTGGATAGCGCTTAAATTGTCACAAATCATTTCCAATGGGGTCTTGATCGGTATTTGAAGTTCCTTCATAAGCTTCATTAGCCAGAGAGCCTCTTGACCGGCTTTGGTTATCGCACAATATTCAGCTTCTGTTGAGGATAAAGCAACTGTTGGCTGAAGACGGCTTCGCCAGCTTATAGCCCCATCCATGAATTTAAATACATATCCCGTGGTCAAGCGCAATGATGATCTATCACCAGCCCAGTCGGCATTGCTAGCAACTTCGGGGAAATTCCACCCTGGGTTGGCTGATAGGTCTGAACCACGATGGGATTGGTACGTGATTCTGAGGGTGATTGTGGATTTTAGGTATTGGAGAACGTGTATGAAAGCGTCCCAATGTTTTTGGTTAGGTTTCTCGAGGAATCTTGAGAGGACACCGACTGCAAAACTGATATCAGGGCGAGTACAAATAGCAATGTACATCAGAGACCCGACAGCCTTCCGATATTGTTGATTTTGTCGAGTGAAGGATTGTGATTCTTCGTCTGATGATTTGACAAGTTTCATGTTGTATCCGAAGGGGGTCGATGCGGGGCGGCAGTTACTCATATCAAATTTTTCTAGGACGTTCTTGATCATTCCCTGCTGATGTAGTGCATAGTTTCCCTGTTGGTCCCTTTCAATCTCGATTCCTACGGCAAACTTCGCGACACCAAGATCTTCCATAGCCCACTTGTTTTTGATTTCATCCTTCACGAGTTTGATTTCATCGCCAGTGATGATCATATCATCGACGTGTAAGTATATGATACTGATTTTTCCTTCTTTATTGCGAAAGAAAACACAGGAGTCCGCTTCTGTTTTAATGAATCCAATTTCCTTGAGGTAATTTTCCACTTCAGTGTGCCACAGACGCGCCGATCGCTTAAGACCGTAAATTGATTTGTGCAGTCGCCAAACTTGATCCTTTCCTGAGAAGTTGAAGCCGGCTGGTTGCTCAAGATAAATTTCCTCATCAAGATCGCTGTTAAGGAAGGCGGCCACCGCGTCCATCTGTTCAATCACCCAGTTGTTTCGGGCTGCTAGGGCAATGATTAAGCGCAGGGACGATGGTTTAACTGTTGGGGAGAAGGTTTGGTCGTAGTCTATTCCTTCCTCCTGGGTATAACCCTTTGCTACAAATCTTGCCTTATATTTGTCGATGCTGCCGTCCAGGAGCGTCTTGACTTTGAACACCCAACGTCCCTTGATTACTTTGCGATTTCGAGGACGGTTTGTTAGACTATAGATGTTTTTGTCCTTCATGCCTTTGATTTCCTTCTTGCACGCCTCCATCCAACGTTTCTTGAACTTTGATTGTTGTATGTCTTTGAAATGTTTTGGTTTGAATTTGGGATCCGAGATTTCTGTGTTATTACATTGTGCTGAAGCGTTTGCTCGGTAAGCTCTTCTGGGAAGTTGACTAATGCGCGTAGATCGGCACACATAATCTGGGTGGTCAGGATGATCTATCGGTGGTTTTGGCGGAATGACTTTGATTTTCGTGGGAAGGGGAGTTTGTTCAAACGGCAAGGAAGAATTTGAATCACATTCGGAATCAGCATCATCAGAAACAGGTTTGATCTGTGGGTCGTCTGTAGTTTTGGATGTTGTTTGTTCCTGGTCCTCTTCTTCGACATCAATTTGGAAATCCTCCAGATCCAGTTCGCCTCTCTCTGGGGAAGAATCTTCATTGAAAGTTACATCATGAGTATTTATGATCCGATGATTTTCGTAGTCAAAGATGAGGTAATTTTTATTGAACTCGTCAAATCCGACTAAGAATCCCTTTCGCGAAGTTGGGCTGAACTTGTTATCCATTTGCTCTTTGCGATTGTGAATGAATGATAGGCACCCAAAAGTCTTTATGTAGTTCAGATTTGGTCTATGTCCGTACCATAGTTCATACGCCAATTGTGGGAGTCCGTTCCTGGAACGGTTGAAGATCCGATTTTGTATAAATACTGCGGCATCGCATGCAAGGCTCCAGTATCTTGTAGGGACCCCGCTTTGCAGCATCAGCGATCGTGCCTTGGTCGCAATTGTACGCATGAATCGTTCAACTAGACCGTTCTGCTGAGGGGTATACGGAGCGGTGGTGTTCTTAACAATGCCAAGTGATTCACAATATGGAATCAAGAGTGAATTAATGAATTCACTACCGCCATCAGTGGTAATCATTTTGACCTTCCTGTCACAATGTCTCTCAGCGCGTGTTATAAACGAGTTAATTGCATTCAAGACCTCTTCTTTGGTTTTTGATTTCAAGAAGAAAATGAAGCACATTCTGGTATATTCATTGATTACAAGCATGAAGTATGAATGATTGAAAATACATGGAGCTCGGATGATGCCGCTGAGATCTATATGTATGTTGTCTAGGGGATTTTTTGTGTACGGCTTGATTCCAGTGAGTGGCAGTCTAGTGGATTTACTCAGCTTGCATGTTTCACACGATGGGTTATCCGGTTGTTGACTATTCATGGTCTTCTTGAGATAAGTTGGATTCAGATGACCTAGTCGGTTGTGATCTGTGTTATATGTGGAGGTGTCAGTTTCATTTTCAATCTTAATGAGTTTTGAATAAAGGCTGACCGGTTCGATCCTGACGACCATCAAATTGTTCACGTATCGGCCACGGAGAAAAGTCTCATCGTCGAAAACAATGATGAATTTATTCGAGTCTTTGGGGTCTTCGACTTCAAGTGCCCCTTTTTGTTTCAGGGCGCCTGCAGCAATGAAATTGTTTTGAAGCGACGGAATATACAGAGCATCTTGAAGGGTGAATTGCTCGATGGTTACGCCTTGAATGATTACTTGTCCGCTAGCTTCAACTTTCAGTTCCTCGAAGCCGGCTGTCATGATAGAATCAATGGGCTTCGAATTGTTCTTGACGTTTTTGAAGAAACGATAGTCATTGAACATGTGATTGGAAGCGCCGGTATCCCAGATTGCTTCGAACTTGGGATGTACTAGGTTAACTTCGCTACCGTAAGCCATGAAGACATATTCTTTCTTCTTCTTGACGGTTGGCGTGCTTGTGTGACTAGCAACGGGTGTTTCGATCGTTTTTACAGGTTCTGGAGGAAGTTCTGCTGCTTTAACTAAATTAGCGTTTGATTTTGGAGCATTGAGTCCTCGGGATTCAAACCATTCGCGTTCTGCTTTCGCGTTTTCGGGTCTTTTGAAGCATTTGCTTGCTGGGTGTGGGCCTTGGCAGTTGGTCGGATTGCATCGAATCCTATTTTGACCGTTACTGGATTGATGACTTTTGGAAGTGTTACCGGCTAGTTTCAGGTTGTTCATGCCATCGCTTAGCTTTCCATTGGTCGCGAACTGGAATTCTTTGTTCTCGTCCTCATATTGTCAGAGAGCTGCGATCACTGTTCTACTGGTTATTGGCTTAGTTTTCTTGAGAATATCTCGGACTTCGGTGTGATGTGAGCTGTGCATGGAGTGGAGTATACGACAGCCTAGATAAGTTTTGTCTGGATTGCCGCCGCGATTTACGAATTCATTTTTGAGTTTGAGGAATTCATCAATGTGTGCTGATATTGATGTCTTGTAGTCTTGTTGAAATTTTTCGATTTTGGCTTGGATTAGGTACAGGTTGGCTTCGTTGTCGGACTGATAGAAATATTTTACAATTGTCCAGAGGTGTGCGGGTCCACGTCTCATGGACTTTACCATTTTTCCGGGTCTTGCTTCTGCCTCTGGGTCGATTTCGAGTTCTTCTTCAGTGGGTTCGATCATTTCTCGGATCAGCGGGATTTCAACTTCATCGAGTAGAGCGCGGAATCTGACTGAGTTGTCTTCATCCATCCTTGAGAACATGAATTCAAGTATGCTTCGTTTATTGATCTCATTAATCTCAGGGCCGATAGCGTAGTCTTCGAAATTTGGTTCTAAAAGGTATGCTTGAAAGAAAAGCGTGTCAAGTGCTCCCGATATTTGCTTCGACCAGACCATATAATTTTTGTCGGTCAAATCATCAACGCCTCTTATCTTGTTAAGGGTTGACGATAAAGCAAAAGCGTGAGCTTGGTCGGCGCTTAGGACTAATCCGCCTCGGTTTGTCGCATTTTTAGCTGCTGTCTTTTGGAGAGCGCGAATTCTGGCTTGCTCTGATTGAGGTTGTTCGGCCATTGATCTCTTGCTACCATGTAAATTTCCGATAGAATTCGCACTCAGGAAAATTGATACACCTGAACAATATAAGATTTGATCCTGGAATAAGACAACGACTCTCAACAGCTACGACAACGACTCTGCACACACACACCTGAACAATATAAGATTTGATCCTGGAATAAGACAACAACTCTCAACAGCTACGACAACGACTCTGCACACACACACCTGCAGTAATGCAGTGATTTTGTTTTTGGTTGATTGGGATGGATCGGTGAAGGATGCGCAAGAGAATTGAATTAGTCTCTTCTTCACGGTGATGATGATATAAACGCGTATATTTTTATTGATAGTGATGTAATGAAAAACATAGATGTTATAAGGAAAAGAAATTTATAATTGAACCTGAACAATATAAGATTTGATCCTGGAATAAGACAACGACTCTCAACAGCTACAACAACAACTCTGCACACACACACCTGAGAATAGATGAAAAGGATAAAAGAATAAGAACATTTGTTGAATAGGAACAAGGAGATTGATAGGATAGAATATGAGATTGGGGGTTGGGCATACCTGCAGTAATGCAGTGATTTTGTTTTTGATTGATTGGGATGGATCGGTGAAGGACGCGCAAGAGAATTGAATCTAAGTATGTACAAAATATAAAATGAATAAAAGCATGGAAAAGGATGATTGTTAGTTTTTGATTGAGCAGGGGATTTTGTTGCGGGGAAATTTTGATGGAGGTGTTTTCCACTTACTAGTCTCTTCTTCATGGTGATGATGATATAAACGCTGTGGTGTTCCATATGCGTGACAATGCCAAAAGCCCATTGCAGAGGTATTATAGTAGAGGGAGTGTGTAATACAGTGCGGGGGAAGTAGGGAAGAAGGAGCAAGATGGGAGGAGAGGCCTTGACCCTCAACATTGGGAATGGAACAGGTTGGACAGTGGATGCAGAGTGTGTGGAAGAGGATGGAAGATGGCTTGGTTGCATAGCAACACATGACATCATGCAGCGCAGTACATGCATGAAAGTGCTGTGTAGCTCAAGCGCCTCATGCAGCATATATCCCTCATTGTTTGTACGCATAGTGAAGCATATGCAGGTAGATAAGCTGTACAGGAAGTGCCTCCCGCAGCATAAATCCCTCATTGTTTGTACATGAAGCACATCATATGCAGGTAGATAAGATGTATAGGAGGCGTCTCCTGCAGCATAAATCCCTCATTGTTTGTAAGGCAGTGCAGCACACGCATGCAGATGCTGTGTAGTTGAGTGTCTCCTGCAGCATAAACCCCTCGTTGTTTGCACATGCAGCGCAGTACATGCATGAGAGGCTGTGTAGTTGAGATCCCCTGCAGCAATAATCCCTCATGAGGAGCTTCCCTGGAGCAAAAATCCCTCACCCTTCAATATATAAGGAGGCCCTTTCCCCCCTCACCAGACTTTTCATCATCAGCCTACAGAGGTTTGGTCACAGTGGTTAGTTAGTTACGGTAGTTAGTTAGTGTTGCAATCAGCCTACAGAGGTTTGGTCACAGTGGTTAGTTTAGTTACAGTGGTAGTTTAGTGGTAGTTTAGTGGTAGTGGTAGTGGTAGTGGTAGTGTTAAGTTTGAGTCAGTAGTAGTAGTAGTAGTCAGGAGCTCTAGTAGTAATTAAAGTGCCTTATCAAGAGATTGTTAAGGAAGAGATTATTACCAACTTCATCAACAACAATTATAACAAGTAGTAGTAGTGTCGTAGCAACCAGGAGCTCTAGTATTGATTAAAGTGCCTTATCAAGAGATTGCTAAGGAAGAGATTATTACCAACTTCATCAACAACAATTATGACAAGTAGTAGTAGTGTCGTAGCAACCAGGAGCTCTAGTATTGATTAAAGTGCCTTATCAAGAGATTGCTTAAGGAAGAGATCATTACCAACCTTCTCATCAACAACCCAACATCAACAACAATTGTATTTTACATAATTGATCCCACTGGATTACATTATCCCTCTAGCATCAGAAGTTGTAACAGATCTGCAAGAATAGTGATTTGAGGAATCTAGGTCTGATAGAGATTACTATACAAAAGTAAGATCTATCTTGGAATCAGCCACATCTTTATAAATATTGATTACAAGACTCTTAGTTATTTGCATAGTACCATTAGAGGGGCAGGTCTTTCAAACCACCCGTAAGTTGTAATAGCCTTTCAACCTATTAGCAATTTATTTCCCCCTCAGAGGATATTTTCACCAAATAAACATTTAGTGTCCCACAAGAGTCCTACATCTGGTGTCCCAACAGTGGCCGATTACCTTCAGCAAGATCATCAAGTCATCAACCAATTTAAGCAGATCATCACTAACTTCAACCAACTGTGGAAAATAGTGGCGGCGTGGATCATAGACGGGACGAAGTTGACAGGATTTTGAACAAAGAGGCTAGGATTTTGGACGACAAGGATAGGAGTTTGAAAAACAAGGATAGGATTTTGGACGACGAGGAGAGGATTTTGGACGAAGAGGCTAGGATTTTGGAAGACGAGGAAAGGCTTTTGCAGGACAAGGATAGGATTTTGGCCAACAGGCATTGGATCACGGACAACAAGGATAGGATTTCAAACGGCAAGGATAGGATTTCAAACAGCAAGGATAGGATCTTTTGGCTAATAAAGAGGGGGGAGAGGATAGGAATTTGATCAAGGACAAAGGACGTGAACAAGAATTTGGGAAAGTAAGGATAGTATTTTTGACAGCAGGGATAGGATTTTTTGGAAAACACACATCAAGAGAAGCAGGTGCTGGTGTATATAGAGTATTGCCTTGGGAAATGAGGTGTTAATTCTGCAATTGCAGCATAACACCTACCCTTAAGGACAACATGAAATATTGTACATGAAGATATATTTTTCTCTAGGTTATTATAGTGTTATAATGAAGCAAGGCTGATCTCATTTTCTCTTTTTTAGTACATTATTGCAAGTTAGTATCCAGATTGTAGTGTAGGTCTTCCAGAATCTTATATCAGAGGTAGACTTATTCAGTATTTTGCAGCTCACAACTCACTTGGCTTAATCAATTGCACCTGGGTCAAGCCCAGGTGATGAGTTCATGACTTGCCTAGTTTCAAGAAGGCAGTATGAGTTCTCTTTCAGGTGGGTTCTTGCCTTTGGATTTATGAAATTCTTGGATGTAGAAAAGGCTGGTTCAAAACATAGCAAAGGACAGCAAGAACATCAGAGAGCTTAGTTAGGCAGATTGTAGGCAAAGGGATATTTTTTTTTAGCTGGACGAGGCGGAGAACCGATGAACAGAGATACAACAAGCTAGCAGGGACGATAGGAGGGAGACCGACGAGTAGAATGTCTTAGGGCAAGTGGCAAGGACGACGGAGCGATAAATAGAATGATTGGGCTTGACGGTTACAGACAGGATTGGCCAGGGGATCAGCGAAGCGAAGGCCATATAGTACAACAGATGGGCAGTAGGAGACAAGCAGTTGTAGTGACGACGAGAGGATGGATATGTAGTAACTGGCGATGACAACAAGGCGGACATTGGCGGGTACAATGGCCGGAAGCGAGTGGCAAGGAAGATGGAGGTATACGTACGACAATCGGGTTTGACAGCTGCATATTGAATCGGTCAGAATATCGGCGACGGTAGGATGGCGAGGCTTTGCATAAGCAGTGCAGCTAGTAAGAATAAAAAAAAAAAAAAAAAAAAAAAAGATTCATTTCAGCAACGGCAGGTGTCAGCAAGCGCAGTAAACATGATAGACAGTCTGTTTGTTAATTGGTTCGACCCAGCTTCATATCTTTTGGAACGATTCGGATCTGGCATGGATTAAAGCATGCAAGTAAAGGTTTACCTTATTCGAGCAGAGGAGCATATTACAAACGAGCAGTAGCAATTGATCCGCTGATTGGAACTAGTAAAAATGAGTTGCAAGTGTGGTCTGTAAGGAAAGGAGAACGATGAGCAGCTAATATAAAAGCAGATAGAAATTTAGAAACAAGGAACGAAGAACTTACCAGCAGCGAATGAAGCCAACGAGGGAAGGGAGGCAATCGACAGGTAAGATGGAACCAGGCGGGCTGAGCCGTCTTTTTCAAGTCCGGCAAAGTCCGGTAACCATCGGACTTAACTTCGGGGAGCGGACCGGGCGCAACGGGGCGAGTTTAGATTGCTACATAATCAAGATTCAAGACAGAATGGAAGCGACGCGCGATGGCGCGCAAGGAATAGGTAGTAGGACATCACCAATTTGGACAGGCAATAGTGGAGCATGGATTTCAACATTTATCTACTGCCTCCTTGGCAAGAGGTAAAACTGCCTAGGCCTCCTTGGCAAGAGTTAAAACTGCCTAGCTCTCCTCAGCAAGAGATGAAACTGCTTTTGTCTCCTCAGCAAGAGATAAAACTGCTATGTTTACACATTCTTTAGCTCCTCAGTATAAAGTACGGCAGATTAGGGAATTACATATTCAAACCTAAAGAAGAGTTACAGCGTAGCGGACAGGTCTTGGAAAACTTCAAAACTTCAGATTTGAATTCTAGTAAGGAAGGCAACATCAGACATCAAGAGACACAACCTTTGAAGCCATGCTTGGAGTACAACAAGAAGGACAACTTTGGGATAGGAAGAAACTCTCAGAAGAAGTGGACAACGTGGAAGGATTATTAAAGTAATATATTGGGACAACAGGACCAACAGTGTGACATAGGACGAGCGGGATTCATAATGTGGACGTTAGGAGATTGGATACTAGAAGATTAGTTTTGGAGAATGAGTAGTGTTATTGATCAACGGGTGAAGGATGAAATTATTCCGGAAACGTAGAAGATAAAGAATGTTTGTTTGTTTCCCCAATCAACCTGGCAGGTGGCTAGCCTTTTCTTTTGGACGGATGCGGATATAGAGGAAGCGGAATAAGGCGTGGATATGCAGAGGGCATTACGGGCCTGGGACTGGGACTAGCTAGTAGGGAGGATAGATGAATCTGTAATCCTATGGGGCAGAAATTTGAGACTGGTGTGATGATATAGGGCATTGAGGATCTTTTGGCGTGTGAATATGGACTCGGAGCGGATTGGAATATCACAAGGATGGACGGTATTAGCGGAAACATGCATACTCATAAGGTGTTGTGACAGTACAGTAGGATATATATTACTGATTGGTGGGATTATATGGTTCCTTTTACAATAATGATCTAGAATATTGGAAAGCATTTGGTAGGCAAACAGTTTCCTTTGTTTAGCTGAGGGAATAGGGTGGGCCAATTCAACACAAATTACAAGCAATTTAGCACAGCAGTAGTCATTCATTAGGAGATTAAAGGGATAGGAGAACGGATGAATTCATATTTGGAACAGGAAAATACAAACAGGCAATGTGGATGGCGTGGAATGGACGTTGGAAACGTACGGCCAAATAACGGGACGAGATAGGAATTTGCGGATTAGCGGGGTTCATCAATTGCGGGCATCAGGATTGGACTATCTGGAGAATCAGATTGGGTGGGTATCATGCGGAAAGGACAAAGGAGTCTAGACCTTATTGAATACTAATGTTCAACAACCTTTTGTGGAATAAACGGGCCTTTTCCTTGGGACAATGTCATTAGAATGAAGAAGAAGAGGGATTGAATTTGGAATGTTTTTTTTCGTCTTGCATTGGATCGTGGATGGGCATCAGAGAATGACACCTGGGATTACAGTGGAGATTGAGTGGTGAAGGTTGACGTTGGGCACTTGGAATTGGACCTAGTTTGTAGGGAGGGGAGATGAATCAGTAATTCGGGAGTTCTTTATTTCAACTGGCACTTGGGTATACTAGGACGACATCTGTTGGACGCACAAAAACAGAACATGGCGTATTGGATTGGGGCAAATGGAAATCACAACAATTTGAGGATTCTTTTCAGTGAATAGTTGAGCAGGTTCTTTTGGCATTTGTCACGAATGCTGTGGACAGCATTAAGTTGGGGGGGGATGTGGTGTTCCATATGCGTGACAATGCCAAAAGCCCATTGCAGAGGTATTATAGTAGAGGGAGTGTGTAATACAGTGCGGGGGAAGTAGGGAAGAAGGAGCAAGATGGGAGGAGAGGCCTTGACCCTCAACATTGGGAATGGAACAGGTTGGACAGTGGATGCAGAGTGTGTGGAAGAGGATGGAAGATGGCTTGGTTGCATAGCAACACATGACATCATGCAGCGCAGTACATGCATGAAAGTGCTGTGTAGCTCAAGCGCCTCATGCAGCATATATCCCTCATTGTTTGTACGCATAGTGAAGCATATGCAGGTAGATAAGCTGTACAGGAAGTGCCTCCCGCAGCATAAATCCCTCATTGTTTGTACATGAAGCACATCATATGCAGGTAGATAAGATGTATAGGAGGCGTCTCCTGCAGCATAAATCCTTCATTGTTTGTAAGGCAGTGCAGCACACGCATGCAGATGCTGTGTAGTTGAGCGTCTCCTGCAGCATAAACCCCTCGTTGTTTGCACATGCAGCGCAGTACATGCATGAGAGGCTGTGTAGTTGAGATCCCCTGCAGCAATAATCCCTCATGAGGAGCTTCCCTGGAGCAAAAATCCCTCACCCTTCAATATATAAGGAGGCCCTTTCCCCCCTCACCAGACTTTTCATCATCAGCCTACAGAGGTTTGGTCACAGTGGTTAGTTAGTTACGGTAGTTAGTTAGTGTTGCAATCAGCCTACAGAGGTTTGGTCACAGTGGTTAGTTTAGTTACAGTGGTAGTTTAGTGGTAGTTTAGTGGTAGTTTAGTGGTAGTGGTAGTGGTAGTGGTAGTGTTAAGTTTGAGTCAGTAGTAGTAGTAGTAGTCAGGAGCTCTAGTAGTAATTAAAGTGCCTTATCAAGAGATTGTTAAGGAAGAGATTATTACCAACTTCATCAACAACAATTATAACAAGTAGTAGTAGTGTCGTAGCAACCAGGAGCTCTAGTATTGATTAAAGTGCCTTATCAAGAGATTGCTAAGGAAGAGATTATTACCAACTTCATCAACAACAATTATGACAAGTAGTAGTAGTGTCGTAGCAACCAGGAGCTCTAGTATTGATTAAAGTGCCTTATCAAGAGATTGCTTAAGGAAGAGATCATTACCAACCTTCTCATCAACAACCCAACATCAACAACAATTGTATTTTACATAATTGATCCCACTGGATTACATTATCCCTCTAGCATCAGAAGTTGTAACAGATCTGCAAGAATAGTGATTTGAGGAATCTAGGTCTGATAGAGATTACTATACAAAAGTAAGATCTATCTTGGAATCAGCCACATCTTTATAAATATTGATTACAAGACTCTTAGTTATTTGCATAGTACCATTAGAGGGGCAGGTCTTTCAAACCACCCGTAAGTTGTAATAGCCTTTCAACCTATTAGCAATTTATTTCCCCCTCAGAGGATATTTTCACCAAATAAACATTTAGTGTCCCACAAGAGTCCTACAACGCGTGAAGAAAAGACTAGCAAGCGCGTGGCGATTCGGGGTTGAGTTTTGTTGTCTGGAAAGTATTGCTTAGGTTTGAGTTAGGTTTATTTTCATGATGATTAAGATGCGAGTGAAAATTGAACAACTGCTGCGTATTCATAATGCAGCGTGGAGTGCGCGCGAGGAGTGCGCGCAAGAACTTCATGTAAATTAACAGAAAGCACGAATAGCCAGCCCGGAACAATCTTTTAGCTCTCCTCCCTCCGCCGATCTATACAAGTCCACTCGATTGCTCCCAGACGGATCGCTCGCCGGCTCACCTCTCGCCTTCCTTCTGGTAGCAGCAACCAGGGAGTCTGAAGACCTCCCCACCGACCTCGAGAGGCGACCGGACCATCCCAGATCATCTATCGAGCCCCAATTGGCCCTGCCGATCATCTAGACAGCCTACCGAGTCCCTCCCATCATTTGAAGAGCCCTCCAGCTTGTATACCTCTCTGGTGGGGGAATCTTGCTGTCAGACGTTTCGAAGTCGTCTACAAAGCCATCCGAGTCTTCATCCGATCCCCCAGGCTACGAGCTCTCGCGCAAGATCCTTCTTCCACCCACAAGCCGAGTCTCTCAGGATTCCCGAATTCATCAATTCAAGACTGCTGAGAATTCAATCCAGTTCAATCTTCTCAGGACCCGACTGCTCAGGATTTGTGTTACCAGCGGGGCACAGAGGTATAAAAGTAAGTCCCCTCCACTAGTAGCACCTCCGAGGCTCTTCTACGCATTATCGAAGCATTACATTTGCCACATACGTGAGCCGCGAGGAACGTTCCGATCTTTCTTTTAGTGTCATCGTCCCCGCATTCATCTCCCCCTCCGCAATTTTGAGGATCAGCCGGAGCTTCTCGGATTGAAGATGGTATCCTGGTGCGACCTGGACGCGGTGATCCAGTCTTGGGTGCGGAAAGGTGGAATCTCTGATGCCGTGGAATATGAAGCATTCCAGAGAGTTTGGGATCCGATTCAGTCTGGACTGCTGCGGAAAGGACTTATCAAGACGGTCAACGAGATCCGCTCGTGTTTTTATCAGGCTTTTTCATCAAAGTTTCAAGAGAAGATTCAGCTCATCCTGTTCAAGAGCAACAAGCTGATGTTTGTCAGCAAAAAGTTCTTCAAATTCCCGCCTTTCGAGGACATCCGCGCGGCGGCGGAGGAAGCTTTGCTAGAACAGACTACCCCGACTATCAAATCCCCTAGAAAATTTGATCCTGTCCCTGTGACCCCGCCCACTCGACTGTCGTCTATCGTAGATGAAGTTTCAAGGATGCTGCGGTTGTTGGACGACCGCCTAGAAAAGCTTGAGTCTTTGGAGCAGCGACTGAAGAGGGTTCTTTCCTCTCCCCCCGCCTCCGCCTCCGCCGGTAAAAAACGAGTGATTTGCTTTTATTGTCACGTGGAAGGCCATGGCACGGCCCGCTGCGATGCGCTTCAGAAGGACAAAGAAGGCGGCCTCATTGATCAGAAGGGGCACAACTACTTCCTTCCGAGTGGAGCTCTAATTCCTTTTGATCCAACTCGCCCGATCCGGAGCATAGTGGCGTTATTTCGAGCCTCGGGTCCGTCTGCTAGTCCTGATCACGCGACATATAGGAGTGGTTGTGGTGCTCTACAGATGCATTTTCCGCCAGTGGTTCCGGCGCAGTCTCTGTCTCAATCTCAGGCTTCTGGTTCGACTAGGAACGAGAGTTATAAGCCAATGTCCTTCGGAGTTCCGTCAGATTCCCAGCCTCATCCTCGCCGCCCGATCCGCAATTCACCGGTCCCTGGGTTTAATCAACCTGAACTTGAGTCCCCACTGTTTCATACTCCGTCGGCGCAGGCTGTAGACTCGGTCCTGAAGAAGATATCCAAGATGATAGGCCCTGGTCTGTCTGTGCCCACGTCTGCTAAGAAGAAGTCATCAACATCTGTGTCTGTTGCCGTCGCTCCGACTGAGGCGATTCCTGGGAATTCAGTCAAATTTCTTGGTCATTTGCTCCACCCGACTGTGGGGTGTTTTGTTTCCTCTCCAACCTTTGATTCTGACGACTCCCGGAAAGAGCTCAAACAATCTGTCCTCTCCGGTTCCCAATCCTGTTCATCAATCCGTTCCTCTCAACCCGTGCTTAATCCTGCCAATCATCGGTCTTCTTTGCCGATATCCAATTCAGATCCTGATCTCCGTTCTAGTATCCAGCTCCGTCCATTAGCCGAGAATTTGATCCTGCCTGCCACCCTCCGAGATGAGGTTAAACTATCTTTCCCGATCCCCGGTTCCAACGGCCTCTGAGAAGAGGTTAAACTATCCCCTTTCCCCTTTCCAATCCAATCTGACTCCCTGCCTCCGAGATGAGGTTAAACTATCTTCACCGTCTCCGATCCGCCTCCGAGATGAGGTTAAAATAGCTTCCCAATCCTCCTCTGATCCCACCAATCAACAACCTTCCTTTTCAATCTCAGATCCGTCTCCGCAATGAGAATAAACTAGGCGATCCTCATCTGTCTTTTGATTCCTTTCCCAATTCTGATCCTGCAGAATGTCTCTGCTCTCCTCAAGTCCGCCTCCGCAATGAGGGTAAACTAGTTCCGCGTTGTTTGGGTTTTCTGTGGAGGCATAGGAGTATCAAAGTAAGTCCTCCCAATGTGTGCACCTCTCGGGTAGTTTCTACCGCTTTGTCAAAAACTCTACGATTTGCCACATTTGTGAGCGGCCCACGGGTTCTTCCCCTTTTGTCTTCTCTTGATCTAGGAATGCGTGGCGCAGTCTAGGGACAGACTGCAAATGGTGGGTGGATGTGGTGTTCAAACCAGTACAGGCCCTCAAGATCATCAAAATCCTGAATCCATCAAGATCAGAAATCCCAACAGCAAAACTCCTCAGCCTCAAGATTCTCATCAAGCCCCTCATTCTCAATATCCTTCAAGATTCATCCTCAAGATCTCTTTCCCCTTATTTTTCTTTATGCTCTTTTTCATGTTTCTTGGTCCTAACACATGAGTCATGTGGGTTTTGTTTTGGTTGTTTGTGTTGTTTGTTTTTCTCCTTTGCTCTTTCTGTTCCTTTCCTTGGTTTCTTCCTTTCTTATTATGGTTTGTTTCTTGTTTGAGTGTTGTGGTGTTTCTTCCTTTTCCTCTTTTCTTGTTTGATGTTTGTAGTTAGGGATGTGATGACATGTCCTGTGACATGTCACTCCCCAGAGTCCAAGTTTGAGTTTGAACTTGGAGGATGGGACGGCATGGGACTTGCTCTGATCCAAGAGAAATTCCATCACCTTTTTTTCTGATCCGCTGGCAGTATCCCCAGCACTATTCCTGATCCCCTTATCATCATCATTCGATCCTCAACAAACCAACCACCGCCGACGGTATTCCATCCCCGTTGTCTCTCAAAAATCCCCCCCCCCCAACGCTATCACTCTTTTCAATCCTCATCTCATTTCTCGGACCACCCACAAGGGCAGCCTCAACAGCACCTATCCCCTCAACGCTCTGCCTACCGCCTGGCACGGTAGGAGTTCCACAGCGTAGCTGGGGTGGAGGCGGCGTGTGGGATACCGGCATTGAAGGCTAGACAGGGGCGAGGAAGCTAAGGCAAGAGGAGTCCAACAGTGGGCAATGATGTGCGGCGATGTTGACAGAAGATCCGCGTGAGAGAGGAATGGGTGGATGAAGTGCGTGGTTGTGGGAGCGGGGCTTGGCGGATGGTGTGCGTGAGAGGCGGGCGGAGGAGGATGGTTTTCTTTCTCACATTTTTTTTCCCATTTGTACGGAGGGGGGGGGGGGGGAGTTTTCCCTCCCATCAATCCATCATCTCATGTTGTTTAATTCTTTTACGGACTTATTACTTCATTCTGGTTACTCTGGTACGGATTCTTTATGGTGGAGATATTACTACTTGCGGCGGAGTTGTTTTGACTTGTGTAGTTGTCTTTTGTGTACTTTATGGCGGATTTTACGGTTTATTGCGGCTTCTCTACGTGTCTTTGCGGTTATTTATACGTTACTTGACTTATTCTTTTGATCATGGCACCCCTACACATACTTGCAGAGCAGAGCAGATTTTCCCAGATCACCCAACTTTACCCAGGAAACATCTCGGAGCAGCGGAGGTCCTGAAATTTCTTACACAGTGACTTCTTTTGTTCACCACACCGGCCTTAGATCCTTGGACCACTTGCCCATCACTTCCTTGGATTCACCTTGGGTTCTCCTTCCTTGCATCACCCTCAGGTTTTCTTGTGTACCGTTATCATTGAACCTCAATTCCCCCTCTTCTTCCCACCAAGTCCCTTCATCTATCCCTTCTTTCACTGTTCATCATCAAGAATCGCAACCCACCTGGGTATCAAAGAAGATCACAATTCCCAGCCATTCAAGCTCTTCAAACTTGTCCATCCCCGCCCGGGTCAGTCTATTGGTCCCATCTTTGATTTCAATCCCAACTACTGGGAGTATAGATACAACATCCTCTACACTTGTTCTTCAAACCACAATGATATTGCTTTTGGGCCATTGTTATCCAACAGGTTAAAACTAGCCCCCGCTATGGAACTCTGGCCGGTGCTAGGCCGGCAGCAGTTCGGGGAGGGGAAAAGAAAAATGAAAATCTGAGATATGTATGCCCTCCGGTTATGATTGGCCGTAAAAGAGCGCGGTGAGTCGTGTAGCGTTGAGTAGGGATTGATTTTACGACGGCTGGAGTTGCGCGTCGGCGGTGTTTGTGTTGAGAAGGGGGCCGGGGATACTGCCGGCGGGATGAGGGATGTGATCTAAACCAGTAATGTGGAGGAGATCGGCGTTTTGCGGGGTAAAGAACTTAAAGACGTGAGATTTGGGCAGACAAGTGCCAAGACGTAAACTTAGAATGTTGATGGATAACTGAGAATTTTATGGTTCAGAGTGGGTCCATGCCGCTCCAAAGCCTGAGTTCAAACTGAACTCAAACCTTGGAGTTGGTGACATGTAGCAGACATCTCATCACAACCTAGCGCGCACGCGCGCGCTACAACAAACAAAACAGCAGACACAAAACAAAACAAAAGGAAAAAAGACAAAAACCAACCCTTCTCATCCAAACCCTATCCAACGCGCGCAGAATGAAAGAGGAAAATAACAAAACATGATGAAAGTGAAATAGAAAGGGAACAAAGACATAAAAACAGAAACAAAAAGAAAGAAGGAAAAGAAAACCTGAAACGTCTTGAGGATGCGCGCCACGCCGCGCCATTGAATCTTGAGGAAGCCTTGAGGGCCGGAAAATTGAAGTCTTGATGTCTTGAATCCTGACGTCCTCTGGCGCGCGCCATGCGCGGAAAAAAGCTTGATCCTACGCGTGTACCAGATTGCCCACCACATCCACCCACGACTTGCAGTCTGTCCCTAGACTGCACGTCCAATACCGTGCCTAAAAGAACTCCAAGTCTTCTGGTCAAGAATGTCCCCGCGAGAAAAGAACCTCTTCATCTGATCCGCCGTGAAACCAACAACTAAGAACAGCGCCGTCGCTCTCTTGAAGCATGTAGAGATTGTCCAAAGCTTGATGATCGATGTTATTGATATTCTGGAGACTCTTTGGGTTAAGAACGAAATGACTGCTAGCGTTGGTCTGAGCGATTTGACGGACAGGAAGCTTGATTTCTACTTTCTCAAACTCCGCAAGGACAAAGAATTCCAACCAGATCGGATGACAATCAACAGCATAAAAAGTCGAGAAGCTCCACCCGTCGTTCCTTTGACCGCACGCCAACTGGAAAGAATCTAGTTTACCCTTGTTGCGGAGACGATGGTGAAATGAAAGATCTTGAATGAATTGAGCAGCTGAGGAGAGACGTGTTTGATGAAATAGACCCTTGTTCTGAAATTTGGTCCAATCTGATGAGAGAGATTGTTCCAGAAGAATAGAGCTGAATAGTCCAAGTAGGTTGTCACCGATGACGCGTGGGTGAGATCCCAAAAGGAGAGATTGTGATTGGGAACCGGGCACAAAGCCTGCAGTGTTGAATCCTTCGCCTAGACCACCGGACGGCTCCTTCAACACTTCCAGCTTGTTTCCAACTCGCCGATGAGAAAACCGCGCCCTCCTTTGACCAATGACAAAAGGAATGGCTGCCAATGCATCCAAGCCACTCTCCCAAAACGAATTCGCAACCTTCTGTAGATGATACAACGGTCCTTGTATCTCGCTATGACGATCAAGAACGGTCGGCCGTAATAGAGCCAAACTAAACAAAAAGAAGGGCGACCAGGCGTCGCTCACAAAAGTGGCAGAACGTAGGGTTTTGACAAGATGATGGGTATCTACCCAGAGGTGCATACTAAGGAGGGGACTTACTTCTAGTCTTTCCACCTCCGCAAGAAAACAGGATTCTGACCTGATCAGATAAAAACCAGCAGCTAAGAGAGGCGCTGTCGAGATCCTAGAGTCCGTGAGATCCGCGCTGAATTTGACGATTGATCCAATAGATCCGGAGATTTTCCTGCAGTTTCCTTGCCCTAGCTCCAATTGAATACATAGTAGTTTACCCTCATTGCGGAGACGACCTTTGGATGTGAGAAGTCGATCGGGGCCTACTCCTGTTCGCCTCTGCGCATAACTTAGATTCACCTTGCCGGTTGTGATCAAAAAGCAAAACGATTTGCTGGTATTGATGTGCGGGACCGAACCCTCACAAGTGTTGATAAAGTCGTAAGAAGAGAGAAGGTCGAGGGGGATTAAAGCCCTGTTTCCGCCTCGAGTGACATTCAAAAGCTTTGGATGATTGGGAAGTTGAATGAAAACCGTTGTAAGACGTCGCGGAACCTCAATTAGGGGCTCGGAAAGATCCAGGCGGAGGACTTTCTCTCCTACATCAGCAGGGCGACTTTCCTTCTTGACCAAAGGCGCCATCGTCGACGGCTTGAAATCTAACATCTGAGTGATTTCGAGTTCCATGCTAGATCGAAGGCCTCCATCCAAAGAATCCATCTGATTATTTGGGGCCTGTCCTGCTAAGCAAGATTCCAAAGGAAAAGAGGAAGGACTGGACGACGACATTGACTTTGACTCTTCAGTTGATCGCTCGAAAAGCTCGGGACTAGCACCCCTATTTTTCTTTACATCAGGGATTGTCCACGGGGTCCACTTAGCAGGACCAAGGCCTGGAGGACATGCCAAAGGAAGAAACCCGGATGAATTGACATCTTCATATTGTTCGTGAGCAAGATTGTATAGATCAACTCGAGCAGCGGAACTGGATGAATCCGGATCGGACAAGACATTCTGGTTCGCCAAAGCGATTCCCGCGTAACTTGGATCTAGAATTGATTGATCAGAAGGCTGAGACTTGAAGCCTATGTCTTCTTCTTCCAAATCGAGTACCGACAGCATGGGATCTCTGACCAAACAAGAGGCAGGAAAAGCATTGGAAGAAAAGAATTCAGAAAGCTTGGGATCTTTAAGAGCTTCTGGTGCGGGATCGGATGGATCGGAAGATGGCAGCACTTCAGACGTAGAACCTTTCCATGAACTCGGCTCTTCAGAGATCTCGGACTCGCCGTCCATATAATCATCAGTGTCCGAATGGGGAACGGTAGCAGTAACTTGCTTCTTCATCTGTTCTTCAAACAACCGAAGTGTCTCATAGATATCGTTGATCGTGTTGATATTTTTGTTCCATGACTGAACTAAAGAATCTAGATCTTGAGGAGTGAAACAGGAAACATCAACTCGTCCCCAATACGCGAGCATCGACGGCTTCAAAAGAGACCAATTTGGTGGGTCGAAACCGTCCAGCGTCTCGAGGATATCCCTCACCTCCTCGCCGCGCACAAAGAATCTGATCTGCTGAGCCATATCAAAGTCCGAAGCGCCGTCCAGCTTTGCGGCCCGCTGATAATCATTCAAAAATTGTTTGATATGGGTCCCGTCGAATCCCAAGGACTTATCCTGCGGCTTGATCTTCACCATCTTGCCGCCGGGTGCTCCTGATGCGCCCAAAGATGATCCTGTTGAAAGAAGCAGACCAAATTTGGGGCTCACACGCGTGGCGACGTAATGTTGCGAAAAATTTGTAGTAGATGACCCGGGAGGTGCACAATTGGAGGGACTTACTTCTATCCTCCTTGCCCTCGCCGTAGAACCCGTAAGAGAAAGAAAAGAAACCTTAAAATAAGAACAAAGACCGCCAAGCGTCTCAAAACTGTCCAAATCGGCGAGACTGTAAATCTTGAGGTCGCTGGTTCGATCCCGGCTCGGGGGACCAAATATGGAACTCTGGCCGGTGCTAGGCCGGCAGCAGTTCGGGGAGGGGAAAAGAAAAATGAAAATCTGAGATATGTATGCCCTCCGGTTATGATTGGCCGTAAAAGAGCGCGGTGAGTCGTGTAGCGTTGAGTAGGGATTGATTTTACGACGGCTGGAGTTGCGCGTCGGCGGTGTTTGTGTTGAGAAGGGGGCCGGGGATACTGCCGGCGGGATGAGGGATGTGATCTAAACCAGTAATGTGGAGGAGATCGGCGTTTTGCGGGGTAAAGAACTTAAAGACGTGAGATTTGGGCAGACAAGTGCCAAGACGTAAACTTAGAATGTTGATGGATAACTGAGAATTTTATGGTTCAGAGTGGGTCCATGCCGCTCCAAAGCCTGAGTTCAAACTGAACTCAAACCTTGGAGTTGGTGACATGTAGCAGACATCTCATCACAACCTAGCGCGCACGCGCGCGCTACAACAAACAAAACAGCAGACACAAAACAAAACAAAAGGAAAAAAGACAAAAACCAACCCTTCTCATCCAAACCCTATCCAACGCGCGCAGAATGAAAGAGGAAAATAACAAAACATGATGAAAGTGAAATAGAAAGGGAACAAAGACATAAAAACAGAAACAAAAAGAAAGAAGGAAAAGAAAACCTGAAACGTCTTGAGGATGCGCGCCACGCCGCGCCATTGAATCTTGAGGAAGCCTTGAGGGCCGGAAAATTGAAGTCTTGATGTCTTGAATCCTGACGTCCTCTGGCGCGCGCCATGCGCGGAAAAAAGCTTGATCCTACGCGTGTACCAGATTGCCCACCACATCCACCCACGACTTGCAGTCTGTCCCTAGACTGCACGTCCAATACCGTGCCTAAAAGAACTCCAAGTCTTCTGGTCAAGAATGTCCCCGCGAGAAAAGAACCTCTTCATCTGATCCGCCGTGAAACCAACAACTAAGAACAGCGCCGTCGCTCTCTTGAAGCATGTAGAGATTGTCCAAAGCTTGATGATCGATGTTATTGATATTCTGGAGACTCTTTGGGTTAAGAACGAAATGACTGCTAGCGTTGGTCTGAGCGATTTGACGGACAGGAAGCTTGATTTCTACTTTCTCAAACTCCGCAAGGACAAAGAATTCCAACCAGATCGGATGACAATCAACAGCATAAAAAGTCGAGAAGCTCCACCCGTCGTTCCTTTGACCGCACGCCAACTGGAAAGAATCTAGTTTACCCTTGTTGCGGAGACGATGGTGAAATGAAAGATCTTGAATGAATTGAGCAGCTGAGGAGAGACGTGTTTGATGAAATAGACCCTTGTTCTGAAATTTGGTCCAATCTGATGAGAGAGATTGTTCCAGAAGAATAGAGCTGAATAGTCCAAGTAGGTTGTCACCGATGACGCGTGGGTGAGATCCCAAAAGGAGAGATTGTGATTGGGAACCGGGCACAAAGCCTGCAGTGTTGAATCCTTCGCCTAGACCACCGGACGGCTCCTTCAACACTTCCAGCTTGTTTCCAACTCGCCGATGAGAAAACCGCGCCCTCCTTTGACCAATGACAAAAGGAATGGCTGCCAATGCATCCAAGCCACTCTCCCAAAACGAATTCGCAACCTTCTGTAGATGATACAACGGTCCTTGTATCTCGCTATGACGATCAAGAACGGTCGGCCGTAATAGAGCCAAACTAAACAAAAAGAAGGGCGACCAGGCGTCGCTCACAAAAGTGGCAGAACGTAGGGTTTTGACAAGATGATGGGTATCTACCCAGAGGTGCATACTAAGGAGGGGACTTACTTCTAGTCTTTCCACCTCCGCAAGAAAACAGGATTCTGACCTGATCAGATAAAAACCAGCAGCTAAGAGAGGCGCTGTCGAGATCCTAGAGTCCGTGAGATCCGCGCTGAATTTGACGATTGATCCAATAGATCCGGAGATTTTCCTGCAGTTTCCTCGCCCTAGCTCCAATTGAATACATAGTAGTTTACCCTCATTGCGGAGACGACCTTTGGATGTGAGAAGTCGATCGGGGCCTACTCCTGTTCGCCTCTGCGCATAACTTAGATTCACCTTGCCGGTTGTGATCAAAAAGCAAAACGATTTGCTGGTATTGATGTGCGGGACCGAACCCTCACAAGTGTTGATAAAGTCGTAAGAAGAGAGAAGGTCGAGGGGGATTAAAGCCCTGTTTCCGCCTCGAGTGACATTCAAAAGCTTTGGATGATTGGGAAGTTGAATGAAAACCGTTGTAAGACGTCGCGGAACCTCAATTAGGGGCTCGGAAAGATCCAGGCGGAGGACTTTCTCTCCTACATCAGCAGGGCGACTTTCCTTCTTGACCAAAGGCGCCATCGTCGACGGCTTGAAATCTAACATCTGAGTGATTTCGAGTTCCATGCTAGATCGAAGGCCTCCATCCAAAGAATCCATCTGATTATTTGGGGCCTGTCCTGCTAAGCAAGATTCCAAAGGAAAAAGAGGAAGGACTGGACGACGACATTGACTTTGACTCTTCAGTTGATCGCTCGAAAAGCTCGGGACTAGCACCCCTATTTTTCTTTACATCAGGGATTGTCCACGGGGTCCACTTAGCAGGACCAAGGCCTGGAGGACATGCCAAAGGAAGAAACCCGGATGACTTGACATCTTCATATCGTTCGTGAGCAAGATTGTATAGATCAACTCGAGCAGCGGAACTGGATGAATCCGGATCGGACAAGACATTCTGGTTCGCCAAAGCAATTCCCGCGTAACTTGGATCTAGAATTGATTGATCAGAAGGCTGAGACTTGAAGCCTATGTCTTCTTCTTCCAAATCGAGTACCGACAGCATGGGATCTCTGACCAAACAAGAGGCAGGAAAAGCATTGGAAGAAAAGAATTCAGAAAGCTTGGGATCTTTAAGAGCTTCTGGTGCGGGATCGGATGGATCGGAAGATGGCAGCACTTCAGACGTAGAACCTTTCCATGAACTCGGCTCTTCAGAGATCTCGGACTCGCCGTCCATATAATCATCAGTGTCCGAATGGGGAACGGTAGCAGTAACTTGCTTCTTCATCTGTTCTTCAAACAACCGAAGTGTCTCATAGATATCGTTGATCGTGTTGATATTTTTGTTCCATGACTGAACTAAAGAATCTAGATCTTGAGGAGTGAAACAGGAAACATCAACTCGTCCCCAATACGCGAGCATCGACGGCTTCAAAAGAGACCAATTTGGTGGGTCGAAACCGTCCAGCGTCTCGAGGATATCCCTCACCTCCTCGCCGCGCACAAAGAATCTGATCTGCTGAGCCATATCAAAGTCCGAAGCGCCGTCCAGCTTTGCGGCCCGCTGATAATCATTCAAAAATTGTTTGATATGGGTCCCGTCGAATCCCAAGGACTTATCCTGCGGCTTGATCTTCACCATCTTGCCGCCGGGTGCTCCTGATGCGCCCAAAGATGATCCTGTTGAAAGAAGCAGACCAAATTTGGGGCTCACACGCGTGGCGACGTAATGTTGCGAAAAATTTGTAGTAGATGACCCGGGAGGTGCACAATTGGAGGGACTTACTTCTATCCTCCTTGCCCTCGCCGTAGAACCCGTAAGAGAAAGAAAAGAAACCTTAAAATAAGAACAAAGACCGCCAAGCGTCTCAAAACTGTCCAAATCGGCGAGACTGTAAATCTTGAGGTCGCTGGTTCGATCCCGGCTCGGGGGACCAAATATGGAACTCTGGCCGGTGCTAGGCCGGCAGCAGTTCGGGGAGGGGAAAAGAAAAATGAAAATCTGAGATATGTATGCCCTCCGGTTATGATTGGCCGTAAAAGAGCGCGGTGAGTCGTGTAGCGTTGAGTAGGGATTGATTTTACGACGGCTGGAGTTGCGCGTCGGCGGTGTTTGTGTTGAGAAGGGGGCCGGGGATACTGCCGGCGGGATGAGGGATGTGATCTAAACCAGTAATGTGGAGGAGATCGGCGTTTTGCGGGGTAAAGAACTTAAAGACGTGAGATTCGGGCAGACAAGTGCCAAGACGTAAACTTAGAATGTTGATGGATAACTGAGAATTTTATGGTTCAGAGTGGGTCCATGCCGCTCCAAAGCCTGAGTTCAAACTGAACTCAAACCTTGGAGTTGGTGACATGTAGCAGACATCTCATCACAACCTAGCGCGCACGCGCGCGCTACAACAAACAAAACAGCAGACACAAAACAAAACAAAAGGAAACAAGACAAAAACCAACCCTCCTCATCCAAACCCTATCCAACGCGCGCAGAATGAAAGAGGAAAATAACAAAACATGATGAAAGTGAAATAGAAAGGGAACAAAGACATAAAAGCAGAAACAAAAAGAAAGAAGGAAAAGAAAACCTGAAACGTCTTGAGGATGCGCGCCACGCCGCGCCATTGAATCTTGAGGAAGCCTTGAGGGCCGGAAAATTGAAGTCTTGATGTCTTGAATCCTGACGTCCTCTGGCGCGCGCCATGCGCGGAAAAAAGCTTGATCCTACGCGTGTACCAGATTGCCCACCACACCGCCCCCGCTCTTATTCAATTCAGATTTTCATTACTGTTCTCTGTGTCTTTTGTTTGTACACGGTGGTTGCATAGCCGCAAGCTTGGCCGTCAAATTGACAGTCCCCCCTCAGCCATTGTTGAACGGCAAAAAACAGCCCCCGCATTGTGGAACTACTCTGAGGGAAGAATAGAGCTTGAGAGGGATTTGGTGCTTGAAGGGCTGCCTCTCAGGGGAACAAGAAAAAGAATATAAGAGTATGGATTCTTAAGGAAAGGTGTGGCTATGGAGATTCTTGAGGTATGTCTGTAGGGTTTTACTTTAATGGGTATACTAATCTAATAGTAGGAGTCAAGGATAATATAAAGTCTGTCCAACCTGATATATTTGGCATAGACTTATCAAGCTTGTCCACTCTGATTTAATGGCATAAGCTAGGCTAGTGAATGGTGACCAGTGATCTGGATTGCTGGGACAGGATCTGATGGGGAACAAGAGGTAGGGCCAAAGAGGGCAGACTATATACAAAATATTATGGGGCTGAGTTGTGGTTGGAAGAGGAGATGAAACAGTGAAAAAGCTCAATCAAGGGGCTGAGGCTGAAACTGCTATGGGGATTGAAAGTTCTGGAATGAGACTGAAATGTGGAGAGACAATGAAACATCAGAAGAAAGGGATTACATATCATATGAGAGGCTGAAAAGGGAAGGGCTGAAACCAAAGGGGAAAAGAGGTAACCAAGATGAAATCTCTATGGTTATTACATGTGTGGCTAATGCAAAGATGGGGTTGTTATGCTGGATTGGGAAGGGAGGAAAAGGTGATGAATATCCAGGGTCTTTCCTAATAGTCTGGCTCTGTCTGATGGGTGTATTTCTCCCACTTGTGCCTAGCTGGGTGCTTGAGGATGATTGAGTTGGTGTAGGTGGGTATCCAGAAGGTGGTGAAAAAAGGGTGAAGAGAGAATGGGGGGCCTGTTGATGGGTATGAATTGTCCTGTCCTTGATCCTCAAGGGATGTGGGTGCTTGAGTATTACAGAGAGGGTTATATTGAGAGGAAAAAGACTTTATTTTGGTGCCATATTCAGGATTGGCTTACCACAGTGTCAGCTGTCAGATTGATAGCCAAAGTTTCAGCCTGCCCACCAGGGAAAAGTTGGGCACACAGCTGGCAAAACCTCCGGCCCGCCAACCCAAGTGGCAACTCAACGTCAACCCAGACCCCAGTCACAAATGCGGGCAGGCCTTTTTGGCCACTGTTTCACGGCAAAAACCCACCAATGCCTGCCAATCACTTCAACAGCAACTCATAGCCAGCTGATTATTGATTCTTGGGACATCACACTGTTCAGTCAACTCGCCAGGCACTTGGAACAAGATTTTGTGGCCATAGGGGCACTTTTCTTGGTTATTATTGCATATTTTGATGGTTTCTATTCTTACTTTTTGTTTTTTTAGCATTTGGGAAGAGTCAAGGTTGTGTCTCTGCTTGAGTCTTGATCCGGTGACAAACACTTCACATGGATTTCACTCAAACGCTCTCCTGCCTCGGTATTTCCTCTAGTTTCTCACCTAACTCCACTCAATTTGTCTTGACTCAACTCAATTCATCTTGATTCAACTCAACTTGTCTCAACCGGTCATCTTCTTAAAACCCTTTTTGGCTTGCCATTTCCCACCAGCAAATCTTGTCTCACTTCAATGCATATAAAATCTACTCTTTGCTCTGCTTGCTCTCTTTCCTTGGGAAAATTGCTTGACAAACTCTTTCAACATCATCATCAATAGTCGCAGTCATCTTACCAACTCTCTGAATATTTGTTCATCCAGAAGACTTCCTTCACCTCAGTCTTTGAATCATTCAAAGCCTCAAGCAACAGTGCAAGAGCTACGCTACAAAAAGCGGCAGCGTAGAGAAAGCGTAGTGGTTTTAGCCTTGCTTCGCTAAGCTTTTTGTAGCGGACTTGGCGCTTTGCTATTCGCTACATTTTTTAAGGGGAAAAAATTAAAGAAAATAGCGCGCTTTTTTTAGCGCAGAGTAGCGGCAATTCGCTACGCTTCTCGCTATAGTAGCGGAAAAAACGCTACTGTAGCAATTTTGCTGCGCTACCATAGCACCATTCAAACATCAATACTGCACATCATAAAATGATGGAGGATTGATGTTTGTGTACTATTTCTGGCATTTTCCACCAAAAGGCAGAGATGCCCGCTACGCTTTTGACACAAAAGTGACCCGGTTCGCTACGCTTTTGACGCTAAAAAGCGCTATTAGCGCCAAAAAGCGCCAAAAAGCGTCAATTTTTCCGCTGCGCTATACTGTAGCAAAGCGCTTTGCTACGCGCAGGCCAAAACTGCAGTAGCGGTTCTGGCGCTTCGCTACCGCTCAAAGTAGTGATTTTCCGCTAGCGCTAACACTATTCTGGATCCAGAGTAGTGTGTTTCCGCTTCGCTACGCAAAAGCACCGCTTTTTGTAGCGAAGCGTAGCTCTTGCAGTGTTGCCTCAAGCTCGCCAATCCTCTCCCTCAAATCAAGGTCTTCCTTTGTTTGTATGTTGCGCTCTTTTTCTTAACTCATGTATACTTAATTGACTTTGTCCTTTTTAGTCTGCTCTTTCTTTCTTCCTCTGTTGTCATCATCCTCTCTTTGCCGAGATCTTCTTTGTTGTGTTTGCCTTAAGGTAATTTTTGTCACTGCAAGAAAAACTGCTTGCAGTTGAGATGCAAGAGCTCAAGGCAAGCTGTGCCTCATGCAAGAATCAAGCACCGGTTGATTCCATGCACATTGTATAATTTATGCAACGGTGAGTCTGAGGTACAAAAAACTGAGTACATACAGGCCCCAAAATACTGAGTCAATACCTGTGCAAATTCCCCTTTCATGTGCACATACCCCTTTCATGTGAACATGTCCCCTTTTTATGCATTCACCCCTTTCATAATGTGTACATACCCCTTTATGTGCACATACCCCTTTCATGTGTGTGTATCCCTTTCATGTGCATATATCCCTTTCACAATGTGTACATACCCTTTTCATCATGCATTCATGACCCTTTGATGTTTACATTTCCCCTTTGAGTTTTTGACATCCCTTTCAACTCCCCTTTAATCATTCAGGTGATGTTTACATATCCCTTTCATGTGCAAAGACCCCTTACTGCACATACCCCTTTCATGCATACATACCCTTTTAATCATTTGTGTCTTTTATGTTTTAACTAGAGTCCAAGGCGGCTTCGCCGCTGCACTTTTGGGGGTTCAACCTATTCAATTTTCACCCACAAATCCTATTCCTAATAATTTATCCTTCCAAGTTTGCAATACTCATGTGTGGCAGTGGCATCCAATTCAGTTTGAAATGGGGCCATCTTGTTGTACTTCAGATTCTGACCATAAACATTGAGAGTGGCCAGCAAGGGTAAGATGATAATGAGTTTAACATGCACTTTTTGTAGTGGGCCAGCTCAGCTAACTGGAGCGCAGATGTGGTCCAGTGTAGTGGACACTGGAATCCTGCTTACTCATAGTGGCTTGAGTGAAATTCTGTGGGATTTTTGCTAACGCTACGCAAACAGAGCACATAAAGAACACCTGGTACAGCTGGCTGTGTTAAAGCACATTCTAGAGGCTCTTAGACCCATCACACTACGTGCACCTGGGCCAACAAAAATGAAAAAGGAACAGAGAAATTGCTGCTCAGTTCCATATACACATACCTTGTAATCTCCTTTTTTGTTTATCTGGGAACACTCCAGAATCTCCCACTCAGTAAAACCACGCAACATCATCCTTGAAGGCATATTGTCCATTTTGAATCCTCAAGATTCACCAAAAGATGACAAAGATGCTTTAATGCTGAGATTATAAAGGCTCGGAAATACCCCCACACTAAAGATGTCACTTGGTACCCGGGTACCCGCCACAGGTGCGGGTACCTCTCCATGAAAACCCGGGATTCTCAACACCCGCACCCGCACCCGCACCTGTTGAGGTGGCAGAAAGCAGGTACCCGGGTACCTGCGGCAAATACCCGCGGGTGCGGATATTTTTTGCTGCCAAGTAGGCTCTAGCGAGCTCATATATGTATACCAGCCCGCCGAGGGGAAGCCCTCTTGGCGAGGTGGTAAACTTATTCCAGCCCGCCGAGAGGAAGCCCTCTCGGCGAGCTGGTGAATGTATCCCAGCCCGCCAAGAGGGCTTCCTCTCGGCGAGCCGGTGAACTTATTCCAGCCCGCCGAGAGGAAGCCCTCTCGGCGAGTTGGTGTATGTATTCCAGCCCGCCGAGAGGAAGCCCTCTCGGCGAGCTGGTGTGTGTATACCAGCCCGCCGAGAGGAATCCCTCTCGGCGAGCTGGTGTGTGTATACCAGCCCGCCGAGAGGAAGCCCTCTCGGCGAGCCGGTGATCTTATACCAGCCCGCCGAGAGGAATCCCTCTTGGCGAGCTGGTGTATGTATACCAGCCCGCCGAGAGGAAGCCCTCTCGGCGAGCTGGTGTGTGTATACCAGCCCGCCGAGAGGAATCCCTCTTGGCGAGCTGGTGTATGTATACCAGCCCACCAAGAGGAAGACCTCTTGGCCAGCTGGTGAACATATTCCAGCCCGAATAAAATCTCTGGGGCCGGTCGGGCTGGTATCCGTAAGCACTTTGTTGGCCCGACTGTAGATGAGGTGATCAGCATGCCGAGTTCCTGGAACTTGAAGTCAGAAGAGAAACAGTTTGGTCAGCTGCACCTTCCCGGCCGTCATTGGCTCCTTGACTTGTGCATTGCCGTGGCTTGGGTTGGTAGGCTTCAGGAGTAGTGACAGTGGCTATGGATACAAGCAAGCCCGAGTTTGGAATTGCTGTATGTATCATTGCAACCATCACTTTGCAACGCTCACAGTGGCGTAGTCACTGAAATCAGACTGCTTGAATATAAAAGGGGGCTTCTCCTGCACCGAGGTTTATGCCCCAGGTGATCCACCCTGCTCCTGCATTTGCAGAGCACTGGTGGTGATCCTCCCCCTCCCCAATTGCACTTGCAATTGGCTGAAGGGTTTCCAGCCCCGACTTTTGCCCCACGCACTTGCGCCAGGCTGAGCGGGTTAACACCGGTCTCTTTTCACCTGTGGCATGTCACAGGCTGGGAGTTCGTTAAATCTATTGCTTCTCTTGTATATTAGTCTATTATAAGTGGTATTTTATGTTTATTTGTTGGTTTAGCTTGTTTCTTTTTTTGTTTTTTGTGATTGCTTGGGTATAGGGGAAACCCTTGAATTTTTTTTTGGTGAATCTGTGGTTTTAATAAACTTAGATACCCCTTATCATATTCCCCTTTCATGTGTACATATTCCTTTCATATGTAGATATCCCTTTAATGTGTACATACCCCTGTTATGCTATTCTGGCTGGATTCAATGGCAGATGGAGTGTTTACTAAAAGCAAAAAAAAGTTGCTCAGGGGTATGCTCATTTGCAAGGTTGAACATTTGCCTCAGCCTACTGCATGAGCACTACAGCATGTTCAGCATTGAAATACTGAACAAGGTACACACACAAGGTGCACCAGCATGGAATTTGGGTGCTTGACTCCAGCTTGAGCTGAGGCTTGATTCAAGCTTGCTGCATCTCAACTGCAAGCAGTTTCTAGAGTTTTTCTTGCAGTGTGTCCTTCTTTTGTTTTGTTGTCTTTTCTTTCTCTAATCATGTTTGCAATTACCTTCAGTTTGATTCTTAACATATTTACAGTCTTGTTCTCGGAACCACCACTCCTCAAATCAAAAATCCAAACAAGGCAAACACAGCATGTCCAATTCAGAAGGAACGGACAACATTAATCAACAAAACATTCTGTTGCTCAATGGCGATAACTACGTGCATTGGAGCGACAGGATGATGATTTATCTACAAGGAAGAAAGCTTTAAAATGTCTGCAAAAACAACGTTGATAAGGAACCAGAAGAAGACTTCAAGGCCACTTTCAAAGAAGAAAACTTCCTGGCGATTTCTCTCATCATGGCTAGGCTTGAAGAGAATTGTTTTAACAAGGTTGTAAACTCAGAAACTTGTGACAGTGTTGTTCTTCTTTGGTCAAAAATTGCTGACTGCTATGCCTCTCAATCCATTATAAACCAAGGGCACGTATTCATGAAGTGGTTGCAATCAAGTATACTGGTGATCTCCAACTCTTTATTGACGCTATCAGAAAACAACTTCGCAAGATTGAACTGGTCAAAAAGAAGATGCCTGGAGATGTCCTCTCTTACGAAATTTTGGGCAAACTCATGGGAAATAAAGAGGTTGATATGATTGTAGACAAAATCACTCTCTCTGAAGAATCCATTGCGACCCCGTACAGTTTTCTTGAAGCCCTTTGACTTTTCAGAACTCACACTTTATCCAAGGCTCTGCATCAAGACAGCACAAAACAACCAGCTTCAGCTTTAGTTACCTCAGCTCCATCTAAATTCCCTCAGAAAACCGTCCATCTCTGCGCGGGAACCAAGCACAATCCTCTTTCCACTTCCCATCCCAAGAGCAGGTGCTATCACAAATATCCAAATCTAAGGACCCAGAAGCCAAAGAATGCCAGAGCCTCTCTTGCTCAAGCATCCGTTTTTGTCATTTCTGCTTCTGGAAATATCTCTGACAAAACTGTTGTCATGAATACCGCTGCCACTCATCACATGCTTAGCAATTGAAACTTGTTTACAAACTTGACTATGGAGGAAGTGTTGATCACCACTGGAAATCCCAACAATTCCCTTATTGCCAAAGGTCATGGATCTGCCAGAATCTTCACCAATGGGAATATCATGACGCTTTCAAACTGTCTTTATGTTCCCTCAATTTCTCAACAATTGATCTCCCTTGGTATTCTCTTTCCTGGGACGCTTGTAATCCAAAAACAAGATGGATCCTTCTCAATCTTGGACGGAACCCGGACTGTCTTCACCGGTGAAATCATCAATGGATTGCTTCACTCACAATACTCGGTCCCAGCCACCTTCCTTTCTCAAACTATAACCACTTCCAATATCTGGCATTATCAACTTGGTTATCCCAATAATCAAGTTCTGAAAACCATGCGACTGTCCTCACACAATCCAAACAACTCATGTCAAGTGTGTCTTTGTTCTAAGATGACTTGTCTCCCTTTCTCCAATCACTTCTTGTTGAGTTGGAGAGCTGTCACTGTTTCATTTCTATCTCTCCATTTGTGTGCTACATACATGTCACTTCTTTTCTCACATTTCACTTCAGTTTCACATGTTCTTGTAGTATACTGGAGGCAGAAGAAGTGGAAGGTTTCCTTTTTCCCCATCCTTCCACCATCATCAAACACTCCTTGGCGTTGTGCCTGCTGCCTCCAGGTATGTTCTCATTTCCATTGTTCTCTTTCCTTTTCTCTCTTCTTTCTTTCTCTTCCTGTTTTCCTTCTCTGACAGATGCAATCCCATATCCTTCCACCATCATCAAACACTCCTTGGCGTTGTGCCTGCTGCCTCCAGATCTGTTCAGATCATCGCTTCTCCTCAGAACTATTTCCTCTTCATCGTCTCCATATTGATCTAGTTGGACCCATCACTCCCTCCACCCTCTCTGGATTTAAATATTTTATGACAGTTGTTGACCAATTTTCATCTTTTAAATTTGTGCCATTTCTCAAGGCAAAATTGGATGCCCTCAATTCCCTCAAGACTCTGATTGCCTCTGTGGAGAACATTTAGGAGTGTTGTTAGAAGGAGATTGTCTCCAATAATGGTGGGGAATCTTTCAATCAAGCCTTTGACAAATTCACTTCAGAAAAGGGGATCTCTCATTTTTTCTCACCACCATATACTCCCAAGCTCAACGGCTTTGCAGGACGTGCCAATAGAACAATCCTCGACAAAGGTCAATGTCTCTTGTACACCAGCAATCTTCCTAATTCATACTGGTGTGAAGCCATCAAAACTAACACCTTCCTCTCCAATCTACTGGTCACCCCGTCTTGCTCTAATAAATCTCTGTATGAGCTGTTGACAAACACCAATGCTCCACTCCGCCAGGTCAAGACTTTTGGTTGTCAAGTTACTATCAGTGTTCCCAAGCATCAACGGTCCTGGAAACTCGCTAGCACTGGAGAAATCAGCATTCTTGTTGGCTTCAAAAACAAGGGTTCTGTCTATAGGGTCATAAGGATTGGTGATGGGAAGCTTATCCAAACTAGGCACGCGCTGTTTGACAAATCAATCTTTCCTTCTCTTCCCTCTCCCAAGTCCAACCTTGATTCTCCAAATGACTCTCTTTTCATCAGCGACACACCAGCTTTTGTCTTAAATTTTGTGCAAGATGACAATGAGTTCCATGAATGCCCTGAAGAACCTGACTCAAAATTGGAAGACAATGACTCTAAAAGCTCTCACTCTGCCTCCACTGATGAAGATCGGCCTGAAAACACTCCTATACCCTCACTCAAAGACTCTCCTTCTGAACCTGATCCAGTCAATACTTCCAACATCATTTGTGGAAACATAACCACTGAGAATATTCTTCATCACTCTCCTCTTCCGCAAGCATTTATCATGGAAGCAAACAGCAATATTCCAAAACACTTTCATCAAGCAATCAACTGTCAAGAATCTCAACAATGGATTGCCGCAATCAATAAAGAAATTGATGCAACGGAGACCCTCAAGGTGTGGTCAGTTGTGAAGATCATTCCCGGTATAAAACTTGTTGGTACTACCTGGGTCTTTTGAAAGAAGAAAGATGGATCTTTTTCTTTTGAATTCAAGGCTTGTTTGTGTGCTCAAGGCTTTTCTCAAACTTACGGGGTTGATTTCTCAAAAAAAATTGCGCCTACTGGTCAATTAAACTCCCTTCGTGTTCTCATATCGTTTGCAGCAGCATTGAACTGGGACATTCAACAGCTCAATTTCAAAACTGCGTTCCTCAATGCAGACCTAGAAGAATCAGTTTATCTATCAATCCCCCAAGGTGTCACTGCTGACAAGAAGACTCACTGTTTAAAGCTTCATAAAGCCATTTACGGTCTCAAGCAAGCTCCACTGGCTTAGTACAATTTTCTTTCAAACCGGCTCATTAGCACTGGATTCTCCTGTGCCGTCTTGGACCCTTGTGTATTCTACCGCCTGCTACCCAATCCCATCTATCTCTTCATCCATGTAGACAATATTGTGGTCTTTGGCCCAATGGTTGAACCTTTCAAGATCACTATAAAAAACGAGTTAAACATGAAAGACCTTGGAAAAGCGGATCTCCTACTTGGCATAAAAATTCTTCACCAGAAAAATGCCATAGTTCTAACTCAGCAACACTACGTTGTAAGACTCAAAAGGTGTTTGTGAAACCCTTTTGCTGAATGGAGAAGGGGATGATCATGGAGGTGCAAACTCTGCCCTTCTATACTATCAGATAACAAGACCCACCAAGCTAAGCTTGGCAAGTTTTAATCAAGTGATAGGTCTGGTCTAGTTCCAGATGAAGTTGTTTGATGACAGGTATGTGAGAGTTGAGAGGGTTTATGATGATGGAAAGAGTGAAAGTTGACTCAATGTTTCCGGTGGGGGTTGAACACAGGTCTTCAAGAGGGTGGTATAGAAAGTTGAGAAGAGTGTCTGGACTGAGAAGGGTATATGTCTTAGTCTGGAGTTGAACCAGGAACCGGGTAACTTGTGACAGGTGCATGATATGCAACCAGTGATATGAGAGTATGAGAATATGAGAGTGAGCTCAGTGGTTATTGCAGATAAGAGGGATGATATGGTATGTTATAAGAGTGTAAGGGTGATGATAATGGCTAATGGGTGATATCTGTATAACTGGTGGGTACTGAACTGAGGGAAAAACAACTGGGGGGGAGAGAGCTTCTTATATAGACAAATGTGAGGGATTTTAGCTACAAGGGGGACCCTGGATGAGGGATTTTAGCTGGTGGGCTGCGTATAAGTGGTGTCAGAAGATACTAAATACAGGCAAAAAGTGGGGTGAGAAATGAAAGATGATGTCATACTGATGCAAGGACCGCATAAACGAAGCGGGGAAATGTCAAATACAGAAGAAATGGGGTTGGTCCCCTGCATGAGCAGTGGAGATAAGAGGGATAGAAAAGAGTATGTGTTTGGCTGGGCTGAGTATGCATATACTTGGGAAAGGTGACTTGAGGGTTGTGACAGGTTGATGACTGGGGCTGGCCGTGTCCATGAGGGTCCAAGAGGGTGTAACTTCCAATCCAGCGGGGTTCCAGTGACGCTTCCAGTGGTGACTAGGGGTAAAATTGGCCGTAGAATCCATTTCTGAGGTCCATATGGTGGTATCTTGAGGCCTAGGGTGAGTTATGTGTATGCAAAAAAACTTTTGATTTTTCACTTTTCCGTCTACCACAACGTCAACTCATATGGGATGAAATCTTGTCGACCAACTGTAACCCCTCTGGTACCAAACTCCCACCTTGTAAAATCCTCTCAGTTGGAAGTCAATGAATTCCTTTTGCTAGGCAAAAACTACCGGAGTGCTATCGGAGCCCTTGGCTATCTCAGCACCGCAACACAACCAGAAATTGCCTATGCCGTGAGCAATCTTTCCCAATTCCTCAAGAGTCCAGGCATTCAACACTGGGATGCCTTCAAGCATTTAATTTGATATCTCAGCGGCACTCCTGATTACGGTTTAGTCTACACTTGGAATTCCCCTTCTCCCCTCCAAGGCTTCACCAACGCTGACTGGGGCAATTGCCAAGTCACCAAAAGATCAGTAACGGGTTTTTTTTGCTCTAGCCCACAATCACTTGACATTTTTGCAAGCCAAGAAGCAGCCAGTCGTGTCTCTCTCCTCCTGCAAAGCTGAATTCCAGGCTCTTACCAACTTCTTGTGTGAACTCCTTTGGCTTTGTCAACTCTGTATTGAACTCCATCTCTCTGACCTTGACAAACCTATCATTATCCACGAGGACAATCAAGGATGCATTGCGGTTGCAAATTTTGAAGCCAACACCAACTCAAAATGAAACATGTTGAAACACAACTTCACTTCATTCGCAACGTCATCAAGGCCTCAAAAATCATTCTCAAGTACACTCCCACAAATGAAATGCTTGCCAACTTCCTCACCAAATTGGTTCCGCTGTGAGAATAAAGGCTGGTATTTTGGTAGAAATGTCCGCTGACCACCCTCTTCAAGAATATATGTGTTTGGGATGTGTGAGTCTTGGTAACTGGGCTCCGCACTTCTACTATTGGCTAGCCTTCAGTGCTCCTCTCTAAGCCTGATCTATAGCGTAATAATCTGCAAGTGAAGAAAGCTCCGCACTCCGCAAGCACAGAATCCGCAAGTAACTCTGTAAGTAAAGATAAGGTCACGTATAACTCTCCAAATACTCTAGTACGTCTTTAAGTGTAAGTACAATGATGAGAATCCCATAAGATGATAGGATAGTAGGATCAGGAAAAGAGAAGAGAAAACCGTGAGCCTCCACCCATCCTTCCCTCCACGCACATCACCATTCCCACCCAATCCCGCAGATCCAACACTTTCCTGCACTAGTCCTCCAGCTCCGCCTGTTTTCCGCATGTCATTGTCCCAGACTCCGCTCCTCTCCGATGCTTGCCCTCCCACCGTCCTCTGTCTAGCCCCGCCAGTCAGTCTCTAACCACTGCCTCCACCCCGGTTCCAACCGCTGGTGGAACCCGCTTCAGCTGACGTGGCTCACCTGCTGACGTGCCACTGCTACCAGTCCACGTGTGTAGTCCGCTGCAGTCCAGCCCTGTCTTTCCGCTCCAGTCCAAATACCTGATCCGAAATTTGCAATCCACAATCCGTACATTCCATCTGCGCACAACTTTCTGTAAGCTATCTTAACGTGCTTTTCTGAAATCATCCTCAGTGCTTATGTCAGTGTAATGCACTCTGCCTGAGCCGCTCTGTGCATTCCCGCCCGTGCTATCTCTGAGTTAGGCCAAGTCTAGTGCAGCAATTGCAAGCTACCATGGTTATGGGCACGGGAGAGGTGTCGAGTGTGGGAGCGGATGAATGTGTGGGAAGATCCTGGGGGCAGGACTTCGACACTGGGGTGGATGTGGTGATTTATATAGGCATGCGCAGTAGAATGTCCACTCGGGGATAGTGCGGGCGGGAATGCACAGAGCGGCTCAGGCAGAGTGCATTCCGGTGACATAAGCACTGAGGATGATTTCAGAAAAGCACGCTAAGAAAGCTTACGGGAAGTCAGGCGCGGACTGGAATGCACGGATTGCGGATTGCAGATTTTGGATTGGGTATTTGGATTGGAGCGGAAAGACAGGGCTGGACTGCAGCGGACTACACACGTGGACTGGTATCAGCAGCGTGTCAGTAGGTGAGTCACGACAGCTGTAGTGGAGGCGGTGCTGAGAGACTGACCAGCGGGGAATAGACAGAGGACGGTGGGAGGTCAAGCGTCGGAGATGAGCAGAGTCTGGTGTAAGGGTTTCACCCTTACTGAAACTAGATTGTACTAGGAGAATTGTAGTTATGCTTATACATAGTATTTGTTGCTCTACATATCTTGTACTCAAGTTATGACTCACTCTCTTCTTTTTCTTCTCAAGCTGGTCTTCACCTTGAGGTTCTCCTTCTCCTTTTTCCCCAACTTCTCACATCTATATAGTGAAATACCATTCTTTTTGATAGACTTCTGGCCTTTGGCCCTCAGTCCCATTGTCTTCTTCAGTGAAGGGATTCCAATCCTTACATCTGGGAGAATGATGTGCGGAAAAGCAGGCGGAACTGAAGGACTAGTGCAGGATTGGGTGGGGATGGTGATGTGCGTGGAGGGAAGGAAGGGAAAAGGCTCATGGATTTCTCTTCTCTTTCCTTATCCTACTATCCTATCATCTTATGGATTACTCAGGGTTTTACCTACACTTACGGACGTACTAGATTATTAGGAGAGTTATACGTGACCTTATCTTTACTTTGAGAGCTACTTGCGGATTCTGTGCTTGCAGAGTGCGCACTTGCAGATTATTACGCTATAGATCAGGCTCAGGGAGGAGCGCTGAAGGCTAGCGGATAGTAGCAGTGCGGAGCCGAGTCACCAATAATCACACAGCCCGGACACAAATATTCCTGAAGAAGGCGGTTAGCAGACATTTCCACCGACTTACCAGCTTTTATTCTCACAACAGCCAGCCCCAGTCATCAACCTGTCACACCCCTCAAGTCACCTTTCCCAAGTATACACATACTCAGCCCCAGCCAAACACATACTATTTTCTATCCCTCTTATCTCCACTGCATATGCAGGGGACCAACCCCATTTCTTCTGTATTTGACATGTCCCTGCCTCATTTATGCACCCCTTGCAGCTGCATGTAGTCTTCTGACCCCATTTCTGCACTCCTTGCATTAGTCTGAAACCACCCATGCACCCCTTGCATGAGGTACCCCTGTATTTGACATTTCTCCGCTTTGTTTATGCACTCCTTGCATTAGTATGACATCATCTTTCATTTCTCACCCCACTTTTTCCCTGTATTTAGTACCTTTTGAAACCACCTGTACACAGCCCACCAGCTAAAATCCCTCATCCAGGGTCCCCCTTGTAGCTAAAGTCCCTCACATTTGTCTATATGAGTATCTCTCTCCCCCAGTTGTTTTTTTTCCTTCAGATCAGTACTCCCCAGTTATTTACATACCACCTTCACACTTACCATCACATCTATACCTCACCACAACCCTCATATTTGCAAATGACTACTGAACTCACTTTCAACTATCACATACCTGTCATCAAACAACTTCATCTGGAACTAGAGTCCTAGACCAGACCTATCACTTGATTAAAACTTGCCAAGCTTAGCTTGGTGGGTCTTGTTATCTGATAGCAGAAGGGCAGAGTTTTGCACCTCCATCATCCCCTTCACCATTCAGCAAAAGGGTTTCACAACCACTTTTGAGTCTTACACCAATGAGCGGTGTGGTGCTCCATTGGTGTGAGAATGCCAAAAGCACATTGCAGAGGTATTGGGACAGCATAGATATAGCTATCATTCATTATAAGAGGAGGAAGTTATATATAATACAAGCAGTGTATGTGTACATGGGAGGGATGGAGTCATTACAGATGGATGGATGATGGATGGTGTTATCATGGATGGAACAGCAGACTAGGATTGTGTAGGATTGACGGTGTGATCAGGGATGGAATGGAGGACCATGACTAGGTAGGATGGCAGGGAGGTGGAGGGATGTTATCAATAGAAGAGGTGGAAGGTATTGGGAGCACATGTCTCAACCAGGAATGGAAGGGAGGATGGTGTGGTGTATCAATTAAGGCAGTATTATAAGGGTATATTACTTGTATAAGGGTATATTACTTGTATAAGGGTATATTACTTGTATAAGGGTATATTACTTGTATAAGGGTATATTATCTTTCTAAGGGTGGTATATTACTTTATAAAAGTCTAGGATTCAGTATGATGGGATATGGATGGAAGTATTAATTAGGTGAGGAGGAAGTAGGAAGGAAGGAGCAAGGTGGGAGGAGAGTCTTTGACCCCCAATATTCTGGATGGAAGAAGGCAACAGCTGGACATGCAGGCATGTGGTAGGTTACACCGACAGAAGGTTGTTTGGGTCACCTAGCAACACATGATATTGCAGCATATGCAGGCAGGTAAGCTGTTCAAGAGGTTTTCCTGAAGAATCAATTACATCATTGTTTGGCAGGCAGTGCAACACATGCATGTATTGCTGTGCAACTGATATCCCCTCCTGCAGAATCCATTACCTCATTGTTTGGCAGGCAGTGCAACACATGCATATCTTGCTGTGCAACTGATATCCCCTGCAGAAAATAGCCCTCACGAGGAGTTCCCCTGGAGCTAAATTCCCTCACCCTTCAATATATAAGGAGGCCTCTTTCCCCCCCCCCCCCCCCCCCCTCATCAGATCATTTCCCCCATCAGCCTAGGAAGGTTTGGTCACAGTGGTTAGTTTAGCTACAGTGGTTAGTTTAGTTACAGTGGTAGTTTAGTGGTAGTGGTAGTGGTTGTGGTTGTGATAAGTTTGAGTAGTAGTAGTAGTGGTAGTCAGGAGCTCTGGTAGTAATTAAAGTGCCTTATCAAGAGATTGTTAAGGCCCCGTTTTGCTGCCGCGTTATACGTCATAAATGGTCAAATTTATGACGCGCGACCCCCAGGGGTTTCAAAGTTTTGGTGGCAACGGGGGGCGAACTTTGGGTTGCGGCGTCATAAATTACACAATTTATGACGTATAACGCGGCAGCCAAACGGGGCCTAAGGAAAAGATTATTACCAACTTCATCCACAACAATTATAAAAATTAGTAGTAGTAGTAGTAGCAACCAGGAGCTCTAGTATTGATTAAAGTGCCTTATCAAGAGATTGTTTAAGGAAGAGATCATTACCAACCTTCTCATCAACAACCCAACGTCAACAACAATTGTATCTTACATAATTAATCCCACTGGATTATATTATCCCCCATCATCAGAAGCTGTAACAGATCTGCAAGATTAGTGATTTGATGCATCTAGGTCTGATAGAGATTACTATACAAAATTAAGATCTATCTTGGAATCAGCCACATCTTTACAAATATTGATTACAATACTCTTATTTATTTGCATAGTACCATTAGTGTTGAATTATTAGCTGTCAATCCACCATTCTTGCTCCGGCGCAACTCGCAGCAAGCAAGATCAAGCTTAGGTTAGGCTTCAGAAACCTAACCTAACTGACCCCGGTCCCTTTAGCGTGTGGCATCTGGATTCCACTTTCATTATCAATCTCATCCTTCCTACCTTTGAACTCTCCTCAAAATCCTTTGATTGATCACCAATTCACCTCAACATCAGTCAGCCCACTCGTTCCGACTCTTTCTTCAATTAACTCAAAGAACTCACTTGGACAGCTGATCAGGCTTCCAACTTGGTTAGAAATGCTTTGCATGTCCGGATCAATCCTCATCTTGGCGTCACTCCCTTCTTCCTTGATCTTCATCACTAACTCTCTTTTGTTTCCATTTAGCTTTCCAGCCCTTTGACCATTGTCTATCTTCTCTGATTTCCTTATCATCTCTTATCACCTATTAAATAGGGTTTGTTATTTTTTGTCTCTCAATCACTCCTGTTTTCCGTTGACTAATCTCTCTCAATCATATCTCAGTTCTTGGCCGCTCTTATAATCTCCAGATCATATTCTTGTCCATCTTTATATTCAGCACAGTTACATTTGGGTTGGTTTATTCTCTTTTTCTTATTTGATCTTATCTTGTTTTTTCTCACTATTTTTACCGTGTTTTTTTGTCAGTTATGGTTTTGGTCCTTTGAAATATAGCCTAAGCTTTTATAATTAGAGGTGCAGGTCTTTCAAGCCACCCGTTGTGGTAAGCCAATCCTGATCTACCCAGAAAGCCAGCAACCATCAATCACAAGGCTGTCACACCTCAAGACTAAATCCCACACCTCTGGCCCCCTTGTCAGCAAAGCCCAAGGCCCTCAACATCCCCGCTCAATGGTCATACCCTGGATAATAGTATTCCCTCTTCCCACACTCCCCCTCTCTTGGATAAACCCTCTCCCAAATCTCAAACATCTACCCAGATCACATGTTAACCCCTTCTTCTAGTTTTTCCTTAGAACCATGTGCTCAAAGATGTATAAGCACCCTTGAAACCCTTCACCCTCCAAACCCAACATGATACACATTATACTAGACATAGCCCCAAACCCCACCTAGATTATTACTTCCTGAAACACTTCCTGAAACTCCTAACTCCTCCTATCTTAGATTGTAGAATATTCTACCCCTGTTATGTCTCACATATCCCCTCCTTCAACTAGGAAGATTGCACCATAGCCCCCAGAAGATGGCATCATCCCAACCCACTATTACACCATCATGTGACTCCTTGACCCACTACTCTGAACACATGGCTGTTTCATCCTATATATAGAAGTAGAATGTTCTATGCTTTCCTTCAGGCTATCCTTGTTTCCTCATGGCTCCTCTTTCTTGTGTATATAAACTGAGTTTTTTTCCTCTTCATTTTTTCATCATCAGATCCTGTCCCAGCAATCCAGATCACTGGTCACCATTCACTAGCCTAGCTTATGCCATTAAATCAGAGTGGACAAGCTTGATAGATCTATGCCAAATATATCAGGTTGGACAAACTTTATATTATCCTTGACTCCTACTATTAGATTAGTATACCCATTCACCAGGGGAGATATGTTCCCACTCCCCAGGGAGTGCCTTACTGTAACTTTTTTCCATAACTGTGCTGGAGGCCTTTGGTAAAGCAATATTGAATAGGTATGAACAAGACTGGAAGTCAGTGTGGAAATCAGTGGGAAATCGTCCTGAAATAAACCATAACTTGCCAAAAAATCATCCAGAACTCATCTATAATTCATCCAGAACTCATCCAGAATATAGTCCTTTCTTGGCTCCATGACCAGTGTGTCCTTTCCATGGAGATGTGAAAAGCCCAGCCTGTGATTTTTTCCCCCTCATGTACTCGCATACATCAGGGGGACAATTGGTGTCTCAAAACAAATTTTTTACTTTTCATGTGGCTGTGAAAGGCCCATCCTGTGATATTTCCACCTCAATGTACGCCCGTACATCAGGGTGACTATTAGCAAAGTGCAAAAAGGTTAACTTGCATGTGCACATGTGAATTTTGAAAAGCAAAAAAATACAAAATTCACTAGATCATTTTCGTGAGGAGGACAGGATATATGGTCAAAGTGAATTGGCACCGCAATCCAACCTTGACTTAACTCAGACTTTCACCCTATTAAAACAGTTTTTTGTCATTTTTATCAGCCAAATTCAAATTAATTCCCGCATTTCCAAGAAAATGGGTTTCAATTTCAATGACTGTAACATTACCACATTCCAAAAATCTAAACCCAATAATACCAAGTCAACTTTTAGTTTAATTTTGTACATCAGGGCATATAATGTGAATTACAAGAAACCAATTTTTTTGGAGGAATTACTTTTGAGAATGGGAATTTTGCTTTGCTATCCTTAAAAATCAGTAAACAGGAGCAATTGATGAGTTGGACTTTGGTGAAATATCATTTCATCATATTTCTTCCTACAGTTGTACATGGAAAACAAAAGAATTCTACACAACATTGTGTTGACTTCCAAATCAATTGTGACTGACTTTTCACTAACTTCTCCATCCAATTTACTATTTTGGGGATGAGTTACTAATCCACATCAGGCTCACATCCAACCAAAACTCACTCAGCTCTGGCACTCCCTGGGGAGTGGGAACATATCTCCCCTGGTGATTAAAGTAAAACCCTACAGACATACCTCAAGAATCTCCATAGCCACACCTTTCCTTAAGAGTCCATACTCTTATATCTTTTTCTTTTTCCCAGAGAGGCAGCCCATTAAAGTACCATTCCCTCTCCAGCTCTATTCATCCCAAAGAGTAGTTCCACATCGTCAGTTGTAATAGCCTTTCAACCTATCACTGCAAGAAAAACTCTAGAAACTTCTTGCAGTTGAGATGCAGCAAGCTTCAACCAAGCTTCAGCTCAAGCTGGAGTCAAGCACACAAATTCTGTGCTGGTGCACCTTGAGTGTGTACCTTGTTCAGCATCTCAATGTTGAACATGCTGTAGTGCTCATGCAGTAGGCTGAGGCAAATGAGCACCCCTGAGCACCCTTTTATTTAATTTTATTCAACAATCCATGCACCATTGAATCCAGCCAGAATAACATAAACAGGGTATGTACACATGAAAGGGATATGTACAGATGAAAGAAATATGTACACATGAAAGGGGAATGTGAGGAGGTGTATTAACACATAAAAAGGATATGTACACATGATGAAAGGGGTATGTATGCATGAAAGGGGTATTTATGCATGAAAGGGGTATGTGCAGTAAGGGGATTTTGCACACATGAAAGGGGTATGTACAACTGAATGATAAAAGGGAATTGAAAGGGATCTAAAAAACTCAAAGGGGACATGTAAAAATGAAAGGGTCATGAACACATGATGAAAGGGGTATGTACACATTTTGAAAGGGATACATGCACATCAAAGGGATATACACACATGAAAGGGGTATGTGTACATAAAGGGCTATGTACACATTATGAAAGGGGTGAATGCATACAAAAGGGATATATGCACATGAAAGGGGTATGTGCACATGAAAGGGGTATGTGCACATGAAAATGGTATGTGCACATGAAAGGGGAATTTGAACTTGAAAGGGGGATTTGCACAGGTATCAACTCCTGTACTTAGTTTTTTGTACCTTAGACTCACTCTTGCATAAATTAGACAATGTGCATGGAATCAACCAGTGCTTGATTCTTGCATGAGGCACAGCTTGCCTTGAGATCTTGCATCTCAACTGCAAGCAGTTTCTAGAGTTTTTCTTGCAGTGTATTAGCAATTTATTTCCCCCTCAGAGGATCTTTTCACCAAATAAAACATTTAGTGTCCCACAAGAGTCCCTACAGTGGACTTGGTACATCTGGGCCCCCTCTGCCCTTTTGGTTTAGGGCAGGTTAGGGCTGAGCCTTGCAGCATCTTGCCACCCAGCAGTGGAGTTTGGTCAATGTTGATTGTTGGTGAATTGACACAGGCAAGTTAACATTAAGTTGCCGGAATTCAAGTGCCGGCGGGTGGGCTGGCTATTTGGCTGTAAATTTGACGGCTGACACTGGGGCTGGTAGCTGACCAGTCGAGCCAACTGATACTTGGCCCCTCACGTTGTGGTGAACAAAATTGGCCACTGCGTAGGTATGGCAGGACCCCGCCGCTCCAAGATGATTCCTGGGTAACACCACCCCAAAAAGGATGGCAATGTACACACATTGCCATGATCAATACATTGCTGTTACATAGGTCTTACCACCAAGTATAACCTTGTGATACAATCATGTAACTGAGATTTAAGCTTGTTTTTACTTGGTTAACTGAGTCCCATCCCTCCCCACTCATATTGCACATACATCCTGGAAGTGATTTTGGACGATCATCCAAAATCACTACTGAGCACCCTGGCTCTACACTGGAATTATCCAAGTAAGAGAAGCTTTAGAGAATGGCCATAAGCACAAATTGCCTTCCTTTTGGGGGTGGTGCCGGGTGTTTGAGGAAAGTAAGAGGGTTGTTTCAGGAAAGTAAGAGGTGTCTTTGAGGGAAGTAAGATACATGCAAGAGTTGTGTTAGAGAAATGTTAGAGCATGGCAATGTGCACTCATTGCCATCCTTTTTGGGGTGGTGTAAAGCCGGGTGATCTGGAGAACTCCGCTCCGCTCCAAAAGTAAGTATGGCGCACAATAATTGTAAAAGGCAGTAAGGTAATGTATAAAAATAATTGCAAAAACACGTAGAAAGCCGCGGTAAACACAGTGAAATCCGCCATGAAGTACACAAAACAAAACTCCACAAGCCAAAACAACTCCACCGCCAGTAGAAAGAAAATCTCTGCACGTAAGGAATCTGTACAAGTAATAATAGTCAGAAAGAAGCAGAAAATCTCTAAAAGACATTTTGATGAGATGATGGGGGGGGAAACTCCCTCTCCCCTCTGTAAAAAAGGAAGAAAAAAAAACATGAGAGAAAGAAAAACCATCCTCCTCTGCCTGCCTCTCACGCACGCCATCCACCAAGCCGTGATCCCACAACCACGCACGTCATCTGTCCATTCCGCTCTCACACAGATCTTCTGTCAACTTTGCTGCAAGGCATTGCCCACCGTCAGACCCCTCTTGCCTCTGTCTAGCCTTCAAGGCCGGGTTCTCACATGCTGCCTCCACCCCAGCTACACCCACTGATGTATCCCACTTTGGCTGCCACAGCTTCCTTGGTCACAGCCTATACTAGCCAGTCTGCGCCGGCTGCGTAAGTCAAGTCCAGCTCTGCCGCCGTGCTGTGTAAATAGCGCACCGCCTTGTAGACATCCTCCGCTCCAGCCTTGCAGAATCCGCATCCCACAACCTCCACAAACCTGTGCAGCCAATTTGGTTCCCTGACCCAGATTTACCACCACAACGTCAAATTGACAACCAAAACTTTGATTATGTGCAACTGCTGTGTATGTCTTCATAAGTATGTGCCTTGGTTTATGTGTTTGTGTGTAGGTGTGTCACAGTGTCTGTTTGTGTGTCACAGTGTCTGTTTCTTTCATTAATAAATATTGAAATACATAAATACATATAAATGATGTTCCAATCAAATGCCTGCCATGAGTCCCCGGGCTGATCTGGTTGATTCAGACCAGCCCGATCTCACATACATCCTGGTCCCGGATCAAGTATCTGTTGCCCGCCGATGAGCACCTGAGTGAATCACGGGGGGACTGCGGTGGTGCGCCATTCCAAGTTACGCAAAAGGTGCATGACCAAATTGCGCAATGGGGACGGTTCATGATGCCCCAGGTGCGTCATGGTGGTGCGCCCCTGGGACATGTCAAGACTGAGCGCTACGGTTGCGGTCATTACTTTGCGGGGTCCCGGGGGCACAACACTATTGCCCTCGGGGCGCCCCATCTGCCCCGGCGTGTAGTCTAGTGTTCCCATGTATAATTTATCTCGTTCTAACAATCTCATGCTTGTGTGTTTCTTTCATCTCATTTCTTGTCTCATTCTTATTTTCCATGTTGTATTTGGATATTTTGGTCCTGTACACCACTTGTACATATGTTATGCTCATTTCTATAAATATCTACTGCTTTTATTTTATAAAGAAATAATGGAAAACACAACATAGTGCCGATCTTCTCAGTTTCATAGTCCAAAATTCTAGCCTTAGGCTGGCTTGAACAATATAAGGGCTGGATCTCGCAGGGTACCCAGCTACTCTGAGCTAGCCCGGCGCCCGTCCCGCGGGTATACCCGTCACTTGGGTACCAAAATCAAGTAGCCTGAGCTGTACCCACGGGAATCGGGAACGGGATCAGGGTACCCACGGGATTGACAGGCGACGGGTATACCCGCTGTCCCGCGGGTATACCCGCATCCCGTTCCCGATTCCCACGGGTATGGCCTGTAGACAGTAGAGGCCCAGGGGGAAGTCAAAGAAGGTCAGGACTCAGCACCACGTGTATGACCTTCTTTGGCTTCCCCAATACCACAGCAGCATGACTTGAATCATTGAAGATCAAGAAGAAATCAATGTGATTGAAACACCTAAGGAAGACCGCCCTAAAAACCAAAAAGCTGATTTGGAAACCACTACTCCCTTGCAGAGAAGTTGGGTTTGGGCGCACTTCAAGGTTACCAAGGACAGCGAAAAGGTACAATGCCGAGTAACTACCAAGAAGAAAAACTCCCCGTGCAATCAGATTTTGCAACAAGACCCGACTGGAAGTACAAAGTCCATGAGTGAACACCTTTGACGGCTTCACAAAATATTACCACCTACCCAGGAAAAGATGAATCAGCTGTTGCTCCCCAACTTATTGAAACGTCAACGTGTTGAGCAGCGGGTAAGTTTTATTTTTACCGCACTTGAGGCTTTTTTTGGGTGGTTGAAAGTTATAGCTTGTCTCTCTCCTATAGCCTGTACTCGCAGTTGATCTGCTGAAACAAGCCATCACATACCTTGTTGCTGAGGCTGACTTGCCGTACTCGATCGTTGATTGGAAGTCCTTCAAGCATCTCTTGGAGTTGCTCAATCCAGCGACATCCAACATGGAATTTGGAAGGAAATGCATCTCCAGAGAGGTTGACATGCTCTATGTTGCCCACTGGAACCATCTCCAGGACCAGCTCCAACAGATGAAGTATCTCTCCTACACCGTTGGCGCGTGGACCTCGCCAAATGCAAAGGCTTTCATGGCCATCATGGCACACGGAATTACCTCGGATTGGAAGATTTATGTTCTTGTTGGAATGCCACCGGTGACTGGTGAGTATTTTGTGTACAAATAATAATAAAAGAATTCAAATTGATATGTATGTGAATGTGACCTAGGTCGTCACACTGGCCAAAATTTTGGCAATACTTTTGCTGATTGCCTGCTTGAAATGGAAATTTTTGATGCTTTGAACTGCATCACAGCTGACAATGCATTGAGCAATGCAACCTATGTCCGAGGATCACCTCAATGTTGTGAAGGGTTTCAAGCTGTCATAGATTTTGTAAACAGCCAATCTCGATGTGCTTGCCCCATCAAGAACATGACTTTGGTGTTGGATGTTCGCACTCGTTGGAACTCCACCTACTTGATGCTTGAACGTGCACTGAAACTCAGATTGGTCTGCACAACATACTGCGGTTCGAAGGGCGAGGTAGCCAAATTCACCCTCCTTGATGTTGAATGGGAAAAACTCAAGCAGATGACCGAGTTCTTGGCACCACTCCACGAGGTTACAAATATACTCTGTCGCTCAAAGTACCCAACACTAACAATGGCCCTTCCAATTTACATTTCACTGATAAAGACCATTTATCAAGTCTGATCGAAGTATAACTCGGAACAACTCATTCCAGCTGCCGATGAGATGGTGGCAAAGCTATCCAAATACCTCATCCTAGCGTTAGAGAAACCGGCCCCAATCTGTGCGATGATTCTCAATCCTCAAATAAAACCAAGCTACTTCAAAAAAAACAAAGGTTTCTTTGCTGCTCATAACATATCAGACATTACGCCGGAGAAAGCAATGAAAATCTTCCGAGCCGAGGCTGTTGGAATTGATGGAATATGTGCTTCATGCCCAATATGTGTGGCTGAGCCTTATCATTGTATCATCCAACAGTTACCTGTAAGACCAATGTGTGTTTAGCTCAGTGGTATTAGAGCAGCTCTCATGAATGTAGAAGGTCATGGGTTCAAATCCCATAACACACAATTCTTTTCACTTCATTGAACATTTACAGAGGCCAAAAGCTATGATAGAAGTCCTAGTCGGACTGGTACTGCTAAAGACAACGCTGCCAGTGCCAGCAAATCAGCCAAGTCGGCAAAGACCCCGAAACTGAGCGTGATTGAGGCGGACATATTTGGCAAAGCTTTGGTTGCCAACGACTTGACGGCCGAGATCAATCAGTACATTGCTGAGGTAAATGAGAGGCCAAGCTGCGACATCCTTGCCTATTGGTCCCGAAACAAAAAAATCTACCCTTCTTTGGCTTTGATGGCCACCTGTTTCCTTGGTATCCCGGCGACAAGCGCACCTTCGGAACGAGTCTTTTCGCGATCGAAGACAATCATTGGTTCTCAAAGACATAGCCTTGGCAGCTCTTCAATCGAGCACCTTCTCTGTCTGAAGGAATGGTACCAGAAGTTCGACGAAATGATGGACTCCCCTACCGTTACCCTCCACCCAGAAGACGACACAGATTTGCATAACTCCAATGGCAACGATGCCAACAATGCCAACGACGGCGATGATGAAGATGGCATCAATGATGATGAGTACAGTTAGGATGATTGAACATCCTAAATCTTATTACACAGTACTGTAGTATTGTATCATTCACCTCATCCATTATGGATGATTGAAATTAAAACTTAAGACTTCATGTGTGACACCCAATATACCCTCGAGTATCTCTGAGGGCGCCCGTGGACCGTACCCGCCGGTAGGCCGGGTACGGTCCAGGCAAAGAGGCGTCCCGGAGCCCTATACCCGCGGGGCGGACCGCGGGTATACCCGGAGAGGCCGGGAACGGGGGCCAGCCCTAAACGATATCATCGGTGAAGAAGCTGGTTCGCGTTTTGTTTCAACACGATGTGGCGATAGAGCGCACCACTATCGCCAAGAGCCCAACGGCAGCGACCTGACGTTGGAATCTCGTTCAACTTCAAGGGACTGGGACGTGGTTGGAGTGCGTCGTAGATAAGGAGGCCCGAGATGAAGAAAGTGATTATATAAAGTCCGTTTGGGCCGGTGAGTTCGGTAAACCACTTCGTCCACCGTCTTAACACCCACGCGGCGTTTTCTGCATCCAACTGTAGTGGTGGAGTGTTTTACCCACCGCAGTTTAAGACAGCGTTGTATGCGCTTTATAGAAGGACTATAGCAGAGAAACCCGACATTTCTACACGCATAAATGGGATTTAAACAGAAAAAAGACGATCCGGCGTGCTGAGGAGAGCGGAGAGGATTGGAGGAATCTCCAACTAGGAATTATTACCAGTCAAATCCTGCAAAGTGGGAAAGACAGTACAATTAAGAGGAGTTTTCTATAGCCTGAATAAATATATTATTCGAACGCATGGGTTCGGGTCTTCCCGCTCGCACGATGAGAGCCTCTGTCTGGCAAGAGGGATCCAAAAAGACGATTGTCCTGCCTCAAGGGCGGCGGCCCAGCTTGCCGTTGGGCAAGGAATAGTGCGAATTTCAACTACCATAATAATATATGTGAACTCAAGTGGATCGGCCGAAGATCCCGCGGCTTTGCCATACAGCTTCCATCTTCGTTTCTTGTCTCCCGGTATGGAGTCATAGAAAGGAGGCCGAAAGGTACTCAAGCGAGGGTCATCAATCAGATCACTCAGCATCTTCTAACAATTACAAAACACTGGTACGTCTTGTTCTTTTGGGCTTGAATGTTTGAATATCAATGCATCTTATGTGAGAAGTGGCCCATCGGGAGAAGATGGTTTGTTATGATCCTACGAGTACATGCATAATGCGTGAGACGTCCGGTTGAATGTGGGAACCAAATAAATCGAAGATCTTTTAGGATTCTGACAAGCAAAAAAAATTGTCTGAGTCAAAAGGCTGCCGATCAAACTTAATCCATACGGAACGACCCAATGAAATCCCATGTGTACTTTTTAAAAGGGGTTTTTCGAGTGCATCGGATGGATAGCTAAACTTAGCAATAGGATTGAACGGGTCTGAATCATCAGATATGGAATGCATGGAGAGCTATGGAGAGATTCGTAGGATTGAAATCCTAAGTAGATACATCATGCACACCACACGCGCGAAGAGAAAGAATTACACCAAGTGCCAGAACGAGATGGAACGATAGAGAAGATAGAGGCATGACACTGAGATTGAGCTTATGTGGCTAGCTTGACTGCCGGCAGCTATGATCGACCGGGAGGCAAAGCCGGAATGGAGGCCTGGGAGCAAACGCTCAGATTGAAAATGATTCGCAACATGAGAAGTATACATTGTATTTACTTAGCAAGAACTCTATTACAACTCGGACAACCGATGAAAATGGCTAAACTGAGTCACTGATGATGGATGATAGTAGACAAACAACTAAAGATAGACCACAATTCTGAAATATAGGATGGCAGAGGGGGGTGCGGATTCTCCAAGCTGGGATTTTCCTCACCCAGCCCAACTTTTCTACTAAAATTGGGACTACTGTCAAACGGTGCCTGTTTCTGTCAAACTGTGCCTGCTGCTGTCAAACTGCGACTGTGCAGTAGTAAGCTGCCGCGACCAATACCGGCGCCGAATGCTCTTTCGTCCCTCCATTTGCACCTTGAGGCTTGATTCCTCCATCCAGGAGATTCCAGAAATTACGGGGAGACATGCCTGGGCTGAAACCATTGGCTTGAGTTTATTTTCTGGGTTCCATTTTTCATCAAAACTGCTGCCCTTATAGGAATCATTCATGACTGGGTTATGGGTGTGCAGCCAATTGGACATTGGACTGCCGGGATTTCTAGAATTAAGTTTGCTGCGACTCAAACTGAGATATTATTCGAAATCAACTTGGACAGTAAAGTTTGGCTGGGTGAAGAAAATCCAACCCTGGAGAATCCGCACAGATCCGCACCCACCTCTGCCATCCTTTTTCAGAATTGCTGAATATCTGTATTCGTTTGTCTATCGTCATTCAGTTTAGCCTTTTGCAGTTTCTCATTCATCGGCTTACCCGAGTAATAAAGTTTTTACTAAACTTCTCACGTTGCGATTCATTTTCAACATGGGCGCTTGCTCCCAGGCCTCCCTTCCGGCTTTTCCTCCCGGTCGATCATCGCTGCCGGTAGTTAAGCTAGTCACGTAAGCTCTATCTCAATGGATCGACATGCCTCTCTCTTCTCCATCGTTCCCTCTCTTTCTGGCTCTTGGTGTTGATTCCTTCTCTCTCCCCCTCTTCCTCTTTGTGCGTGTGGTGTACATAATTGTATCTATTTAGGATTTCTAGGAATCACTCCATGCATTCCATATCTGATAATCAATTGAGTCCCGTTCAATCATTTACTGGCTATTCTTTTTAGTTATCCATCCGACGCACTCAAATAACCCCTTTTAAACAATGTGGGACCCCATTGGGCCGTTCCGTATTGTTTGATCTGTAGCCTTTTGACTCAGATAATTTTTTTGCCTGTCAGGATTCTGAAAGATCTTCGATTCATTCGGTCCCCACATTCAACCGGACGTCTCACGCATTATGTACTCGTAGGATCATAAAACCATCTTCTCCCGATTAGCCAGATGCATTGATATGAAATTCACACTATGTACTCCTTGCCCAGCGGCAAGCTGGGCCGCCGCCGTTAGGGCAGGACAGTCATCTTTTGGGGTCCCTCTTGCCAGGCAAAGGCTATCATCGTGCGAGCGGCGAAAAAAACCCATCAGTGCCGATGGACTTTGGACCCATGAGTTCGAATATAAAAAAGCAGCGTTTGCTTTTTTGTTTTGCTTCATCCTTTCCTTCATCATCATCTTCAGACCGTTATCGTAGCCTATATTGCAGCTTTAGATATCACACCTTTTAGATAATATAGCTAAGGAAAACTCCTCCTGATTCTACTGCCGTTCCCACCTTGCAGGGACGTTGAAGAACAGCTCCAGTCATAAAACAATCCCTGCTCCTTAATTGCCCCCTGTGACGGGTAAAATAATTGCAAGTTAGACTGGTTTAGATTCCTCCAATCCTTTCCGCCTGCCTTAGCGCGCTGAATAGTCTGTACTCTGTATACATCACACATACGTATAGGATTGTCGGTTTTCTCTGCTGTGGTTTTTCTATAAAGCGCATAGAACGCTGTCTTAAGCTCCTCATTAACAAAATAGCAACATGGGCTCTGTTCATGCGATGAGTAGTGCTGAGTTTCCGTTCTTATCACTACATCTTTTAAGCCACTCATTCTCGGGAATCTTCTTCACACATCGATTCGACTTCGGGAACCTCTTGTCGGGAGAACACTCCACCACAAACAGTTGGATACAAAAAAACGCCGTGTTGGTGTTAAGACGGTGGGCGGAGTGGTTCACCGGGCCACATGGACTTTATATAATCAGTTTCTTCATCTTGGGCCTCCTTATCTACGACGCACTCCGACCACGTCCCTTGGATGGTATTCCAACGTCAGGTCGCTACTGTTGGGCTCTTGGCGATAGTGGTGCGCTCTATCGCCACATGAAGATCAATAAAACGCGAACAACCTTCTTCACCGATCAAGCCAACCGTGTCGGCCCCTTGAGCCAAGTAATGCTTGGACCAGCTGGGAGTTGGTTTGGGAGACTGACAGGTTTGGGCTCTCATATCATTGTCCTCGCCGATGGGCGGCAGCTCATTGAAGTATGTGGCAAGAGGTCGCGAGAGTTTCCTGACCCTGGCTTGACTCTGGACATGTTGGTATCTTCCTTTTTTCTGATCTTCTCACAGCGTTCCTCTACATGTTTGTACATGCCACTACATGTCTTCGTCCGAGTGGCGCCTGCTGAATGCGAAGTTCCGAAAGCTAACGAGCATGCCTTGTTATCCTTGCCCCTCTTACGACATCAATCATTGATCTCTCAGCTACAAGGGCATCATTCCGAACGGGCAACTAGCTCTGCCAACCGGTCCAGCATTCAAGCACCATCGCCGAGCGTGAGTTACATCAGCTTTTTCATCACTCTATCTCCGGTTTTGCCACTCCGCTCTTTCCATGCCACCTGGTGGGCGTTTCGCCATTACATCGCGTGGCAGCGGAGTGAAGCCATTCAAAATCCGACCGCGATGTAATTATAATCATAACTCTCTCATATTTACATAGTCTTGGTGATTCTACGTCATCCGTCTCATTTCAATCAAACAGTGGTGGCACAAACGTGCCAGTCTTTAACCTTAACGCGATAGTACCCTTACATAGACCCAACTTTCCTTCCCCATGATCACATATCACGATAACGTAAATCATTTGCTAACTTTCGACTGATCTCCTTGCTCTATAAAAATGTCGTTACAGCATAGCGCATTCAATGTCATCTTCCCACTTATCACAAGTGACGCCAAAAATCACCAACTCCGTCATTGAGCTCATTCAACTATGTGAGACCTGGTCACCTCTGTCCTTTGATATTGCGTCTGTAGAAGGCTAATCCTTGTCTTACGCAGGGAAAAAACGAAGCCAAATTCTCGATGAAAGTGGGGAAAAGTACTTTAAAGCAGCTCAAGATCTGAGATTGAGTACAATGGTTAGTTTGTTCATATCCAATCAACGCTTCCCATGGGCTTGACTAATCACTGTGAAACCCTTGGCCATGTTTTAGGATACCATCTCAGACATCATCTTTGGCAAACCTTTTGGTGTGATGAGTGCGAGACTTTCTCACCTCGACAATTCTAATGGCGCCTTATCTGCGGATGCCAGACCTCAGTTTCCAACTCTCGCGCGTGCCTTGAATGTAATTATTGCGCAGGTTGCTGGCTGTTATCTTGCACCATCAAAGCCACTTTTTTGGTTTATTCAGCGACTCTTCAACAGGGAATGGCGTCAAGCCAAGTCTACGGTCTTTGACTATTTGAAGAACGAAGTTGAACGAGAACGTGTAACTCTCTTGGAGGAGCAAAGTTTTGGAGGCGTCGATTCTAAGGACCCAGACAACGTTGACAGTATACTTTCGTTGCTGGTCAGAGATGAACAGCTGTCTAAGTTGAGGGGCGAGAAACCGCTCAGCACAGTAAGCAGCTATATATTTAAAGTATCATAATACCATCGATATACTGATTAGTGATCCCTGTAATTTTGGTCCACAGGATGAGATCACTCAGGAGCTCTTAGTTTATTGGGTTGCTGGTCATGGTGAGTCACCTCCCCCGAAGCTTCTCTTGATTGAAATGGATCACATCAACTGAAGAAACTTGTCCAAATTACCATTATAGGTACAATGGCCTGCACTTTGGCGTGGGCAGTAAAACTGCTATCAAACAATCCAGAGGTCCAATACAAACTTCGGGAACAACTACTCAACACGCTCCCGAGCTTGAATGAACGTCCCCCCACCTTCGCCGACTTGAAAGTGTGCAGCTCGGATCTCGGCTACCTTGATGCGACTTGCTTTGAGATCCTTCGATGCGGAAAAGTGCTAGGGGAGGTGTCGCGAACTAGCCGAGTGGATACAGTGGTGATGGGGCATGTCATTCCCAAAGATACTGTCGTAATGATGCCCCATAGTCGCTTAGGCGGTGCGCAGAACTGTGAATCCGAATTTCGACCGGAGCGCTGGATAGATTGTGATGGGAAATTTGATGCACAACTTCCTGGTCCTCTACATGTCTTTGGACACGGGCAACGGGGCTGCTTTGGAAAAAATCTTGCGGTTAGTAGCAGCTCGACCAATGAATTCCATTTCTGCCACCGCTTCTTAAACTTTGAAATTGACTTCGCATTTCATTCCAGGTTTTGGAGTTGAAATTATATATCGCGATGCTTTGCATGGAGTTATTCTTTGATCGAGTGCCGGACGAAGTTAATTCTATGGACGCCGTAGAGCTGGTGGCCAATCACCCGCAAACCTGCGTTATCCGCCCGATACCTTGGGCCAAGATCAACGACGACTTATAATCAACGATTCATCTATGAAATCCGTCATCTGTATCATCAACTTCAAGGACCACCTGACCATTTACATCGTTTTTCTAAGATATTTTCTTTACTCCCCGCAACCATAGACTCTTTAGTCCATCAATTCGCTTTTCGTTGGTGGTCTTTCATACTGAAAATCACTTTATAGATACCCAAAAGTAGATCATTATCGCAGATTGTTTCCATTTTCACACATTGTCCAAAAACGCATCGTCTGCAGTTATATATACACATTTACATTCATCCAATATAGACGAGCGAACTGCCGAAACATTTTTTTGTACTTCTACAAGATTCATTTATGTTTAGTTCAATCAATATAACATTAAGCTAGATATTCGTCAATTTATCCTTTATTAGTGGAGGACTTCCCGTGCGATCTGGGACTCTCACAGATGTCAATATAGACCCGAAAAGTCTAGATTTTTGCAGGGAAATCTAGCTTTTTGGGGTCCAGATCACTTCTGGGAGACCCACAGATTCCGACGGGAAGTCCTCCAGTGATCATATAATTAGAAAAAATTGATGATCGGAGAAAAATAAGACAATATGACATCTAACTTCTAACTTCTTGCAGGGAATGTGGTAGAATGTGGTACTTAGCTACTACAAATAGTGACTGATAGAAATAGGGCCAAGCAATTTGATTCTAAAAATGATCGAAATCATCTATGTAATTCATTGGTTGCCAACTACTAGCGATTACCTCAAGCATTTTTGCAGCTTCGCCCCAAGTCTATTTCGCTGGTCATTTTGATGTTGAGCGGTGCCGTCTAGAGCTTGGACCGGCGGACTCAAAGCGGAGCCGGCTCAGTCAGGCTATCGCCGCCGGCAACACGGCTTCGGCCGTGTCACGCGAAAACACAAACAAATTGCAATAGCGATGCCCGGGTCCGGCGCCAACCCGCTCCGCCGCCGGCCACTGTAAATATTCAAATCAAACTAGGTTGAGAATTATCATATGCATTAGAATCATGGTTTAAGAAGCGGGCACGTTTTCTCATGGTTTGCGAAGCTTGCAATCAAGAAAACTTCTCTCACTTCAAACCGCACCTTGTTTTGGCGGCTGAGACTGAGAGGACACCAAAATGGCAAAGCAGTTCCAATACGACTGGGTCTGTCTGGATACTCAGTGGTAGTTAAGACCCGTAGAAGTATCATCGCGGGTGTGACTGCACTGTGCCATGAAGGCGCCAATCCAGTCATTTCAGGCTTGAAATGTTGAATGTGCCTGGAAAGCATGCGCGATTTGGATAAGACTTTGAGGTGAGAGGCACATTGCGGACTACTATTATTTATATGGTGGCAGCCGTCTTGGGTAGCTTTCTGATCAATTATGGTGAAAATAGTTCACGAAATCATTTTGGCTTATCAGTACAATTTGGTCCAGCTACTTTTCGGGCTTCTTTTTGACCTGTTTCCACATCCGACATTTCCTTCCAACTTATTGCCGTCATGCGGTTACCAGTTTGAGAATGCTGCGCGAAAAGAACACCAAGATGATTTCGAAATGTCGCCAAAAGATACCCCATTGCACTAGTTGGTAGTGATATCTAGTTAAGAGCGAAACGGTAAGTATCAAATCAGGAATGCCTCATAAATCAACACAAAGTTCTTCACCACTTCAGCTCGAACGATATCTCCCGGTCTGAAACAATCCCAAATTATCACTTTATCTTTATCAACTTGTCTTACATCCTGGGACCGAATCGTGCCTTGAAACTCCTGTCCGATCGGCAGAGGAATGTCGTCGACCATCATGATCGACAAATGGGCTTGCGGTTTCGTCACCTTGGTAATCATTCCAATCACAGTGGTTCCCACAACCGGTACCTTCGCACATCGTGAAGAGCACTCAACTGAAATCGTCTTGAGACACACAAGAGTCGATCAGTAACTTGATTGTAAGAAGTTCGGCTCGATTCCCACTTGGATTTTCAACTCACGCCTGCACTTCTTGTTGGTCGACCCACAACAGACGCATAGAACTTCCCCTGTCTTTCAAATGTACCGAGACCACATTGATAGGTTGCCGATGGTCGAGTCTCATCCGAGGTGACTAGCTCTTGTCCAGGGATGACTGATGAGCGACTGGTTATGGAGTTGGAAGTCATTGCTGATTTTGTGTTGGAAGAGGTCCGGGTCGTAATTTTCGAAGAGCGCGAACGTGGGATGCGACGGATGCGAGCTGGCCCCTGGGGCACTTGGCGCAGTCGCTGCGGGTCACATCACAAAAGGACATGACGCGCGCGGGGAGCCCGGCTCGATCGACCCGACATCCCGAGGTGGACAGGACCAACATCAAAGAGCATTTCCCTTCCGAGGCCTAACGGGACAACGCAATATTCAATCGGCAGCTCTCATCGATCATTCAGCAAGCATCATGTTGACCCGATACGCCCTTCGATCCCGGTCGATGATTAGCCACGCAATTTCTAAGCTCAACGCCGTTCCGAAGCTTGTGGCTTACTCCACGAGGGTCTCATTGTACCCTTCGAGCAGCAGTTCCCGGAGCACCATCCCTCGATTCCGTTCAGCCAATCACCCTACGACCAACTTTCAGTCGGTTCGGTTTGCAAGTGGCGGATCATTAAGCAAGGATGACATTCAACGTAGAATCCTCGAAGTATTGGGAAGCTTTGAAAAATGTGACCCTGCCAAGGTTTGTAATATTTTGGCTGCCAGGCATGGTTGCCGTACTAAATAGCTTCCTCATCCTCATCAGATCACCCCTACCGCCTCCTTCACATCGGACTTGGGCCTGGACTCTTTAGATGCAGTCGAAGTTGTCATGGCGATTGAAGAGGTAAGATGCGATTAGCTGCCGATTTCTTCCACTTTTCCGCTCCACTAAACTGAACCCGATCGCGGATTGCAGGAGTTCTCGATCGAAATCCCAGATGAGGAAGCTGATCAGATCACTACAGTCAACGAAGGTGAGCCCCAATTCTCCAAACGTTCTTTTTCTTCAACCGCATCAGCTGAGCAAATTCTGCTCCTGCTTCTAAAACAGCTATCTCATACATCGAAAGAACCCCCGAAGCAATATAATCAATTGCTAGAGAGCCCGCGTCGCCAATGAAATAGCAAATCAAGTTATCATTGTTCTTTCCCCCATTCCTGGGTCCCTCTCAATCTCATGAGCAAAATAAACCCCCCTTTTTTACTTAACAATTGAATTCGAACTAGGGAGAATTGAAAAGCTCAACCTACAGCAATTTGTAGACTGAGCTGAGTCATCAATGATGCACTATGCGGTCATATATTCTGATCAATCCATTGTTTCATGGGCTATACAGGCTCAGAGAAGTCCATGTCCCAGACTTTTGGTAAGGTAAGATAACCAGGCTGAGATAAAAAAAAAAAGCTTTGGTGTTGATAATCACGTGGATTGCACTCCGAGAGCTCTAAATGGAGTTTTTGCAGATATTTGTACCATGATAAGCTACTATTTCAGCTGTTCTACATAACATTGGTGGTAGATTTGGCACTCTTGGAGTAGCGGAGTTGACATTATTTTTTTGTATTATGTTGTAATATCTGATGATACCTCATGGAAATATTCAGGGCGGGACTACTTGTTGGGGCAACAATCCTCCTGGTGAAACTTGTAAGCTGTTAACCTTGGAAGGATCATCCAAGCCTAAAGGCTTTATAGCCTGTTTTTCTGGGGGGAGCTTGGGAAGCCTTCCAGAAAAATGACACAAAAGATTACAAATCCACACCAATTTTGGAGTGAAAAGTTATAGCCCACTCCCATTTTGGAGTGAACAATTATAGTCCACTCCAATTTTCATTGGAGTGAACTGTTGGCCACTCCAAATTTCTTTTGGAGTGAACAGAATTACTCTCCAAGGAAGCCTGTTTTTTGGAGTGCACCCACAATGCACTCCAAAAATTTTGGACTAAAACCAATTCTACCCCATTGTCTTTTTTCACTGAAAAATTTGTGTTTTTTGAGTGCATAGTTGTTCAATCCAAATTTAGTGTATCAGATTGTTTACATACCAAACAAATCAGACTTTGCCAAAAGCATTGCAGTGCACTAAATCAGGGTTCTCAAAGAGGAATGACATCTTGCCTCAGCAGCATAATCATATGCTCATTGAACACGCCTCAAAGAATTTGTGTGAATTTGTTTTTCAGTGTGACCAAATGGAATCTCTCTACCCAATGGTTGGCCTCTATGCTAAACTACACCAAAAAGCCCCCTTACACTAGCATAGTGGCTGTTAGCTTGGTCTACTGCAGAAATAGTGTGAATGGGCTCTTAGAGGCACTACACTATGTTTTGCTGCTTTTAGCAGACCCCAAAAAGAGGAATAACACAGAATAGGGTGTATTTTTTGGTCACCAGTGGGTATTGCTACCAATGACCATTGCCAACAGCTAACATATAATTCTGTTGTTTTTAGCGGTGTAGAAATAAAGGGTGGCAGGGTGTAGAAATGACCACTTCTGCCTTCTTAAGAATGTCTACCCATGTCTTGGCTCTGCACTGCTATGTTCCGCTAGCCTTCAGTGCTCCGCAATGAGCCTGATCTTTAGTGGAATAGTCCGCAAGTAGTGAAGCTCCGCACTCTGCTAGCACAAAGTCAGCAATATCAAGTAAGCAATAAGGGTCATGTAAACTAGAGATGGCACTTTGCACCCGGGTACCCGTGGCCGGTGCGGGTACCTGCCCAAATTTTCACAAAATTTGGACACCCACACCCGCACCCGGCACCTGTTTCCGGGTGCCTGTTCCTGAAAGCAGGTACCCGCAAATGGGTACCTGATGCCATCTCTATGTAAAACTCTCCTAATACTTGAGTACTTTCCATAAGTGTAAGTACAATGATGAGTAGTAATTAAGATTATGAAGAAGAAAGAGAGAAGAGAAACCCTGAATCCCTTTCTCCCCCCTCCCCTGCATGCTTTCCTGCTTCCTTTCCAGCCCAAATCCGTACCTAGACACTTTTCCACACTATTCTGCCATCTCTTCTCAACTTCCATATGCCATACTCCTAGGCTTGACTCCTCTCCAACACTTGACCTCTCACACCCTCTGTCTAGCCCCTGGCGGTCAGCCCCTCCATGTAAGAGTCTCAATAGAATCTTCACTAGATCAATGTAGAGAGATCAGATGGTGGGACTAGACAAGACTTTTGTGTCCTGGATAGAATTCTAGAACCCTGGTTTCATTGCATGTCTAGCTCAGTAGAAAGAATCAGCTACCTCTCTCTTATTTAAAAGAGTCTTGAGAGGGAATGACAATGGAAGAGGGAAAAGGAAGGAGAAGGAAAGGACACACCAAGCTCAGTAGAAATAATAAGATACTTCTCTACTGAGCTAGGAAGGTGGTGGATGCGGGAAAACTAAGTACTTGGTGGTGGTGGTTGATTAAGTAATCTTCCTTTAACAGCTCAGTGAAACCCACATGATTTGGGGCTTCACACTCTGCCCTAGATTCCCTGGTTCACCTGCCACTGCGCCTTTGCTATCCAGTACATGCCTTTGATCCGCTGCAGTCCAGCTCTGGCCCTCCGCTCCGTTCCACAATCTGCAAGTCATCCTGCTCTGTGCCTGCAAACTTCTATATGCTTTTAGTTGTGCTTTCTGACATTATCCTGAGTGCTTATATCACCAAATTCACAGTGAGCTCAGCCGGGTGCACATTCCCGCCCACGCTACAGACATTCTGTGATATTTGCCTATATGAATCATCACAGCAGTAATGTGCTATGTTATGCTGCACCATTGCTAATGATAGTGTGTTATGGTATGATCTATGGAAAGGAAGATGGGTTCAGGATCCCAGTATCAACGGTGCAACAAATGCAATATGTGTATTGTATAAACTATGGGTGCAGTTGGACGGCGGGTGGACGTCCGCGCGGACGTTGGCCACCCCCCATCTGACCCTGCAGGAAAGGTTTGCAGAGCGGATGTTGGGAGGAGAAAAAGTCTGGAAGGTTGGGCTGACCCCAACGGCGGCTAGGCCATAAATTCCACCTGGACGTTGGACTTCAAGCTGGGATTACCCAGAAGTTGGCCGTGGGGCCCAGGGTCATGAGGAGATCCAAGAAGCAAAAAAGTGTCACACAGAGGAGTCAATCTGGCGACCAAGCCATGCATTCAGATGCTGTTCACTCACCAGTGCATTTGCTCAAGACTACTACAGCAACAAAGATCTTGACATTAGTCACCACCACAGTCAACATGATATACCCCACTCCCTACTTATCATGAAGATCAAGCCGTGTTGCACTTTGCAGCTTGTGTGCAGAGTGTGCTGCAGGTCCTACAAGGCCATACTTGCTCACCAGCTGTGAACAACAATGTTGAAAAAAGAAAAGTGGTATTCTTGCTGTGCCAGCTTGGGAAGGTATGGTGAAAGTCCCTCCTAAATCAGCCCTGTTCAGGCTATATACCTCCTGGGAGCCAAAGTCTCAAGGGACTGGCTAGAGCATTCATGTTTGTTTGCTAGATTTTCAGGTCAATGGATGACTTCCTGTCACATCTGAGACACTTGCAGTTGTGGATATCAACAAAAAAAATTCTACATTTTTTCAGGGAAATTTAGCTTTTGGGGCCATTGATACTTCTGGGATTTTTCCAGATCTTGACAGGAAGTCACCCAATGGAGGACTTCCTGGCCACTGGGAAGTCAGATTTTTCCAGATTTTTCAGGTAAATCTAGGCTCAATTTTCCAAAGTCCTAGATCTGCCTACATTTCCCTGCAAAATCTGAGAAAATCTGGTATTCCAGATTGATGGGAAGTCCTCCAATTAAGCCTAGGAGTAGGTTTGTGGGCAGATTAGCTAACCAAGGCTATCTCAAGCAGGCAAACACATTTGTTGAGTCAGTTTGAGGTCAACCTGAGGTTAGCCTGCACCAATACAATTGCTGGCCGGGATAAGTTCCCAGAAATTGTCAACTTAACCCAATAAATGTGAATGTCCTAAATTTGGTTAAGGTTTGGCGTGTGTTGTGCATGATCCGGACCTCGCTGTTTTGCTTATGCATATCCGAACTTGGTGCATACTCGTAACCCCCTGCGAGAGGCACGGCGGGCTATCGGCCCAGACAAGGTCCCAAAAACCAAGACCAAGCAGCCAGCCTCACGTCAACACCTCGACCACCTCGAAAAGCCGCAACAACCTGCAATTCGAAAATGCGTCTCGCCAAACTCAACCGTTCGATGTCCCATCGGAGGGCTATGTTCAGAAACTTAGTGTCAGCTCTGATCGAACACGAGCAAATCAAAACGACGTTTCCCAAAGCCAAGGCGATATCAAGACTGGCCGAACGAGTCATTACTTGGTCCAAGTATGGAACCGAAAATATTTTTTATCAGCGGAAAGCGGAGTCTTACCTCATGGTATGTGGCTATTTGCACGTTCGAAAGCTACAATTGATAACTGAGGAATATTACGTATCTTGCTTGTTGGCTTAAATACAAATGGAACAGAATTGGGTTCAAGTACGAAAACACCTCTTTCATAATTTGGCAAAGCGATATGAGACTCGATGTGGCGGATACACTAGGATTCACCGCGTGGGATTTCGAGCAAATGATCATGCGCCTTTGGCAATAATAGAACTCGTTGATAACGCTCGTGACTTAAAACGTGATAAAGTAATACGAACGATATCGCGGGAGCTTGCTCAACTTGAAATTTCATCAAAGTCGACTAATTCGAACACCACTTCTGATAGTATCAAATCAAAAATCCCAGTGGCCGTGTGGCGAAACGTTCCTTGCAAATCCGAAGCCCAAGCGAAACAAGCTATCGAAGAATTCCAGCGACTGCTACCCGAGATGACGAAGAAGAACTTGAAAAAAGTTCTAAGTGAGCAATACGTTCAAGCTTATCAATACTGCCAACCCCCTGAGATCCCAACCAAGGAAGAAGCTTTAATTGAGGCCGCTCATGCGAAAAAGTTACGGCGAGACTTACTTCGCAAAGCCGCCGAAAGCATCGACGCATCCAATGAATCCGCTCGACACACGACCGTATCTCTTCTCAGTCGCACTCCAACCCCCAAGGCCAAAATCGGAAACCTTGCTCATGTCAAAGGCATCCCTCGCCCACTCGGTCCATATTCAGATTTTCTTTATCACATTAGATTACATTTCCATCGTAATCTCGCCTTACTGGACCCGAATAAGCTGGCCGGTCGTCTCAACAAAGGCTTTCCAACTCCTAAACCCAGTCTTGAAGAATCAAAGATCCTAGATCAAATACCATCGTTTGAAAACGCTTGAGCAGAAAAAGTTACACCAACCAGCAATAGATGCTTCATCTTGACCTTCCGGATGGCCCGATTCCAAACTGTCAACTTGTCTCAATTTAAGAATTTTGATAGTTTGTTTTAGTAGAGCCCTTCGATTCTGCAAGTCTCCAGTGATTTGAGGGCTTAAAATTTATTCACCTGAGTCTATTTTTCCATGTATACAGAAAACAAAAGAAAGGTCGAAACCCATTCTATTTAAATTAAGTACCCTCAAAATTTCAACTGAACCGTCGACATTTATGACTGCAGGTGATGACCTCGGATGACTTCTGCTGGCTCTACTTAACATCGCTCATTGTACAGTTGATGGGCGGGCGAAGATCACAGCTATGCACCCCATATGTGATGGAGTGTACAGCTGTGCACTCCCACCATGGCTATATAGAATCGTAAAATCAAGCCTCTCAGTGAGAACCCGAAGGGCACCCCCCGTGGCGTCTCGGTCACCCTGTGACCCCGAACCAGAGCCACCCACCCGGAGCTCTGCACCCCCGTAAGGAATCGGGACTATGTTAAGTTTGAAAATTGAGTACTTGATCTATTCTACACTACAATAATTTGGACTGTATATTATGTGTGCCATATCAATTTTGCAAGTTTTGGAGTGTCCAACTTGATGACTTCAGATCAGTTCCCTTCACATCTGGAACCCTTGCAATTGTGGATATAGGCCTTAAAAACTCTACATTTTTGCAGGAAATCTAGTTTTTGGGGCTCTGGATCACTTCTGAGAGGCCATCAGATCTTGAAGGGGAGTCACCCAGTGTCCACTCAGTTCCCAGATTCAAAGGAGTAGACCCTTGTGAATACACTGATCAAATTCTTTTGGGTTGGACACAATTCTAATGATTATACAAATGCATCTATGATCTAGGAGAAGTCTGGAGTGCTTTGGCCTGACCTATTGTAGGACTTCACAACTTAGCACTATGTCAATTTCATCCTTTGAATACCGCTTTACTCGCCCCAAAGACCCAGCTTTTGAGCATTGGACTAACACTGGGAAATTCAAGAGGACTGTTTTTGAGTGCGCATAAGGCATTGTTTATTTTGAGCCTGCGGCTAGTAATATCTGATCCAATAAAACTGGGGGCTTATGAAGGAAACTGAATAAACATCAGCTGAGGTATAAATTCCCTCAATACTAATGAGAGGGTATCTTAAAGGAGATACAATTTAGAGGTGTTGGGAGGAATTCACATTGAAAGAATTAATTACTAAGGGCTACAAGCTGACTACGTTAGCCTATGTTGATGTAGGATCTCATTGGCTACCGTCGATCTTATTATTGCGATTGGTTTATGAGGGCGTCGGCTGTTGTTGAGTGGTTGAAGTAGGCAAACGCACGATTCCAAAGCTCGGCCGTTTTCGATGGCTCTATGAAAGCTCTTTCGTGAAGCACTTCGGCCATTCGTATGCACTTCTTGTTTGCTTCTTCGTCCTTACTACCAAAGCATGTTGATCTCCACATTGGCGTAGCAAAAACGATTCGACATAGATCGCGGCTATGGTACCAATTTCAAAAAAGGATTTGAGATTCAGTCACCCATCCAAGCTAAAAGACTCAGAATTAATACACCATAAGTGAGGTAAATGTAGGCATACGCAATAAGTGAAAAACTTCTTGAGGGGGCGACGTGATACTGGCTGTTAGTGTTGTCCGTGTAGAATGCCCATCGTTTATCCCGGATCAGCGTTAGGCTACTCGACGTATCTTGATCCCATGGAGGAGTCGGACAGTTTGTGGCCACAGTTCGAAATCAAAACTTCAGCAATGGTGTCAACAGGACGAGGACTAAGGAGATTGGCTAACTGGTATGAAGGTGGATTGTTCCAACGCATGGGTCACCGTTTCCGCCGTTCAAATACGCCTCGCAAACCCCCAGATTGAAGGTTACCCAAAGAAGGAAAAACAAGAGACTCATCGGGGAATCTTTCAAGGCGATTTGAGATTGAGAACGAATAAAAATATATCGGACAGCTGTTTCGAATGGGCTTATAAAAAGGGTATGAAGTATCCGGTACTGAGTGCTTGTATCTGAGGATGTGCAAATGTGAAGCAAAGTTACTTTTTTTGAGAAAAGCGTTTAATTGAGCAAAAGTGGTCGGCAAATATGATGGTCGGATGAACTGATCGCACTTTAGTGCTGGCAAAGAGATACTCGGGGAAGAGTTGATGAGGAAGGGAGGGAGGACAATTCCTGACTACACAAAACGGGCACTGGAGTGGGTCTAATCCCACAGGAGAGAGCTATTTTCAATGCCAGTGATCCTCCCAAAATCTGATGTGAATCATCTCGGTCTGGTAGATACCCAATCACTGGCATCGCCCGGTGTTCTCCTGAGAGATTTCAACCTTGAAAATCTGAAAGAATCGTTCCGAAGCCTAAGCAAACTTACCTATGTTGCGCCGGTAGATAAGCTCACCTAAACAGGCTTTTGATTCCAAACAGAGAGAAAAGAAGCTTTCGCAAAGGCCCCGCAGAATCGAGGTTGTGTCGGGCTTGAGTTGGCCATTGTTCGAATTGATTGTAGAATGACGCATCTCCCGGTTTCTGCGTCCGATGCAAGCGAGGCCCGCCTTTCTGGAATTCATTTTTTCCTCCAACCACAGCCGCATGTAATGACCCATGTGGCTCAGAAATATGATCGCTGATAAAGAGAGATTAGCAAAAACAAAATTAGGGCGCTGCGGGATGTTGGAGCCCACGAGGCTGAATAAGAGTGAGTTTTTAGGGTTAAACATATGAAGAATCCTACACTAGACCGGTGGCTTGGGTGAAAGTTTCTGCCGTCCACATGGGAGCGTTTCCCGCACAGTTGCCAAATGCCCTGGAAACAGGAAGGAATTCTATGACATATTGATGGAAGCATGAGGGCGATTAATCTCTTTGGAAATTGAGATGAAGAACCTAGGAGCAGTTTAGCTGTCACCATTTTCTGGGGGTTACCAATGGTTGTCGGCACAGCCATGAAATTCCAAACTGTTGCGCTCCGCTAAAGTCATGCAGTACAGTTTTGGCTCCGGTGATTCTACATCGCTGCTGTGATAGGCGACGGGCGAAAGCTGGCGGAAGCCCTTCTACAACATAGCACAGATTCCGAATTCCAGTGAAGACATTTTCATGCGCATCTTGGCAAACAAATTTTGGTCACAGGGTGTTTTCCCTGAATTTCGCCGTGAACATTGTGGGTATGGAGGATTGCGTGGAGTATCGATCCGCCAGCGGAGTCCAACCTCCGGCTACCGGCACACTGTGGAGGCTGGACCCAGTGGCCGCCGGGCTGTAGTGCTTGTCATGCACATTGCAGGATTCCATATTTATGTACGTCTAGCGAGTTAGGGGCGATAAAGGCCAGCTACATTATCACCACTCGCGCCGGCGCCTACTACATAGTCCCAGTCAAAGATGACGTAGTGTGTATCCGACGGGCTCTGGATAATCTTCGAACTCCAAGTATTTTAGTTTCGAGCTAAATAAGTATGTAGCGATGGCGATCTTTCTTCTTTTCTTAGAACCTTCGATTTATGTAGCCTGTTCTAGCCCGATAGGGCGAGTCGTATTACCAAGATATTCCAGTCCATACAGCTTATGTATAACAATGACAAGTTTATGACAAGGGTAAAAGTTCAAGATAAGCTGGTGAATTAACACCTGGCCAGGATAAGTACCATGGAAATCAGCTTTCTTGATAAGTTTGATTATTCTCCATCCTTTCGTATGGTACTTTGGTCACCGGAACTCAATTGACTTCCATGATCTGAGCCGGAGGTAAGCCCGTCCAGTGTGCCAATGATGCACATCTATAAGCACACATTGCCATTGGTATTTCCATTGCGGTACATGTTTATACAAACCAGAGATTCTCTCAAATAAGTATATAAAAGATCTAACAAAGTCCTTGGAATTCAATCTTGGTTTTATGATCTCCATGGTATCAGATGGTAACAAAAGTGAAAAGTGTGGGGGTTTTACTTTCTCTGCTTGTGATCGTCTATTGTCTCGTTAAATGCAGTTTTGGAATGATGGATAGAAGACGTAGGATTGGGGTCTTTCTTATCTTTTGCGGCCCCTTTTTGCTTCTTCTTGTTCAGAAAGTTGACGTAGGTGCCCAAGACGAATCCGACCAAGTTGAAGAACGGGACCCATAACTCTTTGCTCAAGAATCTATTGGCGATGATCGTTGAAAGTGTCCCTAAGATGATTGACATCTAGTAGTTCAAAACAAACAAAAAAGCATCGTAAATTTCACTCGTCTCCCTCTCCAGCCTCGAGCTTCCCAGTGGAATTCGAGATGACTGCAAATGGATTCATAAAAGCTCACTTTGGTGAGTATACCAATAGTATTTTTCCAAAAGAAATAGATCTCTTTCTGGGATTTCAGTCCTTCGATTGCGCCCATTGCGATTAAGTAGACTATATGCGCATTATCGTTTGTCGATTTACCGACACACAAGCTCATATCAGCTATGATAATATGGTGAGAAAGCGAAGGGAATAAGTATATGTACACTTACCACTGTTCTGGATGGGGCCAGTGATTAACATGGAGGCCAAGATCATTCCAAGTTTACTTTTATCACTTGATTCATGGTTGGGAAATACTCGGTGTAAAAGTTTCATCAACCCATGGCTAAGTGGCGCAGAGATCAAACCTCCTATGGAAGGGAAAGCGGTAAGGTATCAGAATAAGGGATTCGAAGGCTGTCTAGAATCATTCTTCTTGATCGAAGCATGAAATCAAGCTATAGAAAACGATCCATGGGGATGTGATACATAATTTGGTCAAAGAGAAGACCAACATACCGTACGCCGTGAGCTTGATAGCCCTTACGCTGACTCCAAGCGATTGGGCATAGTCGAGGGGCTTGTATCCTGAGGATACGACGGTAGGGCGTTCGTCAGCCAGCTTACTAGCTAGCACCTCCTGGAGAAAGCTTGCGGAAAGAGAACAACAAAGTCAGACCGTGAACAAACAAGAGGATGTGTGGGCAGCCGTCAATCGCCCCAGGCTGCAGGGGAATGCATATGATAGATGTCGATAAGCGCCGTCGTGACGGAGCGTTTTCCAGGGGGGATCGATCCAGACGAAGTTCCAGATGTGTATTGTATGTACTCACGATAGGGTGGCTGAAGTGCACGACTTGGTCAACAGAGGCCTCGATAGAAGCGAGCCGATGTAAAAGTTCAGCAGTCGATTCCGAGCATAACTGTGGCGATGACCAGAGATCTTGAGAGACATGGCCGACGCTAGCCAACACCTTCAAAAGGCTTCCTTTCGCGACACGGCGGAGCTCAGCTGGGATGGAATGGGAGAGGGAATCAGCCTTGTGGTGGTTTCCGAAGGTTTTCGATCGCTGGAGCCTGTATGCCTCGGTCAACAAGGTTAGTCCTGCTTGGATATCACTGGCAGATGTATTATGACATCATGCTCCGACACCATCACCATATTTATTCATGACTACATACTTTATTTGGAGGTCATTTCATGAGCTCAGCAACCATACATAAATAAAGAAATCAGAACTAAAACATATCTTTAGTAGGATCGGGATGACTATCCGGCAAAGGTGTTCAGGTTTGGTAAGGCCACTGCCAGCAGGTAGTCGATGCTAGCTGGGCATGCCCCAGGATAACCAGGATGAGAGCACCATTATCAGTGGTCCACTTCCCTCTCTCTTCTCCCTCGTCAATCGTCATACAAGTATCATGCCCACCACCTGATATCCTCAAAATCTAGTTTGTAAAAAACCATTTTTTTTGCTGAGCATGCTCAGTATGAGTTTTTACTTCTGGCAAATCTTTGCAAAATTGGTTATATATTTTCCCCACCCAATGGTGCCATTCTCCTTGAGAGATAATTGCAAATGATTGAAGAGGAGCGATGAGAAAGAATTAACCGTAACTGTAAAAAAAAGGAAAAAGGACAAGATCACAAAAAACAAAAACAGGGGGAAACAAACGGCACAAAACAGTGTTCGACGGACAAACCAAACCAAACCAAACCAAACCACACATGAAGAAGTATTTTCTTTTTTTGTTGAAGAAGGAAGCGAGACGATCTATCTATGTATGGATAGGACAACACGAACTACTTCTCCGAAACAGCAACACATATGCGATAAAAGGGAGAGAGAGAGCTAGAGGAAAGAGGAGGCCGGAGGATTGGGCTTGGAGGACTGAGCGTGGGGGTGGCAGTGGTTATGTGTGGGGTAACGGTAGCAGGATGGGCGATGGGTAGTGCTAGCCGCAGGAGTCGAAGGAGGTGATAAGGATAGCAGGCAGGGGTAATGATGTACTGGTGGTGTATTGTACGGTCGAGGAAAATGATGTGTTTGGAGGAGGAGCAGGGACGATAGATATATCCGGGTAAAAGAGAACAAGTACAACAGGAGAACGACACACAAAGATATATAGATAAATGATATTTACGGCGGTGGGGGGGGTCTGAAGAACGACAGTTTTTTTTTGTTTTTCAAGGATGGAGTGTATATGGGAGCGATGGTGAAGGACGGGGAAGAGAGAGGATATGTGTATGCTGGGGACAGAGAAAGGTGTATAAACAATAAATAAAGCATCCGACACGAGCGAAAAAGAACGAGGTATGTATAAGAAACGTGGAAGACACAAACGAGAAAGGGAGGGGGGGGGGGGGGCGTGTTAAGATTTATAGAACTCCTGATCGTCGGTGGGGGAGTGCTTATGGGAAGGGTCGGAGGGGGGTAGGGGGAAGGGATGGTCGATGACCTCGATCCAGTGGCCGGAGACGGTGGGGTCTCTCTGAGCGAGGAGCTGGTCGGAGGGTATGGGTTCCGGGGGAGAATGGTGGGCGGCGGGGGAGGAGGGGGGGATGAGAGTGGATGAGCCGGCGGAGGGCGGGACAGGTCTGAAGTCGGACTGGCCAAACTCCCTCGACTTCTGCTTGTCGATGCCGGGGCCCGGTTCGGATGAGGCGGCGGCGGAGGGGTCGAGCGGGTGGGCATTGGGGAGCTCTTTCCACTCGATCTCGTTCTTCAGCCGGCTGCCCCCGTTGGCCAGCGGCTTGGCCCGTTGGCCGCCGCTCGCCATCGACGAGCGGATGTCCAGCGAGCCGCCCGTCGACCGGCTCTCCCACTCGTCCCCGCCCTCCAGTTGGCCCGGATGGACCATCGAAGACGTCGCGCGTGATTGGCGGACCGCTGAGATTAACGATTGGTACCGGATGTGGTCTAGCTTCTGGTCCTGTCCCCAGATCTTCACCACTACAGATACACCCCACCCGTCACAAGTCAGTACGTCTGTAAATGGCGGAGAGAGAGAAAGAGAGGGAGAAGAGATGATGTGGACTGACTATAGCAGAAGTATAGCTGGGAGAAGAAGAACAGGAACCAGACGAAGAAACAGACGGCCAACTGGGCGTACGTCCACACCGAGCACACCTGCCTAGAGGTGCTCGACGGGCCATCCACAAACTCCTCGTTGGAGACGAATTGGAGAAGACATTGGTCGATCGCCGTCGCATGCTTGGTCGAGGAGATGATCAGCAACACCAGACTGTATCCGAACGTGAGCGCCAAGAGGCCCACGTTTCCTATAAAATACTTCTTAAAGATTGCTGGTTTTTCTTTATATACACCAAAGAACCTGGCCGATCCGACACCAAGCCGAATTAGTTTTTTTTTTCTTGAGGATAAAGAGAGAGGGAGAGGACAAACCCGAGGGCCTGGATGAATCCGACGGCGAGACACAAGATTCCGAAGAAGGCGGTGTAGGCGAAGTCGAGGACGATGGCGAGGATGGAGGGGGCGGAGAAGGAGAGGATGCCGAAGACAAAGCCGAAGACGGTGAACTGGGCGAGGATGGAGTAGATGCCGGTGTTGTAGAGTGGGATGGCGAAGCAACAGTAGTGGTCGCTCAGGACGACCGTCTTCTCTGCTTGGGTCAGGAGCTTGGGTTGCTGAGGGGTTCGTTTGTTGAAGGCGCCCATCAGTCTGGCCACTATTTGCGTTGTTTTTATGCTCGTCTTCTTCTTGTTCTGCTTGGGTTTCTGTTTTTCTTCTGATATACACGCTGTGGGTGTGGATGCGATGCGATGGGTGGGTGGATGGGCGAGGAAGAGGAGCAGTTTGTGAAGGAAGTGGATGAGCGGGTTGGGGGGTTGATGTTGGTGGTGGTGGTGGTGGTGGTGTCGGGGGGAGGGGATGACGGGGGTGATGGGGAAGGAGGATCGTTCGGGGAAGAAGCGGGCGAACGCGGAGGATTGTTGTTGGAGAGAGAGCCGTGCGAAGGGGGTGTTGGGGTGGGAGGCGGAGGTGGCGGTGGAAGGGTTGGGTGAGAGGAAGGGTTGGACGAGGTAGAGAGGCATCATGGACAGGTTGGTGATCGGCGCGGCAACAGGTTTGCCGGTGGCCGAGGGGACAAGGATGAGGCCGTTGGTGTTGACGGTGGCGAGCGAGAATTTGGAGGAGCGTCCGAGCGGGCCGGCGGGCGTTTTGGAGGGCAGCAAGGAGCGGGTGAAGTGGGAGGTGGTTGAGGATTCGGTTTTTTTGGTTTTATTTTTGGGTTGTTTTTTGATGTTGTTGTTATTATTATTATTATTAATTTGTTGAGGATTAGATGTGGTGTTTGCGGGGGCAGAGAGGATGGGCGGGTCGGATGGTTCGGGGGTGAGATCGGGTTGGATGGTGAGTGAGGGCCGGATAGATCGGTGGCGGAGATGGGTGAGATTAGGTTGGATGGTGGCAGTGGGCGGGATGGAGAGGGACATGGTGCGTGTGGATCGGTTTGATTGTTTGTCGAAAGATGTTTTTGTTGTTGGAGTGAGACATAGTTGATGATCGGTTTGAGGATGTTGTTGGTGGATGGATGAGGTTGATTCGGAGTTGGTTGTTGGGGTTGTTGATGTGGTTGGTGATAGTTCGGTGAGTGATGATTGGATTGAGAGGTGGGGGTTGTGGTTGGTGAATGAGTTTGGTTGGAATTCGGTTGAGAGTCGGGGGGTGTTGGGTATTGTTGGGGAGAGTGTTGAGTGGATGAGTTGGTGGATGGCATGGTAGGTTTGTTCGAGTTCGTTTTCGAGTTCGATTTCGATTTCGATTTCGTTTTCGGTGGGTGAAGACATGGTTGTTTGTGGTTAGTTTGTGGTTAGTTGTTTCTCTTTAGGATACGAGTTGCTTGCCTGTGGTATGTATATTGTGTGTGTGCTGTTGACCGTCGTCGTCGTCGCTGCCGTTGTCGTTGGTGGTGGTTTTTGTGTTCTCGGTCTCGCTGGAAATTGGCGCCGGGTCGAGCCTTTGCTTATCTCAGCAGCTTCCGAGTTGCCAGCGATCATCTCACCCAAGAAGCGCTCGAAGAATGTTCACTTGTATATACAGAACAAGCTCATCATCATCATCATCATCAGCAACATAGACAACTTCCCCTCCGCATTTAGAGACTTCCAATTAATGCCTCTCGAAATCCTAAATTAACGCACCCATCAGAGGCACTATAATTCACAACAAATTTACAATGAACATTTTGGAAAAACAAAGGCAAAGAGTCTGGACTCCATGCCGTCCACAATTGGCAGTACTTCTTAGCCAGACTGCAGTAAACTGAAGAAATGACTGGTTTCGGAAAATTGTGCCTTGTACGAAGGTTGGATAATAATTGTTGTTGATTTCGGCGAGCAGGTTTGGAGACAAGTCCAGGAGCGAACTTAGTCAGTCCCTCTTCAGCCTCGCGCGAAGCGCGAGCCTCCGAAGGAGGAACTTGGGACTAAGCGGCAAATTTTGGCGTGAGTCCTGAGGACCCCATTTTTGATTTTGGCTGGTGTCAAACTTTGACCCCATGTTACTCAATCATCCTGTGGACCAAATTGGCCGCCCAGGAGCCAAATTGAAGGCCTACATCTTGCCTTCAAGACTACATAGGCCACCATTTTTTTTCTTTAATGGCCTTGAACCAAGAAGGCATGTAACTTCATGACTTCAGGATTCAAGGATTGATCATACACAGGTACATGTGTGGTAAATCCATGAAAGCTGTATACACCACACCAAATTACATAAGTATCAAACTGCAGGACAATGTTGTACCAGAGCTGTATCTAGCACACTGCTGTTTTCAATTCTCCTGGAAGAGTACAGGGATGTTTATGGAGATAGTTCCTGTACACAAGTAAAAAAAAGAAAAACCACATCCGTTGAAGAGAGCTCATCGGTGTTTTTGCAAGGGTGTCCAGGAGCCCCATGGGGGATTTGTTGAAGTAAGAGTGGATGAATGCCTGCGGAAGAAGCTAGGCTCCAAGGCCATGTCACTCATGACCCAATCCAAGCAGCTGGGGTTGTGTAATAAAGGATCTAGTAAAAAAATGGGGGTTTGCCGAGTCTTAGGCGCGTCAGGACTCACGCCAAAGCTCGACGCTTGGGGGCAAGCCTCTCTGTGAGACAGAGACCCTGCGGGGCTCTCCTCCAGAGAGGCTTTGTTAAGCTTGGTCCAGGAGGGGGGCAGGTACATACATACACAATTGGCACACCTAAAAAACCGCACCCGCAGCGGCGGTACCCGCCACCCTGATGAGTACCCGCCAGCGGGTGCTGGGTACCACTGCACAGGTACCCGTTTGCTATCTTGATCCATAGGGCCTCTGGACCTTTGGGGATTTCAACATGTACTGTGAGATTTGTAGGCTGTTTTTGTTGAGTTGTCTGTTAGTCTGCTACCATGATGTATCACCACAGTATAGAGGGCTGTTGGATCAACCCATGAGCACTACCAACCAACCACCCAGCTGGCAGCCACAAGCGTCTGTAGCCTAGTTGGTAAAGGCAGCACTCTAGTATGTGTCTCAGCATAGCTGAGGTCGTGAGTTCTACTCTCACCAGACACATCTTCATTTTACAGTCTCTACAGGTTATGAGCCCAGAGCTACCTGAGCGCTACTCGCTTACAATAAAGACTTGATGAATTTGTGAATGCTTACTTGTAAGACCACGCAAACCCCTATAAGCCTACATCTAGATCACGGGTTCAATCCCTACGCTGATCATCTTTCCTGGGTCTCATTCCCACTCTCTCTTGGGGTCAATCCCCACTTCCCATCATGTAGCAAGGGGGGGTGTTGAGTTGTCTGTTAGTCTGCTACCATGATGTATCACCACAGTATAGAGGGCTGTTGGATCGACCCATGAGCACTACCAACCAACCACCCAGCTGGCAGCCACAAGTGTCTGTAGCCTAGTTGGTAAAGGCAGCACTCTAGTATGTGTCTCAGCATAGCTGAGGTTGTGAGTTCTACTCTCACCAGACACATCTTCATTTTACAGTCTCTACAGTTTTTGCCATTTTGCAAGAAAAAAAACACCTCAAAACTTAGATTCAGAGGTCTGGGATTGTGTGCATTTAAGAAATTGGGATATGGGTTTCATCCTTGATTTAACATTATGACTGAAAACACAGGCCACAAAGTTTTGGATGATTTTTTTAGTTGATTTGCAGGTAACACAAGAGACTGCAATGGAGTGTTTTCAACAGGCCCAAATCAAACAGGCTGAATACTATAATAGGGGGTATCAAATATAAGAAATCCACCATTACAAACCCGTCAATTAGAAATTGCCAAATCCACAATTCCTAACCAACGGGTTTTCAAAATCCACCAACCCAACCAAGGTGGATTTTGATATACACAAATCACACTTTTTTTGTTTGAAACCAGTCAACTCAAATATACTAGTTTTTTAAGACTCATCTCAACCGCTTTACACCCCAGCTTGGTTGCTCATTGACTCATCTCAACCGCTTTACACCCCAGCTTGCTTGCTCATCCCACTTCATCCAACCAACAACCTGATCAAATCAACCTGGCTGACCATCCAGGCCTCTCTTAACTTTTACAGCCTTCAACCTTGCCTTGGACACCCCCCTCGCCACACCAAGGCCTCAGGTGAGTGTTTTTCATTTTATTTTGTCTGGGTCTTGATTGATCAATTGAGACCGGTTTTTGATGCATTTGAGAGGCTTGGCTGACCACCCAGGTCTCTCTTAACCTTTACAGCCTTCAACCTTGCCTCGGACACCCCCCTCGCCACTGGAACCCCCACCAAGGCCTCAGGTGAGTGTTTTTTCATTTTTTTGTCTGGGTCTTGATCAATTGATCAAGACCGGTTTTTAATGCATTTGAGAGGCCTGGGTGACCATCCAGGCCTCTCTTAACCTTTACAGCCTTCAACCTTGCCTCAGATACCACCCTTGCCACTGGAACCCCCACCTGAAAGAAATGTGGCCAGAGGCCTGAGAATGAGGTGAAGTGAGCTGAAGAAGGTCAAGTGCACAGGATTCACAGGGACTCAGAACAGCAGTGCAGAAGTCTCCAATGGAGCAGGTCTGACTACCAATGGCTTGGAACTAAGTGAGGTCTGTATTTCATATGGGAACAGATGAAATACATGTGGGAAAGGGGGCCTAAAGGGGGCCTAGCTGACTATAGGAGCCGGATGGAAAGAAAAAGAACAAAAAAGAAATAGGCCCTCTTCTGGGCATGGGGCAGAATTCTAATTCCACCAAGGCCTCAGGTGAGTTTTTTTCATTTTTTTTTTGTCTGGGTCTTGAGCAATCAATTGAGACCGGTTTTTAATGCATTTGAGAGGCCTGGGTGACCATTCAGGCCTCTCTTAACCTTTACAGCCTTCAACCTCGCCTCGGACACCCCCCTCGCCACTGGAACCCCCACCAAGGCCTCAGGTGAGTGTTTTTTTCATTTTTTTTGTCTGGGTCTTGATCGATCGATTGAAACCGGTTTTTAATGCATTTGAGAGGCCTGGGTGACCATCCAGGCCTCTCTTAACCTTTACAGCCTACAACCTCGCCTCGGACACCCCCCTCGCCACTGGAACCCCCACCAAGGCCTGAGGTGAGTTTTTTTTGATCTTTTTTTTGCCTGGGTCTCAATCAATCAATCAAGACCTGTTTTAATGCAGTTGAGAGGCCTGGCTGACCATCCAGGCCTCTCTTAACCTTTACAGCCTTCAAAATCGCCTCGGACACCCCCCTTGCCACTGGAACCCCCACCAAGGCCTGAGGTGAGATTTTTTTGATCTTTTTTTGCTTTTTAATGCACCTGAGAGGCCTGGCTGACCATCCAGGCCTCCATTGACCTTCAAAGCCTGCTACTTCGCCTTGGAAACCTCCCTTGCCTCTGGAAACCCCTTCAACTCCTCAAGTGAGTCTTTTCATTTTTCTTATGCTTCAGCAAGGCCTTGCTGACCTTCCACACTGCAATTTACACTTCTAGGTTATCTCAACAACGCTCAAAGGACAATTAACGTAAAAATACATCATGAGCTTGAAGGCAAGTTGTTTCTTCTTCCAATAAAGCAAACAAACTGAAGCCTCCAGATGTTCCCCCCCTCCTCCAACCCCAATACCCATTGCCAGGAACATCCTCAGGAGGCCTCCTCTGGTTTGCGTCAGAAACATCTGTTTGAGATGCCCTACGTCACTGCCAGAGTCAGGGCCTCCTTTGTGGATTGTTATTGTGGATGGGATATGGGATGGTGGATTGCTCATTTGCAAAGCACATCCTCAGGTGGCCTCCTCTGGTGTGCTCATGTTTGCAGGAAGGACCACAATGCTGACATATGTATGTTCTGCAAGAGCTTCATTGCCTAAACCAACAACAGACACAAACACATAGTTGCCATAGTCAAATAAATTTATACTTTTTGCTCATCAAAGGATGCTCCAGCCTTCATCAACTGAATCTTCAGGCTTGGATTGCAATACTTCTTTGATGAATTCCTGCAACTCTATACATGCAGGATTGGAAGGATCATTGGGTTGCATCAGGAACGTTCAACCGGTGAGGTGGCTGAGTTGACTGATTGGACAAGTGAGGCAAAGCAAATAGAGATTTTGGAGCAAGTTGGTAGGCTTGCAACCCAATGGAAGAGGCTGAGGCCTTGGCAAGGGGGTTTGAGACTGTGAGGGTGGGGGGAAGGTGCGGTCTTTTGAATTGAGTGATTTAAGAATAAGTTGAGGTTATTGAGTCAATAGTAGATAATGCACATTGACTGCCAACATGCACAAGCCACTGAGAAAAGCAATATGAAAAACTTGAGATCCAGATGAGTTAAGGTAAGGAGTCCATTGTTTGACCGTAAGGTCCACAGAAAGCCCAACCCCCATATTCCAAAGCGGTTTGATGAAGTGCGGATAATTGATATTGCAACTGAGATCAAGCTGCAAGTAACCAACTCTGTTGTATGGCCAGTTATTTTTTTTTTCTTTGAGATTGAGCTATAAGTATACTTTGATGGAAGTGGAGGTGAAACACACCTTGAACAGAAGAAATTTGTGTAGGGGTGGTTGAGGTAATTGTGTGTTGAGGTTGGTGTGTGGATGACTTTGGGTGGGGAAAATTGGGGTGCAAAAACTTTGAAAATCAAATAGGGGGATGTACAATTTTTAGAACAGGTAATTTTTTTTCTTGTATATTTGAAACGCCCTGGGCAAAAAAGAAGGTTTTTTTGCATTTGCAATTGAGGATTTTGTGAGACCCATCAATTATAAGGTAATGGTGGATTTGGTTATATTTGATACCCCCTATTGTAACATGCGCCCGCTCCGTTACACGGTGTGGTGCGCCGGTTTGTGGTGCCGCGGACAGTTTCAATTCAGGTCAAATTGCAGTTCTCAGTCATCAAGACCACGGTGGATGTCAAGACTCAGTAGCGCGGAGCGCGTGGGACCCTCAAGACGTTTCAGGCTCTTCATTTTTCTTTTTTTTCTCTTATTGTTTATTTTGTTTCTGCCGGAGAGGCTTATGTTGTTCTTTATGATTTCTTTTTTGCGCGTGTTGGTTAGGTTTTTGGATGAGGAGGGTTGGTTTTGTTTCTGTTTCTTGTCTTGTTTGTAGCGCGCGCGTGCACGCTAGGTTGTGATGAGCTGTCTGTTAGATGTCACAAGCTCCAGGGTTTGAGTTCAGTTCGAACTCCGGCTTTGGAGTGGCATGGACCCACTCTGACCCAAAATTTTAGTGATCCATCAATCTAAAGGTTATTTTTCCTGGCATAGTTACACCAGTACTCCGACGTCTTTAAGGTTCATTTTCCCCGCAACTCCAATCTCCTCCAACTATCTGGTTTAGATCACAACCCGGCCGGCAGTATCCCCGGCTCCCTTCTCAAAACAAAAATTGCCGACGCGCAACTCCAAGCCGTCAGAAAATCATCCCCCCCCCACGCTTACACGACTCACCGCGCTCATTCACGGCCAACCACCCCGGAGGGCACACACATCTCAGATTCTCAGTTCACATTCCCCTCCCCAAACTGCTGACGGCTTAGCACCGGCCAGAGTTCCTCAACGGGAATTTTTGTTTTGTGTAACAGCGCGCCAATGCGCTACAGCTTTTTTTGAATTTATGTATCAAGGGGCCGATGCGCCACCGCTCCAATACATAATTGTAACGGCACGTAACAGAGGCTCAATGCGCTACATTGAGCTTTAAAATGATTTATCAGTGCATTCAATACATTTCATTGGTGTGCCGATTTGCTACACTACTTTTCAATTATTGTTTAACAGAACCCAATTACAATACACTGTATATGTCAGCTGACGTACCCGCGTAGGGAACTAGCTAGAAAAGGTATTAGTAATTATATATGTATAATTACTAAAGAGGTCTAAATACAACGGTAGATAGCAAGAGAAAAGAATAAAAGATAAAAGATGAGAGATTTACATTTATGTTTATCGCGCGTATAGCGGTCTAGTCTTTGTAGACTGGTTAAGCTGCTTATAGCTAGCCTCTCCTATAGAAATCTATAGGAGGTTAGATCTAAGATATTTATAAGATCTTTTTGGTTTCTTTCCGGCTAAGATAGCACGGTAGGGTTATTACCAAAAAACCCAGAGGTACAGTTTTATAGTGTAGTTGGTTTACAGATATTTAGTAAGAGTAAGGAAATGGGAAGTAGTTCGGGAGAAATATATAATTATAAGAGAGGAGTATAATATAACTCTTGATGAGAATAAGGAATTTAAACTTACAGAGTAAGTTCTTGGTAGCACTATCTCTATCGAGTACGATTGCTTAACGAGTTCTACGGATCTGAGTAAGGTCACAAGAATTTCATATCAATAATTATCCGATTCCGCTTGTTAACGTATGTTGAGGAAAATACTAGATAAAGGAGTCTTATACTAGAGTACTGTAATACAGTAGTCTAGCGTAGAGTCGTTCTAAGTAGTAATTACCTTTAGTTTACGAATTCTGGTCGGAAGTCGAGTAAAAATTAGATCTGTTCGTCTCTGGGGGAAGGAGAGATTCTCTCTGACTCTTTCAAAGAGATAACTGTTCTCTCTTCTGTGTCTTTGGTTGTGATTGTATCATCGTACATGTCAAAGTTTTTCCTCATTACTTGTTTTTCTATGTTTGTTAATTCTTGATGATTATTTCTACTATTTGTGGTTGTTCTTACTTTAAGCATATATGCATTACTCTTACTCGCAGTTCCCGCGCTCCATACAAGGGTGAAAGCGCTGCGCTTCAAAAAGCGCAGCGCAGCGGTTTTGGTGGCCGCTGCGCTGCGCTGAAAGTAGCGGCCCCGCCCGCTGCGCTACCGCTTTTTGGGTCTGGCAAGAAGCGGGGACCCGCTACTTTCAGCGGTAGCGCAGCGGAACCATCTCTGCGCTACCGCTTTTTGACCTGGCCGCGTAGCGCTCCCCCGCTGCCAGCCAAAAAAGCGCAGCGCAGCGCAAAGCGCAGCTGTTTTGGTGGCCGCTGCGCGGCGCTGAAAGGAGCGGCCCCGTCCGCTGCGCTACCGCTTTTTGGGTCGGGGAAAAAGCGGGCCCCCGCTATTTTCAGCGGTAGCGCAGCGGGACTGGCGCTGCGCTACCGCTTTTTGGGCTGACCGCGCAGCGGTTCCCCGCTGCGCTGCGCTAAAAGACCGCTTTTTTGTAGCGCAGCGCAGCGTTTCAGCCTTGCTCCATAGCGCGGCTATAGCACATAACATATCATTACATATTCATTATCTCTGCGCTCAGCGCTCTCACTTCTCTGCGCCCGCGCTTTTTATAAAATTGTATACTACATTAATGATAATAATAATTATAAAATTGTATACTACATTAATGATAATAATAATTGTATTTGCAGCCCTCTTGGACATTCTAAATGTCTCAAGGGTTGACAGTATATGCCGCTACGATACATGTATTGTAATGGTTACTTTGTTGCTGGCACCGACCAACCAGAAGAAGAAGAAAAAAGGTTGTGAGGTGTGTGTGTGCTCAGGTACGGGAAGATATAGGTGCAGGTCTCGATGGAAGGGGTTGTGTTGCACCCGTGTTGTTTGTCCATCCGCCGAGCTCCCTCATGTCAGTTTCTTGAAGCTTCCCTGCAAGCTGCCTCATCCTTCGCCACCTCCACCATTGACTTGTAAATATCCGGATGCAACACAACCCCTTCCATCAAGACCTGCACCTATATCTTCCCATACCCGAGCACACACACACATACACAGCAGCTCAGCCACCCACAGCAAAAGAAAAAGGCGGGACGTTTAGGTGGTAGACTAAGACTCCCATTCAGATCCAGACTCCAATTCTTGGAACAAGATCCGTTCCATTTTGGGTATGATGTTGAGGCTAGGAAGTTGTGCCCAAAGAGGTTAGAAATCTATCTGGGAACCAAGCTGGAGTGTGAATGTGAGTAGAGAAGCACTCACTTCATGTCAAGGCCGGTGTGGGAGCGGGATCACGGTCCTTGGTGGCTATCTGCTTGCAGGTGGGGACAGCGGCGGCTGGGTTATATTTGCGTGCCTTGATGAACCAATCAAAGACGTAGTTGTGCGTAAAGCCTTCGCAGACGCAGAGGTTGCGGAAGAGCCTGCGGAGGTAGGGGTAGTCCGGCTTGTCATTGAACCCCAACAAGCGTGTGTAGTTGAGGTAGATGGCAAATTCTTTGGGATGGCCTTGACAGAGGGACTTGGTTGGCGTGGTCATCTTGCTCTCCATGATTTGTACGTGCATCTGGTTCTTGGCTGCCGCACTTATGCCCTGCCAGGGGAGATTCCCTTGGAGGAAGTTCATGAATACGTAGCCAAGCAACTCCATGTCGTCTTGCCGGGCATTTTTGACCCCCCGATGGTTGCTTATTGAGGTGTAGCACACCGTACCCATCATGTCCATGTTCTCTTGGTACACAATGTGCATCTGCATCTTCGCCTCTTCTTCTTTGCTAGCCTAAAGTCAATGATGCTCACTTTATGCCCACGCAGGGCTAAGCCCATCTGGAAGTTGTCCGGCTTGATTTCCCAATGGAGGTAGTTGCGCAAATGGAAATACTCAATCCAACTGATCTGCAGGGTGGGGGGGGGGGGGGGGAAGAAAACTGTTCAAGCTATGTTTGAGACCAGAGGTGGAACAAGGTTGGGTGTACCATTTGGTCAGCGAGAAATAGGGTGGTCTTGAGGCTGAACTTGTGTCCACAAAAGTTGAACAAGTCTTCCAAGCTGGGGCTGAGCAAGTCAATGACCATCACATTATAATTGCACTTGGCACCATACCGTCTCACATTGCTGAGTACCAGGGGGCTCATTCAAGAATCAGTTGTAATTGAACTGAAGCCGCATCAAAAATAACAGAGAGAAAAATCAACAAAAATAATCAATAACAATCATAACATCTTGGATCTTGAGCTTGAGATTTAAGATGGATAATCTTGAGGGCTTGATCTTGATAACTGGTCACTTGAATCTTGAGTCTTCATCTGGATCTTGAACTGTAGACCGTCTGTACCGTTTTGCTCACCACATCTCTCCCCAACTTGCAGTCTGTCCCTAGACTGCTCTCCTCTTCTCTCCAAATAAAAATATGCTGAGTCAATATTGAACTGGAAGAAACCTAAAAGAATGGGAACCAGTGGCAGAAGGGAGTCCGGGGCTCTTGGAGATGATCTTGAAACTGAATACAATGGCCTAAACAAGCGGAAGAATCAAGGGATTGAGTATTGCTCACAAACATGGCACAAGGTAGAGTTTTGAAAACTAAAGTGGCATCAAGCCCTGGAGGTGAAAAATTGGGAGGACTTATTTGCACTCCATTTTGCCTCTGCAGGAAACTAAAACCCAACACATCCAAACCATGCAGAACTAGTTTACCCTCATTGCGGATGCGGAATTGAGGAAGGTGGCAAAATTTTGTTGGATAAGAATTGGAAGAGGGGCTGAGAAAGGAATCAGATAACAGATCAGGATCAGATAGTTTATTCTCATTGCAGAGAACGGCTGTAGAAGAGCTGAGATGGTCCACAGAGATTGGAGGGTAAGGAGCAGGAATTGGATCAGGATCAGATAGTTTAGCCTCTTTGCAAAGGTGGTTGGAAGCACAGATTGGAAAAGATAGTTTAACCTCATCTTGGAGGCGGAATGGTGGGATTGAAATCTCTACAGACTGGTAGGGCTGGTGGCTAGGAACAATCTCAGAACTGGAACCAGAAGGGGTCGCAGGAAACTCTTGATCTTGCTTCACTTTGATTTGACGGAAATCTAGGGGTGAGAGTGGGTTGGGTTTACCCAACCCACCCAGGTGTGGGGTGGGGCGGGTCAGCCGGATGGGTCGACCCACTGGGTGGCCCGTTGTGGGTTGGTTCACGGGTTTTTGGGGATGGGTTGGCCCATGGGTACCCATTGAGACCCGGTTCACGGTGGGGATGTGAGTGATCCAGGAATCTGAAACTCAGGAGTTGCTCCAGAAGCATAATAAGGGGTATCAAGTATGAGAAATCCACAATTAGAAACCAGGCAATTAGCCAAAAACAAAATCTGTCACCAGTGGATCCCAAAATGGGGTAGAAGAAGGACCAGCATGTTTTAAAAATGGTGGGTTTTTCAAAACCAGTCAATTACACAATGATGGATTTGGTCATATTTGATACCCCCTAATGAAGATGAAGACAACTTGGCCTTCCAACAGCATCTTGCTAAGACCAAAGGTGTTGACTTGACTAGGACCCCAACCAGAGAGCTTGATCTTTACCTTCAAGAGGCAAACATCTCAATCTCAAAGGGAACCCAATTTGACATACTCAAATGATGGGACTTAAATTCAATGCGGTTTCCAACCCTTGCTCAACTTGCTTGAACAATTTTGAGTATCCCAGCAACCTCTGTTGCATCCAAAGCAGCGTTCTCCACCTCCAGCCAAGTCCTACACAAATACCAAAGCCGCCTCAATCCTGATACACTTGAGGTGCTTGTCTGCACTCAAGATTGGCTCAAAGATGACAACAAGGATCATGACACATCTGAAGAATAGAAGTGATTCACGATGTACAGTGGGTCATCTAATGTTTTTGGCACCACATTTTTGAAAGCAGAAGCTCAGGCCACAGCCTTTAACACATGAGATTGGCTACAGGGGTGGAAAATAAGTTCCTAAGAATGATTATGAAACACCAGGGGAGATATTTTCCCACTCCCCAGGGAGTGCCCTATTGTAACTTTTTTCCATAACTGTGCTGGAGGCCTTTGGTAAATAAAAATTGGATAGGTGTGAAAAAGACTGGAAGTCAGCTGTGGAAATCAGTTGGAAATCATCCTGAAATGAACCATAACTTGCCAAGAAATCATCCAGAACTAATCTACAATTCATCCAGAAATCAATCCAGAATATAGGCCTTTCTTGGCTCCATGACCAGCGTGTCCTTTTCATGGATATGTGAAAGGCCCAGCCTGTGATATTGTCCCCCTCATGTACTTGCGTACATCAGGGGGACAATTGGTGTCTCAACACAAAGCTTTTACTTTTCAGGTGGCCGTGAAAGGCCCATCCTGTGATATTTCCACATCAATGTACGCATGTACATCAGGGTGACTATTAGCAAAGTGTGAAAAAGTTCACTTGCATGTGCACATGTGAATTTTGAAAAGCAAAAAAAAGCAAAATTCACCAGATCATTTTTGTGAGGAAGCGAGAATGTCTGGCCAAACTGGAGTGGTACTGTAGTCCAACCTTGACTTAACTCAGACTTTCAACCTCTTAAAAAAGTGTTTCACCATTTTTTTAGCCAAATTCAAATTAATTACCACATTTCCAAGAAAATGGGTTTCCCTAATTTTACTGCAACATTACCACATTCCAAAATTCTAAACCCAATAATACCAAGTTGAATTTTACTTTAATTTTGTACAAGAGGGCATATGATGTGAATTACAAGAAACTCAGACCCCATTTGGAGCCAATATAAATATAGGTGATATAATCATTTGCAAATCCAAGTTTATTAAATACAGAGAAACACGGAAAGAAAGATCAAGGGTTCCCCCTACAAATCAAAAAAATTACAAAAAAAAAAATGCAAGGGTTCCCCCTTCCAAAAAAAACAAATCACAAAAAAAGTGTTCTTAACAAAAAATCCAAACACCACAAACTGGACCCACTATCCATCCCTGTCTAGCAGGGTTTAAAATAGTGAGTGGATGGCCCCCAGCGCGCCGCATTGAAGGCATTGTGCAAAGGGGGGCCAACGAGTTTAGCCCCTCAAACTGCGCAAGTGCAACAGCGGAGGGGTGAGGGCGAACCGCACACTGGAATTACAGTGGCAGAGGACGCCCTGGGGGACACAAATACACCAGCCGAAGTCCTCTTTTATACTAACTTAACACAAGTCCCCCTGGTGGGAGGCTCGCTGTGGCTGGCCGCGAAGGGGCCCCTCCCGCAGGGAGGGACTTGCATATTATCCCCAATTTCATAGGGGAGCAGAAAGTACCAAATGGCTGTAAGGTTTTTCAACTTTTTAATAGCTCTGCCCCCAGCACCTCCAAAGGTCTGAGCCACAGCTTTCTGACCCTTTGACATCTCCTCTACAATTCTGTCTCCTCAGAATTTTTGTATCACCATCAATGTATGTTTAATAAATTTTTGAAAAGTGACTTCTCAAGAAATGGATCTGCACAAGGATTCACAAGGCTGTGTTGCTTGTAGATCTTGTGGACCAAAAAATCTGCATGCTTTCCAGGTTGTATGTAAATTGACACATTGTATGTACAAAGCTAAGATCACCACTGTGCTTCCCTCTGGCCAAATGTGGATCCACACATGGATCTTCCAAACTTGAGACATGGTTTGGAGTTTTGTTTTGCTGCCTTGACCAGATTCCTGAACACTTTTGCCACTAGGGAGTGCAGTCTTTGGATTGAGAGGCTGGAACAGGTGTCAAAATTTGCGCATTTATCAAGGCTACAAGACTGTATATTCAGTTTTCTTTCATTGTTTTTATTACAATTTATAGGGCTGTATTTTTATTTTTTGCACTGAATATCCCTTCTGATCCTGCCAAAATTGTGGGATAGCATGTAAGCCTCTCCTACGGAGAGCGCTCCGCGCGGGTCCCCCGGACCTCCGTTCGAGTGGCTTTGTTAAGCTAGTCTTTTATAGACAATCGAGAATTGCCCTCAGCAAAATCGACTGCCACATTCATCAAGCCATGACTACCACGCCATCGCCACGCCCCTGCATGTAACTCTGACCTCCGCAGCGGTGCCTGGACCAGCAAGGCATTGTCAACAAGAACATCCCTTGTGGCCGGTACCAGCCATCAAGTGAGCGTACACACCCTCACTTGATGGCTGGTACCAGCCATCAAGAGAGCGTACACACCCTCACTTGATGGCTGGTACCAGCCATCAAGAGAGTGTACACACCCTCACTTGATGGCTGGTACCAGCCATCAAGAGAGCGTACACACCCTCAATGGCCAGTACTGGCCATCGAGACAGTATACACTCCCTCGCTGGCCGGTACCAGCCATCAAGAAAGCATACACACCCTTGATGGCCAGTACTGGCCATCAAGACAACAAACCCTCCCTCAATGGCCGGTGCGAGCCATCAAGAGAGCGTACACTCGCTTGATGGCCGGTACCAGCCATCAAGAGAGCGTACACACCCTCAATGGCCAGTACCAGCCATGACTTCACCGCAAATCCCTGCTTTGAATCCCCATCTTTTATCATCACCGATTATCCCAAAGCTCTCTGATCTTCCCATCCGGATCCCGTTTTTGCCACAATTATCCAACTCCACTCCGTCTGAGCTTTCTGAGCTGACCAATTCTGAGCTCGGGCATCCTTTGCCTCCTGTTCAAACAAATCTCAATCATTCCCATCATCTCCAATCCTGTTATTCTTGTGGGGCATTTCAGACCAGAAGTAAGTCCCCTTCTTAAGTATGCACCTTGGGTAGATACTACTGTCATGTCGTAAGCTCTACTTTAGCCACACTTGTGAGCCATCCGCGGGATCCCGTTTTTCTTTTCCATTTTTTTCAGATCTATCTCTCTCCGGCCGCAAGGAATGTCGAAGGAGTCTGGGGACAGACTCCAAGTGGTGGGTGGATGTGGTGCCCCATTTGGTTTTCCGCTAGTCAGAAGCATTCCTGCCGCCGCCAGCCTTGATCAGCAAGATCCCCAGCGAGTAGCAAGACCTAAAATCACCCCTCAAGAGTCTCATCCATCCTCAAGACTTCAAGACCCTCAAGATTTCATCCTCAAGGCTTCAATAATTCACTCCTCAAGACATCTCAGTCTCAAGGTTTCCCTCATTCCCTCTCATCCTCAAACTCCTCTCTCTTCAAGATCCTTTCCTCCCCCCCCCTTCTTTCTTCTTTTTCCTGGTTGTTGTTATTTGTTTCCTTTCTCAGTTTTATTTTCTCCTGTCCTCCCCTGTTTGTTTGTTTATTTCTCCTCTTGCGTGCGTTGGTAGGTTTCAGAGTGGAGGGTTGGTTTTTTTTTGTTTTTTTTTTGTTTTGTTTTGTCTTTGCGGGCATCATGACAGGTCTGCTAGATGTCACAAACCCCAGACTCTGAGTTCAGCCCAAACTCAGAGGATGGGGCGGCATGAACTCTGTACTGATCCAAGTCAGAAATTCATCAAACCTTATTGATCCTGATCCTTCCTCATCTTCCCTGAGCTTCCCTTGATCCCTTTTCCTGATCACTTTGCCGGCAGTATCCTCGGCCCTCTTCTCAAACACCTCAACCGCCGACGCGCGCTCAACGCCGTTGTAAAATACCCTTTTACCTCTTCGCTTACACGATCCTCATCACTTTTCCGGACCACCCACGAGGGCAGCCTCAACAGCACACATCCCCTCAACGCTCTGCCTACCGCCTGGCACGGTAGGAGTTCCACACCGGGTCGTCCAGCAACTCCTCCTGTGGAAGGAGATCCTAGCGAACCACTCAGACGGCTGGAACCCTTACACGGAACGCAAGCACATCAAGGTGCTCGAGAACAATAAACAACAGACAAAGGAAAGCAACGTGCGCGATCCGAAGAAACCGTACAAGATCCCAAAGATCGACCAAACCAAACCGGAAGCGTCGGGATCGAAGTCAAAACCGTACAAGAGAAAGCCGAAGAAAGGCGAGAACAAGTGGAAGGAAACATTCCGAATGGCCAGAGTTCTCATGGAAGTCAAGGACGCTATCAAAGAGTAGGCGAGATGACTAACCAGCCCGACATTATCGCCTCGACCTCTATCTTGTTTCATAATACCAAGCCCGTATTACCGTCTGATACTGAACCTGCCTTACAATCCAATATTGTCTTATCATACGAGCCCACATTACTATCTGAAAGAGATCCAGTCCCAATGTCTTCTAAAGAGCCTGTTATACAACCTGTTAAAGAGACTGCCTTACAATCTGCTAAAGTACCTATTACAAAGTCTTATCCGCGAGTAACCAAGAAACATAATATTAATGTTGATAGTCGTGAAGTAAATAAAGTCCGAGAAATTGAACAAGTTCCTCAACTAAAAACCAAAACGGTGAGACAAGAAGTCCAGCGCTTAAACAAGCATGAGCAAGCCAATAAACCACCAAGAGAGGTTAAAGAAATCAACAAAAAAGATAAGACAGAGAAGCTAGAAGAGCTTATTGACCCCAATGAGCCCCTAGCACGTGTAGAAGATTTTTTTAGGGGCAGGCTAAATCCACACCAAAAAATTACTTCATCCACTCCAAAAATGGAGTGAACAGTAGTCCACTCCAACTTTCATTGGAGTGAACCATAGTCTACTCCAAATTTTGTTGGAGTGAACAAATTTACACTCCAAAAAAGCCTGTTGTTTGGAGTGGAACCATGATGCACTCCAAAAATTTTGGAGTAAACCCAATTCCACTCCAAAAATATTTTTTCCAAGCAATTTTTTTTTCATTTTTTTTTTTTGGAGTGCACAGATGTTCATTCCAAATTTATTGAGGTGGATTAAGGTTTCTCAAATTTAAAAAAATGCAATTTTAAATCTGGTACAATTGAAACTTGCATGTAACTTTGAAAAATGTATATTCCAAGCTCTTGGGGTGGAGTACCAGGAAAACTTTAGGGCAGTAGTAGGCAGGTGACATGAACCAACCAAATTTAATCCCCTTGAATTTATTTCTGGTTCAGGTTTTAGTCATTGTAGAAACTGAAAACATCTTACATACATCATTTTTGATGTATTTCAAATACACATATGATGCTGACATAAGGTTTCATTCCTCTTTAAGAACCCTGACTTCTTTTACTGCAATACTGTTGAAAAACACTCCAATAAATTTGGAGTGAAAATCTGTGCACTCCAAAAAAAATGAATCATTTTACCTTAGAGAAAATATTTTTGGAGTGGAATTGGGTTTACTCCAAAATTTTTGGAGTGCATCATGGTTCCACTCCAAAAAACAGGCTTTTTTGGAGTGTAATTTTGTTCACTCCAACAAAATTTGGAGTAGACTATAGGTCACTCCAATGAAAGTTGGAGTGGACTACTGTTCACTCCATTTTTGGAGTGGATGTAGTAATTTTTTGGTGTGGATTTAGCCTGCCCCTTTTTTTAATCAAATTTTGATTAAAAACATTGAGCACATTGATAGTAAAATCAATGCTATCCACCTTAATGTACATGACAGCGCTTTTAAAATCAAAAACTTGGCAGAAAATGCGGTGGATAGCGCTAAACATATTAAAAATGTTGTACCAGAGGTTAAGAAAACTACAGGAATAATACAACAAATAAGCAACATAAAATTAGGACTTGTAGATTAACAGAAATCCAGACAAATGCTAAAGAAACTAAAGTAATTGCCAAATTAAATGCAATACACACTGATATTAACAGATTGGATATTACCAGTAAACTGGACCAACTAAAAATAGACAGTGAGCATGAGTCAGAAAACCGTGAAACTCAAGATGAAAACATCCTTGAAATAATGGACAAAGTTGATAAACTAGAACAACTCATTATACACAACAGTGACAGTATGGCAGATGAAATTATCAAGATCAACAATAAGTTTGATGATATGCAGAGCAAAATTATGGCTAGCATGGACAACATAGCACAAAAAATTGGCAACAATATAACAGTGCAACCTCAAACTCAGACACCACACAGGCAAGGGATGAAAGATGTACCACCACATCAATCTAGTAACCCTTTCAGGAGAATGGCAGAGGAAGAAACACCCTAGAGGAAAGAGTACACAGTCCCACCAACACCATTCTTTAAGGAACAATCATACAACCCAAGTATCCAAACTATGAGAGATAACTCTAAAGATGTACCTAGGATTAAAGATTGGCCATCATTTAGAGGTGAAGGAGAATATGATCACTTGGACTTCATCAAAACAATTGATTTGTACCAAGAAGATTTTGAATTGAGTGATTCCTCAATTACTGGAAGACTTAACAGCCTCTTTAAAGGTTGTGCTAAGCGCTGGTTCACAGACTTACGCTCAACTCATGGCAAACAATCTTGGGAATGGTGGAAAGAACAGATTAATAGCAAATGGGGAAGCCCAGCATGGCGCTTCAAAATTGAAAATAAATTTGATGAGAGCACATTTGATATATTGAAAAGGACAATCCACTGAAATGGGTAATATCTCAGAAAGATAGATTGAAAGCCATTTGGCCCAATTTAACAGACAATGAAGTCCACCTGAGAATCCTGAAAAAATGTGGAGGAGATCTAGAGCATGCCATTAAAAGTAGACTACCCTACAATGCAAGTACAGAAGATATAGTCAACACATTAGAAGACATAACTACACGTACACGCATTGGCAGAAGATATAAGCCTAGATACCAAGGAGATAAAACGGAGAAAACAGAAGAGAAAAAACCATCCTCTTAAAAAGACCAGAGTTATCAGAAAGATAAGAAGTGCTACAACTGTGGTAAAATGGGACACACTTCACCAAACTGCCCTCAACCAAAGAAAAACATTAACAATGTTGAAATAGAGGCAGAAGAAACAGCTGAAGAGAAGACTCATTCAGACACAGAGGAAACACATGATGATGGGTCTTCAGTCTCATCAGGGTCTTGTAATATGATTAACATAGACATAGAAGTGGCTGAAGCTGAAACAGAGCATAATTTACCACAAGCATGGCATCCTGGACAACCTATAGGAAACATCCAAGAAGCCAGACTAATGAAAACCAAACCTACAAGAGGGAAAGGCTACACAGCTGGTAAAACCAACATTACACACATACTGTTTAATGGTAGAGAAGCAGAGATGTTACTGGACAGTGGAGCATATTGCTCAGTAGTACCCAAGACATACTTGAGAAAATTATGCCCAGACTACAAAGACATCCTTCTGCCACTAGGGAAAGTAAGAATAAACAGTGCCAGCAGCACCATGAAGCCAATAGGGGTATTTGAGTGCCCAATAATAATCCCTCACCCAACAGGATCAGTCAGAATGACAGTGGAATTTATTGTGATAGAAGATGCAGTAAGTAAACACTTCATACTAGGAAATGACTACTTAAACATCTATGGCTTTGACATAACCAATAGCAGAGAAAGATACTTTACTATTGGGAATGACAATAAAAAGAAGAAATTCCTATTTAAATCCAAAGAACCTTTACCTGTAGAACAAGTAGAAATACAGGATGAAGAAAAGGAGAGATTTGGAAGAGAACAACTAGCAGAAGCCAACTTTAATGATAAACTGAGTGTAGACCAATTATTACAGTTACGCAACATGATGTATAGGAACAAGAATGCATTTGCATCAGATAAATACCCACTAGGGGCAGTTATAGGCCACGAAGTGGATATTACATTGAACATTGAGCGCCCCTATCCACCTTCACTAAGGAGACCAGCTTATCCAGCAAGTCCCAGAGCAAGAGAAGAGCTTGCCAAACACCTGGATGAAATAGTAAGGCTCAATGTACTCAGAAAAGTAGGACATAATTAAGAAGTGGAAATAACCACACCAGTAATTATAACCTACCATAATGGTAAATCACGCATGGTAGGAGATTTCCGTGCCCTGAACACCTATACAGTCCCAGACAGATATCCTATACCAAGGATACAGGAGACACTGACAAACCTAGCCAAAGCAAAATAGATTACAAGTATGGATGCTTTAAAAGGATTTCATCAGAATGTAGTAACAGAACGTGCAAGAAAATACCTGAGAATTATAACACATAAAGGTGTTTACAAATATCTCAGAATACCTTTTGGAATTAAAAATGCCCCATCACATTTCCAAAGAATGATGAATACCATCTTCTGCGAAGAACTTGGACTAGGATGGCTAATTATATACATAGATGACATAATTATATGCTCTGAAACATGGGAAGACCATATGAGTAGAATAGAACTAGTTCCAACAAAAATAATTAATGTCAACATGAAAATTTTATTAAAGAAATGTGCATTTGGATTTGCAGAAATTAAAGCACTAGGAAATGTAGTTTCAGGACTAGCATTATGCATAGACCAGAATAAAGTAGCAGCAGTGTTACAGAAGCCAGCACCAACAAACAAAAAAGAAATGCAAAGCTTTCTTGCGTTTGCCAGCTACTACAGACAACACCTAGAGGGCTATCAGCTATAGCCAGAAGCTTGTATGAGATAGCTTCCAATGATACTGCCTTTGAAATGACCACAGAAAGACACATGGCATTTAATAAAATAAGAGAACATCTGACTAGAGCACCTCTATTATTAATGCCAGATTTCAAGAAACCTTTTGTGTTATATGTTGATGCCTCAATGGAAGGACTAGGAGCAGCCCTCCATCAATTACAAATCATCAATGATAAACCTGTAGAAGGTCCCATTTGTTTCATATCCAGACAACTCAAGAAAACTGAAGCACGCTATGGAGCAAGTCAACTAGAGTGCCTATGTTTAGTCTGGGCACTAGAAAAACTCCACTATTATCTAGATGGAAGTGTGTTTGATGTAATCACAGACTGTATTGCACTAAAATCACTCATTAACATGAAAACCTCTAACAGACACATGCTTAGATGGCAGATATCCATTCAAGTATATAGAGGCAACATGACAATAATCCATAAAGAAGGGAGATTGCATAAAAATGTAGATGGAATCTGTAGGTGGTCCTTACTAAATACACCAGACAATCCAGCCTGGGCACCTGAAGACCCAGAAGAATTACCAATTATGGGAATTAGCATTACTGGACTAGAAGATGAATTCTTTGAAGAAATCAGAAATAGTTATAAACAAGACAAGAACTGCACATTGTTAGTACAAATCTTATCCAAAACAGATTCAAAGGAGGATGAACTGATTGCAGCATTAGATACAGCATGGAAGAAATCATACCAAGAAGGAAGATTTCACCTATTTGACGGAATCATATACCACAGATCCAAACACACATGTGTGCTGACAGTAATGGACAGAGTATTGATCAATACATTACTACATGAATGCCATGACAGTACATCATCTGGCCATCTATCTTCAGACAGAACAGAAGACAGAGTAAGAAACCTAGCATGGTGGCCAACATGGCAACAAGATGTAGAAACATACTGCACCACATGTGAGAGATGCCAGAGAGCAAACAAAGCAACAGGCAAAAGGTTTGGGCACATGATAAAAATAGAAGAACCCACTAGACCATGGGAAACAGTTAACATGGACTGGGTTACAGGACTCCCACCTGGAGGAAAGAAGAATTATAATGCATGTCTAGTCATTGTAGACAGATTTAGCAAAACACCTATATTTCTACCATGTCACAAAGATGATACAGCTATGGACACAGCCATAATGAGTTGGCAACAAGTGATTTCATGGACAGGTTTATTCAAAAACATCATCAGTGACAGGGATCCCAAATTTACATCAGACCTATGGAGAGGATTGTACCGCTTATTTGGTACCAAGCTCTCTTTCTCAACAGCATACCATCCACAAACAGATGGGCTAGCAGAGAGAATGATTCAGACTTTAGAAGATATGCTAAGAAGATTCTGTGCATATGGATTAGAGTTTAAAGATTCTGATGGATTCACTCATGACTGGGTCACATTATTACCAGCCCTAGAGTTAGCCTACAGGACATCAACCCATGCATCAACAGGGAAAACACCAGCTATTTTAGAAAAAGGATGGAACCCCAGACTACCACAAGACAGCCTGAAAAAGGACTTGGTAGAAGTACACCCCACAGCAGCAAGCTTTAAAAATATGCTGGACAAAGCCAGAAAACACGCCCAACAAAGCATGGATAATGCATTTGAATACAGCAAAGAAAAATGGGACAAAAAGCATAAAGTACCCAGCTTCAAAATAGGAGATTTAGTATTAATATCAACTAAAAACTTTACTAATATTAAAGGACCTAAGAAGCTTAGAAATGCATTTTTAGGCCCATTTGTAGTCAAAGCTTTACATGGACCAAATGCAGTAGAAGTGGAACTATATGGAGAACTAGAAAAGAAACATCCTACATTTCCAGTAAGCTTACTTAAACACTATACTGAATCAGATGCTGAATTATTCCCTTTACACAAGGAAATACCTGAAGCAGAAGTACCTCCACTTGAAGAGTCAGAGGAGAAGAAAATTCATAAGATCTTGAAAGACAAAAAGATCAGAGGAGAGAAAGATAAATTATATCTTGTGAGATACAGGAACCCAATTCATGAAGATGAATGGCTACCAAAAAAGGACATTAAAGATGCGGATAAATATCTAAGAAGATTCAAGAACTCTAAACACATTTCAGAATTGAACCTTTTTAGAGGGGGCGAGTGTCAGCCTTAGAGATACATCAAGTATCCAAAAGACTGCAATAACTTAGTAAATAAATAATAATTATTAAATTATTATTGCAGAATCAGATTCCTCATCATAAATTAAGGGGGGTCACCCACTTGAAGTACCCCCTTATTCCTATTCCTTCATGTACTAATTGTATAAATAAGAATTGGCCCCAGAAAGCGCCCAAAAATAGCATTACATACATAAATTTAGTAAAACAAATAATGTACATAAAATTAAACTGTTGTACACTAATGAGTAATATTACTCGTGTAAAAATACCCCGTGACAGTATTATGTAGACTTCTACTGAAGCTCTTTCACATGACAATTGGTTATAAACATGTCATGTGACAGAGTTAGGGAAATTATTCTACTACAATACAATTAAATTACCCACAGCCAAGCCCTTTTCACGGCTACACCCCTGGATACTCCCATAGGGAGAAAAGGACTCAGTGTTTACGCCCACTGAAGTCCCCTCTATAAATAGAGGCCTATTTGGCCCTCAGGAAAAGATCCCCCAGACCATTCACCGCCCATAAACTGTAAGTTTGCCGTGAATATTCTCCTCTGCTACATTTGTAGCCACTTTTCCTTATAAATCATACCCAGCACGTAAAATCCACTGGATTAAACCCTTTAAATTATCAAAAATCCCTTATTAGCATATTTAAAGTTTTATCCTTATAAGTAGTTGCCGTAAGACCTCCGCCTCTGTCAAGAAGCCAATCAGTTTAAGCGCTTACCAACTACTTCTTACGCCAAATTTATTCCCTGTAATTAATAATTATATATTATTAATGACATAATAAATACTCCTCTTTTAAAGAGTGTTTAAAACCCTTGTAGTGGTCATATTTGCCACGTAGCAAGTTTATTAATTTACATTACTAGTGTTACATCAGCACAGTTATAGTGCTAGGGCCCAAAAACCCTTAATTTTGACGGGTTTTTGCCCTAAGCTTCATAAACAGAGCTGTCAGTTGGTGTTTTGCACTTGGCCTAACCAACAACAATTGAACAACAATTGGAACTCACAGCCTCCTTGACCACAACAACAGGGGCGAGGCACATTTCAGAACCCATCCCCAGGACAACAACCGAATCCCAATCTCAATCAACCTTGAAACCAAAATGTTGGCCGGCCAGGGCATCCAACAATTGACGACATCGCAGCCGCCATCAAAAATATACAAAAGGGGAATTGTGGCCCCTCGGACGCGAATCTTCTGGCCGCTAATCCCTGCGCATACTGTGGAGGTGTGGGGCATTGGAGGTCAACTTGTCCAATTCTCCGCAGGGATGCTAACCTGCAGCCACCAGATACCTCCAACCCAGGTCGCCCCGCTTCTGGTTTCGCCCGTCAGGCTGCACCTCCGAACGACCCGACCCCCAGACCTGATCAGAATGTGGCGGTTTGATTGGTCGCAGGTCTGGATGCGACAGGTGTTGCCGACGCTGGCACAGTTTTGGATTCAGGGGCAACCCACCACGTGAGCGGATCTCTCCTAAATTTTTCTTTCCTTTCCGTTTTATGGCCACCAGTAAGACTAAATCTTGCGTCTTCATCGGGATATATGACGGCAACTCATAGTGCACACCTCAAGATAACCAGTGGGGCTGGTACCCTAGCAGTACCAAAAGTCCTGCACAGCCCTGAAATGACAGGCACACTCCTTAGCCTTGGCCAGTTCATCGATTCGGGATTCCGGCCGATGTTCCTACCTAACAACAACATTTGTTTGACCTCTTCCTTCTTATCTTTCACTGCCTCATATCAGAACCGATCTTGGATTGTTTCCCCTGATTCCTTCCAACCTATTTCTTTATCAATCAAATCCGCCATCCATTTGCCTATCCCATCAACACCCTCATACAACTGGCACTGTCGACTCGGTCACGTATCGGATGTGGTTGTGAAGGAATTTCTGAAATGTTTTGTTCCTTCTTTTGACTTGAAGTCTTGGACCCCTTTCATCTGCGAATCTTGCAAACAGTGCAAGAGCAAGCGACGCTGACACCACCTTCCTGAAGTTATCTCACTCTCACATTGAATCAACTTATTAGTAACCAACGTACTTGGCCCGTTAGATCCGGACATCCACGGGAACCGATTCCTGCTGACTGTCCGTGATCACGCGACAACATATTTGTTTGTTTTTCCCATGAAAAGTCGCTCAGAGGTTCCGAACATAATAACTTCCCTTGTTAAAAGTTTCCCATTTTAAGAGTGCTCTGAAACATATCCAATGCAACAACGCAAAAGAATATACAGCTACATCATTCAAATCTTTTCTCGACTCCGTTGGCACTTCAATTATATTCACATTGCCGTATACTCCCGAACAAAATGGTGAAGCGGAGCGACTAAACCAAACACTTGGTGATGTGGCAAGAACAACACTCACCCATTCTCAACTCCCTGCTTCACTGTGGTTGTATGCATACCGTTGCGCGTGCTTCCTGGTGAACCACATCTCAAACAGTCGATGCAAGTCCAGTCCATTGGAACTTTGGTCGGAGCGGAAACCTGCGGCTGAATCTTTTTACCCATTTGGGACGAGGGCGTGCGTTCACATTCCCAAGGAGCGTCGACGGAAAATGAATCAGAGAAGCTGGACAGGTTATCTAGTAGGATATCAAGATGAAGAACGGGGATGGTTTTTTTGGAATCCGGCGACGCAGAAAATTATTAACTCAGAGTGTGCTGAGTTCCTTGATTATCAAGGGAAATTATTAATTCCTTCTCCTACTTCATCTTCTGACACTTCTTGCGCCCGTAGGGTCCTCACACTTGGCAAAGAAAAAACCAAGGAAATCTGTGATGCCCAGGACAGCCAAATTGACAACATCCAGGCAATTTCAGACGCGGACATTCCTACTAGTCTCCGGAACGCGTTGAATTGTCAGGCAAAAGACAAATGGTGGGCGGCTTGCGTATCTGAGTGGGATCAACTCGTCCAAATAGACACCTTTGACATTGAAGACAAGGCTTCCAAACATTCAATGGGTACGCGGTTTGTTTTTGACATTAAAAGGAAATCAGATGGATCGGTCAATCGTCTCAAAGCAAGATTTGTGGTGCGGGGTTTTAAACAACAAATTGGCCGCAACGTTAAGTCCACATTTGCGCCCACAGCGTCACTCACAACGCTTTGACTTCTTCTCACCTTGGCCATCAGGAACCAATGGAGGATCAATTCTTTCAATTTAACTGGAGCATTTGTGCATAGCCCAATCAATGAGACAATATACATTGATCCGCCGGTCGAACTGTTTCCCCACTTAAAAGGCAAAGTTCTCAAACTCAAAAAAGCACTTTATGGGCCTCGGCAAGCAAGTAGATGTTGGTGGAAACATTTCAGGGGATTATTGCAAGGTTGGAGTTTTCATTGCAACAAGGTGGAGGAGTGCTTGTATCGATACAAGAAAGGCGACTCCGTGATCATCATTCGGATACACGTGGACGACGGTATTGTGTTCAGCAACAACAACCGAGCATTACAACTGCTACGCAACAAACTGGAACAGAATCTCCGTGTGAAGTGGGACTCGAAGCCTGACAAGCTTTTTGGGATCAAAATTGAATATACCAACGGGGCCATCTATCTGAGTCAACCCCTTCTAACCGACCAAACAATATCAAAATTTTGAGAACAGGTACAATCAAAAATCATCCCGACTTATACACCTCTGTTAGGCAATAACATGGTGACATTGATGGGCAATCCTGTCGACGCAACTCTCTATCAATCTCTTATTGGTTCCCTCAACTACCTGGATTTCTTCACCAAACCTCTACGGGCCAATCTTCACACTATTTCACTCAACAAAATTTTCAAATGATTGTTTTTTGCCAGGTCTATTCTAGTATCACATCTCCTTTTCTTGTCTTTGATTTTTTTTTACCACATGTTTTCATTCCTCTCTCAAATTGTTTCTCATAGTTTAACTCTGTGGTTGTAGTTAGTGGTGTGTTGTAGTGTGGAGTGGGCAAACTCCACATTTGGAGTATCCAGGGTTCAAGAGGCGGGCGGGGAGGAGCAATGCAGATTAAGCAACCAGACAACAACAGGGACAATGGGACATGTAACTGTCCATGAGAGAAGATTTCCGAGCCAAGGAAAAAATTCGGACAATCCTTGATTTTTGCTTCCATGTTGGAACTCAGCGTCGTGACAACTATACCGGGTGTATCGATGAATTCCGGAACCATTGTGCCAATTTCTGTTGAATAAGTGTGCAAATAATGGCTTAGATACATCAAGGTTTGCACGATGAGTCATTAAAATAATGGAATGCTCACTTCTAAGTGGTAAAGTGAACTTCCAGCAGGCGGATAACGACAATTATTCGGAGTTTCGCCCTTAGCGGGCAGGAAGCAGAGGTCTTGACTCGAATGTGGTTTTCCGTCACAGGGATCCCCTAAATTGGACACATCTCTTAAAACCGGCTACATATACCCCACTCCCGCACCGCGCAAAGCCAAAAACACTCACATTATTGATTATTGGGGAACGGGCCCAGGTGGCATAGTAATACCATCAACGCGCGTGAGCCCATAACAATGATGCGACGCATACCACGCGAGCCCACCAAAGAGAAGGGAAAACAAACCAGGTGTCGTGTGTGATCGAGACCACTGCACACCGCCGCATCTTCGCGTTTGACAAACAAAGTAGCTGGCAACCGCTCGCTGTTCATACAGCCTCTCCTCATATTCCAAAATCCGCTTAAGCTATAGTTATGGTGACGAATATCACTATCCTTGGATATATCACAATCTGCAATTAACGTCGAGCTGGAGTTACAGGCTTGTCTTGCATTACCTTTCAATTGTTTGAGCCATACATAGTGGTTAACAAATTGTGAGCATGAAGCCCGTGTCTCGTGTAGATCACAAACATTTAGTAGGGTGTACGCATGTAATAGCGCGACCATGGAAATAATTCCACAATCAACCAATGCCCAGATCACAGGAGTAAAAGGGTCTAATCCTCTGCATCATTACCCACCCCTCAAAAATACCGTTAATCAGATCGCTCATCTTGCACAGGAGAGCCATGACGCGACCGCGAAAAATATCTGAGCATCGGAAGCTGTCACTGGCATGCGGAGGCGAGTCCGTCACCGTGGGTTTGACTTGTGCACGACGCGGATTGGGCTTGGAGCGACTTCAGGAGTAAATACTATTTCAATGTCATAATTTGAATAATCACACATCATCATTTCACTCCGGGCGGCAAGGGTTTACTCATATTTGCCCAAACATCCCAATATTAAACCAACTCACCGTTTAATTTGTTTGTGCCACATTGTAAGGTTCCAAAAACTCGCGATGGGAGGTTCAGCAAATCCGCAGAGGTGGGTAACGATTATCCAACTAATTTCCACTGCAAGACATGAATCCGGAGAGCAAGATGATTAACGGCGAGGAAAACTCACGGCCATATTACTATGTCTGCATTGGAATATTTCCCACGTCCCTGTCCTGACACGTAAATACGAGGTTGAGTTGAGTTATAATTGCCCAAAGGACAGTCGAGCGCGCGAAATAAGCTGACCAATTGTTTGCGGAATGTATCGGGAATCCTCGTGTCCTCGTCTTTCGCATAGCCTTCGACGCCGTACAAATTTATCATTAGACAAAGATGGGAGCAGGATATGATGTCGCGCGAAGCTTACGGAAGAAGTAAATACACTCATTCATAACCGGTGAGAGCTCTGAGATTCCCAATGCGACCCAATCGTGCATCTCCGCCATTTCGCAATCTTCGCTAAAGGAAAAGATCTTTTTGAATCAATCCGCGAGGAAAGGTACTGATGATGGACCGGATTGAGTTAATCCTTACTCGGCCATTAAACGCTCATTCATCTTGCGCACCATGATGATCGCGCCGCTCTCCTTAATGCAAAACAGTTTTGACTTGCTATTTATTGCGGTGTAATTATTGTCGAGCAAAACAGGAATTTTTCCTACAAAATGATAGGTTAAATAAGGTTAATGGTCGGTATTAAGTAGATGCTATGCTCGGCTGAATCCAATGTGTGACTCATTTTCTGTGCTCAGCATTCGGGTTCAATTTCATGAACAAATCACTCATTTGTTGTCCACCCCGCACGTCCATCAAATGATGAGTGAACGCAAAGTGGTAGACAAGCTTGAGTTGCTCGGCGAATTCTTGGAATTCTTGACCCTTCGGCGTATTCATCGTGATGAATGTTAATGGCCTCGACCCTTGTGGAATCGACATAACGACAAGGAATATTATGGTAAATGAGCGTCAAGATTACGGTACAAACTCTAACGCATACGTTCTTAGTACCTAAGTGCAGCTTGTGACATGACCGTGGGTTTGCCGCGTTGGGTAGGTTGTCATGTATATGCAGACATAGATTTCGCCGGCGAGTTGCATATGAGATTGAGACAACAAATGTTTCCTGTAACGTTGCATCACCGCGGCGGGAAGGGTATTGGCTGGCAGCGTTCGGAGTAGGGCGGCCAAGTTACAAGCGAAGGCAGAGCATAAGGTTGAGGTTGAGTGGCGCACGGGTTGGAAGTTGGAGGTTTGCCATAATTGTGGCTTCGTCGGGCAAGGGGTAACGAAGGGGGATAGTGTTTATGACATATGTGATTGATAGAAGGATCGTCGTGAGGGTGAGGGATAATGGCGGGTGGGGGGGGGGGGGGGGGGGGGGGGCGTGGCAAGCTTGAGGCCCTGAAGAGGCGGTGGGCAGCGGGTGATTGGCGGCGGCAACTGGGTAGGAAGGGAGCGGAGGCGTCGAGGAGGCGAGTAAATTTGAGTGGAGACAAGCATTATTTAAAGGTGGGGGGGAATAGCACAAAGGCCAGGGGATCCGGTTTCGTCGTACCCCCTCCCTGGAGCTGCCCTAATCATTTGATTAGGCCCTCCCTGAAAATTAAAATGCAACCGATCCCTTTTTGCGTGTTGCTGCGGCACGGGCTGGGGGGTCAATCCAAGGTTCCCTCCGGGTGTTTGGGGATTAAATTCAATTAGACATTTAGACATGATATTAAATTAGTGAGAGCTGTTGGAATTTACATTAGTGGGGCTTTTGGTAATGAACACACGCCAAAACTTAGATCTAAGTTTCTGTGTTTGGGTGAATTAAATAAACTTGGATATTTATATTGGCTCCAAACAAAGCCCCATTTTTCAGAGGAATTACATTTGAGAATGTCAATTTTGCTTTGCTATCCTTCAACATCAGTAAACGGGAGCAATTGATGAGTTGGATTTGGGTGAAATATCATTTCTTCATATTTTTTCCTACAGTTGTACCTAAAAAACAAGAGAATTCTGCACAAAATTGTGTTGATTCCCAAATCAATTCTGACTGACTTTTGAAGCACTTCTTCATCCACTTTACAATTCATTTAGGGATGATTTACTAATCCACATCAGGCCTGCATCCGACCAAAACTCACATAAAATTCAGCTCTGGCACTCCCTGGGGAGTGGGAACATATCTCCCCTGGTGAAATAAAAAAAAGTAAAAATGAAAAATGTGGAATTTTTTTGCAAATTTCTCAGAATGTTCATTAATACTGTTCAAACCAAGGAGAGAAAATTGGAGAGAAAAGTATGGCATACAACCAGAATGATAAAAAATGAAAAAATTTGAACCCATTTTCAATGATTTTTTGGGTGGATGGGTTATCAACCAATTTCATTTGAACTCAGGGACTGTAGCCCAAATAACCACTAATTTGACTCAATTTATTTGATCCAATAAAAATCATTGGCAATGATTTCAAAAAAATTCATTTTTTATCATTCTTGTTGCATGCCATACTGTGCTCTCTAATTTTCCCCGCTTGGTTTGAACAGTACGTAAGTAATGAACATTCTGAGAAATTTGCAAGAAATTGGATAGTTTTCACATTTTTCATTTTTTTATTTATACTTTTTTTTATTTCATAATCATTCTTTGGAACTTCTTTTCCACCACTGTGGCAAATATCATGACTTAAAGGCTGTGGGCTGAGCTTCTGCATTCAAAAATGTGGTGCCAAAAACATTAGATGACCCACTGTACACATGCTTTTTTTTTTTTTTATCTTCTTCATATCAACCATTGTGATAAGCCATACACATGACCGACAGGGTCCATTTTGTATATAGCCAGTTCAATGCACCCAGATCTCATTAAAAAACATTTTTTTCAATCACCTCTCTGGACCAACCCATGGGTCGGCCCATGACCCGACCCGCCCCGACCCGCCCCGACCCGCTCCACTCCTGACCCATTTAAAAACGGGGTGGGGCGGGTCGGCATTTTTCCAAAGCAACCAGGCCCATCCTCATCCCTACAGGAATCCAAATGGCAGAGTGTAATCTTCTTCTTTCTATCCACCGCAATGGGTGTAGCAATAGCGGCAAGATTGGGAAAAAGGAGAGCGGAGATCCTCTCAAGAACGGCGTCCACTGCTTGCAGAGATGGAGCTAAACCTGGTGGAGAACTAGGGTTGGGTGAATCTGGCCTTGCTTGATCGAGTAACAAGGTGGCAGTGGGGCCGGAGAAGCTGGCGGGTACCATGGGTGAAGAGCTCCGCAACCAGTTCTGAATGGCGCGGACACAAAGCTGCTAGACGGGTGTAATGCCTTAAAGCAGGCCACCATGCAGCAGATTGGTTGACTAGGATCAAAGGGGATCAGGGCACCACTTGAGAGGAAGTAGTTGTTGCCCTTCTGCTCAACAAGATTATCTTCATTGTCCTTCTGGAGCTTGAAGCATTGGCCAGTCCCGTGGCATTTGAAATGGCAGTAGTAACAGATCAATGGTTGCCGCACTGCGGGGGGCGGAGCGGAGGAATGAGGTGGAGCGCGGAGCGCGAAATTCTCCATCAGGCCTCAAAGGACTGGAGCATCCTGGTGATCTCATCAATGGTAGCTGGGGTTTGCGGAGCGGTAGTGACACTGTTTGTTGGGCGCCGCTCTGCTTCCATTTTCTGCATGATTTCATTCGCATCCTTGAATGGTGGCGCAGAGACAGGATCAGAGAATCTCAAAAGCTCAAAGGTCAAGGCAATCTGGCCTTGCATAACTTTGTCAATGGCGGAGTGGAGATCATCCAACAGAGGTAGCTTGAATCTGTTATCAAGTTTAGTGACCATCTTGTCACTCTTGATGAGAGCTTTGCAGATCTGATCTTGAGGACTATAGAACAACTAGGCGCAGAGATCTTTTAAATGACAAGATCACCGGCAAGCACACCTGATTCTGCGGAGTTGAGAGTTGAGAAAGAATTGAGAAACTGAATGAAGAAAAGAGAAATAGGATCCGATACAAGTGAGACTATTAACAACTTCATTTAGGTTTCACAATTAGGTTTCAACTCTATCTATCACTACACAACTGGTTGAAGAGTATGCTTGTACTGTAATATCTCAATACACCACGTGTCGTGCCGGATGTCCATGGGACACCCTTTTGGAGATGTCCCTGGACATCCAGCTCTTGCAGGGCAGGAAACATCAGTGGGATGTTACTTTTCATTACGGATACAGATGTATCCCAACTGAGTATCCACCGGATGGTCTTGGAGCATCTGCTGGATGTAACCCAATCATCCGCCGGATATCACAAACCATCCTCAGATTGGAAAAATAGTTTTCCAGGTCTGCAGCAAGCATCAGGCCCCGTGATGCGTTGTGGTGACCATACTCGTGGCGCCGCCGGCGCGCAGGATATCTGGCGGGACTTCAAGCTTAGCAAGACTTCAAGACCCCACGCGCGGCGTCAAGATCAATAAGTCCTCAAGGCGTTTCAGGATCAAGAACCTCACATGTTTTTCTTTTTTTTTCCCTCTGCTGGTTTTGTTTTGGCTGTTGTGTCCTCTTTTCTTTCCTGTTTTCTTTTCCTATTTTTCTTCTGATTCTTTTCTTTGTTTCTATATGCGCGCGTTGGAGAGGCTTGGTTATGTGGAGGGTTGGTTTTGTTCCTTTTTGTCTTAGTTTGTTTTGTTTTGTTGGTTTTGTTTCCTTCTTTTCTTCTCTCTTCTTGTTTTGTTGCGCACGTGTGCGCGCGGTGTATGATGACCTGTCCGTAGCATGTCACCAACTCCAAGGTTTGAGTTCAGTTCGAACTCAGGCTTTGGAGCGGCATGGACTTCGTCTGAACCATAATTTTTTTTATCTCAGATCATCCGTCGACTCAGAATCTCGAATCTAGAAGTTTATTGATCCCATAGTTTTGCCGATACATTTGCGGAGCTTCTGAGTTCACCCTCTCAGCGCCGCGCCAAATCCCTCTTTCCAGACTCCCTTTTTCTGTTTAGATCACTTCTCACCAGCTCAGTTAGCCGACCCCCTCTCTCAGATCCTTAACAAACAACACACCGCCGACGGGAATCTACCTCCCGTTGTCTCACAATAAATCCCTTCCCAAAACGCTACTCCTTTCAAATCCCAGAATCCTCGACTTTCCGGACCACCGCGAAGGCAGCGCACAGCGCAACTCTCCCTTCCAGTAACTGCCGACGGCCCAGCACCGGTCGGAGTTCCACAGCGTGCGATAAGAAGTGGGGGGACTGAAGCAGTGCAATTGGGTGCCGGGGATGATTGGGCCCGGGTGCCGCAGTGATTGATGAGACTGGGTGTTGAACACCCAACCTGCAGCATCAGAGGTCCCGGTGAAGGCAGCCCTTCCCCACTAGGGCAGGGGGTATGTGTACTTAACAGGAGCACACACGGTTCATATCAAGTGCACACTGGGTTGACATCCATTGGACACTCCAGCCAGAGTGTCCGATGGATGTTGACCCTCAGGATGTCCAGATTATGTCTTTGAGGGCTGAACATCACTTGGATGCATCCAAAAGCGTCCAAGTGATTCTCAGTGCACCTGGCATCTGCTGGATGCTCCCCGGACATCATGCAGACGCTTTTCAGCCCAAAGAATCTGTGGGATGTCAGCCTTTTCCAAAAAGGCTCCCCGTGGTGTACCTATTGATGTTGAGCTTGATTAGTAATTCTGCGTGTTTCTTCTTGGCGAGAGACTTGGTTAGAAAGTCAGCAAGCTGATCATTGGTTCTAACATATTGAGTTGCTGCCCATCCTTCAGCAATAATTTCCTGTATCCAGCCGTATTTGATTGGTATATTTTTGGTTCTTTGCTGAAAAATGGGATTGTTGGCCAGCAGAATAGCTGATTGATTGTCAATGAGGAGATTGAGTTTACCAGAGAGTCAAACATTGAGAGAGTCAAGAAGTATGAGAAGCCATTGCGCCTCTTGAGCAGCCTCAAAAAGAGAGATGTATTTGGCTTCTGTTGTTGAAGCCGCAACCCCCAGTTGGCGGTTGCTTGCGTGAGCACCATGAAATGATGGAGTTGTTAAATGTAACAATGTAGCCGGAGTACTAATGAAAATCTTGACTATCATTTGCCCAGTCAGCATCAGAGTAAAATTTTAAGGTGTTGGTTTGTGATGTCCCATCAAGAAGAATTCCATGATTTATAGTTCCCAAAAGATACCAAAGAAGCTGGATTATTGCTCTCCAGTGAGTGATGCCTGGAGATTCAAGATGTTGAGATAGTTGGGAGATTGCAAATGCAATATCCAGACGAGTGCAAACTGCAAGATACATGAGCATGCCAACCAATCAACAATAGTTAGTGCCTATTTGTTCAAATTGCTGTTGCTCAAAGACTGTTGACCGGTGTCAGGTTGTGGTTCTGCTACTCTTAGCTTTATCATACCTGCTGGTGTTACTCATTCATGACCTGACATTTACAGGTCTTACCCTCAATTAGGGATCTTCATGTGACACCAGTGGATGTTCATTGACCCACATGCAGCCATTCATATCCAAGCGTCCTTAGTACACTTGACATGGATATAAGAGACATGGGTTCAACTCCCCTGGGACACATAATATTTTATGGAGTTTCACAGGAGTTAGCACCACAACACAGAATGGATGGAAGGTACCTCAACCAAGGCACGGGGAGAGAGTACCTATGTCCATGAGCCTCTGCAAAATGGACTGTGCGCAATCAGACCAAGGGGTCAGCATAGAGGGGTGGGCCCAAGCGTACAATTGAGGCTAGAGCAAGTGTGATTCATGATATAGGTAGAGATCTGTATCTCATACTTGCCATCACACCCTCCAGCTCCTTGACAGTCACTTTTTTGCATCTTGATTCCTCGCTACAATAGGAATCAAACCTTTTTAAATACCATCTCACCCACCCAGTTTCAATCCCCCTTGCGGAGAGAGGAGAGGGGACAGGGGGGCAATATCCTTGTGACATTGGGGGGCACTCAGCGCGGAAACCTACTCAATTTTAATGTCACAAAGAGTTACTGCTGTTACACTCGGGTGGACTGAGGAAACCCCAAAAGGGGATCCCCATACACCCTAGAGGAAGTATAAAACTCATGACATATTATGTACATGCCTCCTTGACACGAGTACTAGAAGTTAGTACCGCGACGCAGAATGGACATCCTCATCATAGGATTCCTTTTGAGATTGCTACAGACTTATCTTGGCAAGCTACTCTCACTTGATGAATGTCTTGAAGAAGAACTCTCTTACTCGGGTTCTGCTGATCTTTATCGAAGAACGCGCTCGGTTAAACTTCAAGGTTTGATTGGTGGGAGTACAGCTCTGATGCGCACTGCCAGCTTGGTACTGGAGTCAGTATTTACAGAAAAGAAAAATCGCAACGTCCTCATTAGGAAAGCGGGCTATGTCCATCCCGAGAAGGCCGAAGTGTTTGCATGAAAATTTCCACACCGAGCCTTCGACCCCCAGATCTAGGGTCCAAGACAAGGGGTGAGCTCGTCACGGAGGAAATTTGGTTTGAGTAATTTCAATTGGGAAGAGCCGGAACATTAACTACCAGTTCAAATCATCATCCAGGTCATAGCCAGTGGCAGTAGGCACCATCGGTTTCAAGCTGACTGGAAACCATACATACCAAATCCACCGTGTGTACTGTCCAGACCGGTCTAACACACTCTCCAGCTGAGGTTTATTTCCCCCAATCATTTTAAATACCCAATGATTTCTCGGTTCATCGGTTCGACTTCCCCTTCCCCCTCACAACTCCCTATTCATTTATCATTTCTAACTAGCTTCTTGATATATTCTTGATTCACTCTTGCATACAAAGCCTGTTCTCACTTCCAATCTTGAGTACCATTTCAACAGCCTTATCAGAACGCCCCCGTCCCTTCCTTCGTCTGCCTTTTTCTGAATTCCCGGTTTTTTATCTAAGCAACATGCCCTCCTACCGCCTAGGACCTAGCCCTTTAGAACTCGCTTCCTCAAGCCAACTTGACTGTCGTAGCAGAGCCCATCTTGACCAGATCCCTCTCGTAAGCTGCTTCCTACTCACCCTCACTCTTCGTCTTAATTCTTACCAACTGAAAATACCCCGCTGTATCTACAATCAGCCTACCGCGACTGGATTTAAACATTTACCTTCGCTCGAGATCGACTCAGAGGCCTTACTTAGCTTAGACAAATTCAGCATGATTACCCTTTCGTCTGCTGTGAACCCATTGATTAGAAATTCTTTAGAATTCTCAGAGGAAGAGAGCTTTAGCGATGAATCTATCTGCAATAACCAACGCGCTTCTTTCCCAGACTGTGCCGGATTCTTTGACGAAAGCTTTAGCGACCAATCCTCCCCGAATTCAAACTGTCGTGATCCCTCCACCCCGCCGCTAGTGACGGCAGCAAGAAGAAGAGATTCAGCAAAAGAAGATTTGCCCAGACCTTCGTCGAAATTGCCTTTCGCGTTCCTCAGCCAACCTTACAAGTCTTTGGTCCATGTCTCTAAACCGGCAACGAATAATCGGGAGAACACACTCAGAGGAAGTCGTTCGCTCAACTTTCGACAACGTCGACTTTCGGTCAAGATGCAAGACCCTTTGCAAGATCCCCGAGATTGTCCTGGAGCTGAGTCGAAAGGCTCGAGGAAGCAGAGCCTGGGCTCAATAACCGATAACCAAGCGGGCTCTAACCACCTAGACGTCAAAACGTCTCCTTCTTCTTCTGCTGCTGCGAGATCGAAAGACAAAGGCTCATTCAGTCCTGAATGTCAATCCCATACGATGTCATCAGTCTTCGAGGACGACTCCGACGATGACCACGAGCTCGCCTATCTCAAGAAAGTGTTGCCCGCTTGGATCACTCACAAGAAATCTAAATCTATCATTACTCCTCCTCCTCACCCTCAGCCTAAATTTTCCAAGCAGAAATCTCGGATCTTCAAGTCTCATCGGTCCTCTCTTTCCAATACCTCTTCTTAGCTTTTCCTCCCTGTTGATAAACAAATAACAACAAAAAAGCACGAACATTTTTCTTTTATCTTTTACCTATAGTGAGATGACCCTTATACAAGCATCTGTAGTAATCTGTATCAATGCCCTTCTCGTATCCATCTTTGTTTCTCACGTGTTTATCTATCATATTTCTGGGATTTAATCTATTTATATCAGCAGTTTTTGTATCTTTTTGTACCACACACCACCCTCTCCCTGAAGTAATTTGTAATCCCCATCTCATGATCTCGTCACGTCGTTATTTTCCAAACAAGACCGCTTGTTACGCGCGCTCCTGTTTTTCTTTTTCGATCTTTTTCTTGTTGGCTTGCGCTGTGTAACTAATTGTAATCATAGATATCTGCTCTCTATCATTGCAAGTATCAAAGCTTCCACATCGGCTTTTGGTAAAAGCCACTCCTCTTGGTCTTGATTCATAAAAAAGCCAGCCTAGAAACCGGCCACTACCAGGATAATAGAGGACTTTAAAAGATTTAGGACAACTGAAAGATTCATTTCTATTAGATTTTCTATTACAACTTTTCTAATAAAAGAATGATAGCAGTGTAGAGTCTGAGAGGTGGAAATGCACCTGAAAGCAGGGCGTGATGTGCCTGCTTATGAGAGCTGAGAAGAGCCGAGGCTTGGGATGATCTAGGGCAGTGAGCGTGGGGACTGCAACGAGCTTTACACCTAACAGCGGCACGATTCTCGTTAGCTTTAGCTACTGCTGTCTTCTCTTAGCCTGTTCTATTTTTGACTTACGAGAGCGACACCTTTCTATTGGAGTAGCCTCGTTTTGTCTTGCTGGAACAAGTCCGTTGCGTCTTGGGCTTCTGAACAAACGTGGTTCGTTTGTGTCAGCTAAGTTTGCCTGTTTCTTTTTCCCGTGAAGGGCTGGTGTGAGGCTTACGGATAGTTGATCCTTCCAAAGCGTCTTCTGAGATTCTGGCTAGCAGATCTTGTTGGGTCTGAGGTCCGAGTCGTTCCGCGAGCGTTCTGTGGAAGAACGGGAGTGAAGTCAGCCTTGTAGTCAAGTCTGCTTACGTCCAATCTCGGGTACAGACAGGGTTCTGGGGCTTGCGCTATTCTTTTGCTTGGCGTTGACCAATAAGGTTCTAGCTTGTGCTTCCGCGGCTGCAATCGTTGGAGCAATACATTTCAGCTTAGGGTTTGGGTCTGGGGGTCTGGACTGCGAAAGGGGGCTTACCTTTCTTAGCAGCTGCGTCTGTGGTTCTGGTTGACCGGGCAAGCTTCCTTGGCGGTTGCTGCGGGTGTGGGTCTGGGTCTGCATTCCTACAGACTTTACATGCAAAACAAGTTCAAAAGTTCAAGTGAGAAGTTCAACTTAGGTTGCTGCGTTTCTGAAAACCTATTTCCTTGATCTCAACTATTAGGCTCAAGATTGAAAGCTTCATGATTGTCCAACTTGCTCATCAACCTTGGAGTTGATGATGATGAATATCAGAAGAACTTGCTTGGAAATAACAGTTTGGCTGTTATGGTCATTGAGAAAATGGATTCTATACACCCCATCCAAAAACATGTCATGGCTGTGTTACAGGTTAGAGTGTCATGACAAGTCATGTCAGACTTGTTCCATGACCTGTCACTTCAGAAATACACCATGGTTCAAAGAAATGGGGTTTTCTTGTCAGCCCTGCAGTGGGGTGAAAAATTTGGTTGGCGCGGGTTGAGCGCCCGCGGTGGAGTTGCTCAGTTGGTCTGGAAGTCGGCTGGCTCGAACTTAACGCAGTCCCTCCAAGGAGGTCGCGCTGCGCGCAACCTCCGCAGGAGGGACTTGCCCGCAAGCAGTGAATGTTGGCACAGGAGGAACTTGATTTTTTGCCAAATTCCCAAAATTTTCAGTAATCTGCCAGTCCCTCCCTCAACTTAGCAAATTCTTTCCTTTTTTTTTTGACCAAATGAAAGATCTCCATGTTGTGGAGAGGACCAGTTTTTCAAAAAATCTATTATCCAATTTCTTCAACCTGTAATCAGAGCAGTAAGGCCTCAATTATAAACACTTTTTTGAGATATTTTTGAAAATGAACTGAAAAGTATTTGAAAACAAAATGAATTTTTTTTTTTCCAAAAATGGTTCAAACACACCTCCTGGGTGTATTTGAGTGCATCTGCAGTATTTTTGAAATTAAAAAGATTTCAAAAAAAAAGTTCAATTTCTTTTTTGGGCAAGTTCAAAAACTTTTCAAAAATATCTCAAAAAAGTGTTTATAATTGGGGCCTAAATCATCCAACTCCCGAATTCTTAGGTGGAGGGTTGAGTAAATCTATAAAGTGCCCTCGGATAGGCTTGAATCCTTTTTTTACCTTCAAGGTTAGACAGATTGGTGACACATCATGTTCAATTTTCTTAGCTAATCCTGCTTTGTACCTTGACCTCATTCAACTGTCAGTGAGCGTGTGAGTTTATGGTCACTCAGGTTCCCAGTGCATTCCTCAATCATTTTTGCCTTTTAAACACCCAGACAAGTAAGAATGTAGGGCTGAAGGAATGGGGAAAGGATAGGAATGAAGCCATGCTTCTTAGGTATCATTTGATCCAACACACCATGCAGGAAACCTTTGAGGTGGGGGTTTAAAACTGATTCAAAAATAAAGACCTGGCATTGAGGCAGATTTTCTGTTCCTGCCACACCAGCTTTCACCGCTTAGGTGTAAGAGCATCTCCACCGCGGGGGACTATCTGAGGGACTAAATCCCAGGCTTGCGCGACTGAGGCGCAGTTTCAGCTTCCCAACCGAGGTCTCTTTCACACCGCAAGGTTCCCAAAGTAGCACCTCCAGGTTGTGAAACCAGCTACCCCTGACTCCCTGATGGCCGGTCAGCACAAGAGGTGCAATAGCGATGTCCGGTCAATACATGGCAGCGATATACAGTCCTCTCAATGGCCGGTACTGACCGGCCATCGATGTGCAGTCCTTTTGATGGCCAGTCAGTACCAGCCATCGAGATGCAGTCCTCTCAATGGCCGGTCAGCACTGGCCATCAAGATGTAGTCCTCTTGATGGCCGGTCAGGACCGGCCCTCAACGTGCAGTCCTTTTGATGGCCGGTCAGTACCGGCCATCAACTTGCAGTCCTTTCGATGGCCGGTCAGTACCGGCCATCGAGATGTAGTCCTCTTGATGGCCGGTCAGTACCAGCCATCGAGATGTAGTCCTCTTGATGGCCGGTCAGTACCGGCCATTGACATGGCTGTGTGAGTCACTCAATGACCGGTCAATCCAGTCATCGAGAGGAGATGTGTGTCCTCTTGATGACCGGTACAGCCCGGTCATCAAGAGTTGTCTGTCCTCCCAAGGACCGGCCTGTGCCGGTCATCAAGAGGTGGTGACTCCCCTAGATGACCGGTATAGACTGGTCATCAAGAGCTGTGCATCCTCCCAATGACCGGTCTGTACCGGTCGTTGAGAGGTGGTGAGTCCCCTCAATGACTGGCACAGACCGGTCATTGAAGGAGGGTACTGTACTGCTGAGTCCCCTTGATGTCCGGTACCGGCCGTTCATATATGTTTTTTGTGTAGAATAGTCAGTTTGGCCGGGATGGCCGTTGATACGTGGATGTCTGGGGTTGGGGATATTGGGGGTTGTGTGCGGGAAGGAGCGGAGTATCACAGGCCTCCGGCTGTGTGATATGTGTGTCAGAGGAGCTATATGGGGAGCTATAGTGTCCTAAATCTGGTCTGGGTTTAGCTCCCCAGATGGGTTTTCCTACTTTAGGGTAGCCTTTAGCCTCCTTTAGCGCCTCTGGTGGAGGAGCTAAATCGGATCTGGGGAGCTAAATTTGGTTTAGTCCCTCAATTTAGCTCCCGCGGTGGAGATGCTCTAAAGTCCCTCCTGCGGAGGGCCCTTCGGGCCCCCCTTGGAGGGACTTTGATAAGTTCGCGGCTGGCTGTCACTTCGGGCATGAAAATTGAAAATTTTCATTTTTATTTCTCCCAAAACTTCTTAGAAATACAACTGACCTTGGCCAAAATTTAGTCCTGAGCCCAAATGTGAAGAATTTTAACAATTGGACCCTCCCCTAGTTTCCACTTTTTCTGTAGAGGGTAACAAAAGTAAGAATTTTTCCAAATTGAAGCCCATGGTACAGGCCCTTCGACTGGAGGGCGCAGTCATAGCCCCCCGGTTGCTACTGCCGGACAAGACCAATCAGTGGGCGGGGGGGACCAACTGTTCCCCGCTGATCTTCGGTGATTTGGGGAGCAAGCTGTTTCACCCAATCCGGCTCCCAACCTCACCAATACCCACGCCAACCTCACCACACCCAGGGCATAGCACATTGAATTGAATCGATTCGAGTATTCGTATTCGAATTTGATTCAAGTCAAATAATGCCTGGGAAAATTTAAGCTCAAATATTCGAAAAAATTTGAATAATGGCTCAAAAGGGCGCATAGAGGGCCAATGCAAGCTTCTCTGGGGCCCAAAGGCCCCAGATGAGTTTGCACAGGCCCTATACCACCCCCTTTGATGCAACACAAAAAAATCTGCCTCTGGCACTATGAAAAGTGTGTCCGCCACTACAATAGGTGCGTCTGCCACTATGCAAAGTGCGTCTGCCATGTTGAAAAGTGCGTCCACCACTTTGAAAAGTGTGTCTGCCACTCTGAAAAGTGAGTCCGCCACTATCCAAAGTGTGTCCAGCACTCTGAATAGTGAGTCCGCCACTATCAAAATTGCGTCCGTCACTGTGAAAAGTGCGTCCGCCACTATGAAGAGTGCGTCCGGCACTATCAAAAGTGCATCCGGCACTATCAAAAGTGCATCCGGCACTATCAAAAGTGCATCTGGCACTATCAAAAGTGTGTCCTGCACTATCAAAAGTGTGTCCAGAACTCTGAATAGTGAGTCCACCACTATCAAAAGTGCGTCCGCCACTATGAAAAGTGCTTCCGGCACTCTGAATAGTGCGTCCGCCATTACGAGATATGCCTCTGGCAATATTATAAGCGCCTTTGGCACCATTATATGTTTGAAGGATGACCCCCTCAAAATTATATTGCCCAGAAATGGGCCCAAATCAGTCAAAAACACAAAAAATGTAATTTTTTGGTGTTTTTAATGTATTTTGGAAGTTTTTCCGTCGAACATCTCCGAATACTCGAATATTCGACGAATCAGTATTCGAGGGGCCCAAAAAACGCGTCGAATACCACCGTGCTATGCCCTGAGACTGTCCACACCACACCACACCAACCTCAACACACCCCAGCATCACGGCCCAGTCCCCCGTCACCCCCATGGAAATGCAACATGATTCACTATACTGCAGTCTGCGCAGCAAGCTCCCTCCAGGATTCGGTACCGCCGACGAGTTCTTTGGACCTGATGACAGCGGTAAGTATGGCCACGCACTCCCTCATTAACCCTGTATCATACCACTGACCATCTCATATCTATTGTCTTAAAGAAACAAAGGAAAAATTAAAAGGACTAGTCATATTGCTGCTCCAATTTCTCTGCCAATTTCTCGGAGGGCCAGTGAGCATATCAGATGGCAACAAACCAATTGATCTACTTCCGAGAATCAAAGACTATTATGATACCGGTAAATTCGGACGTTTCTGGCCTCTTATCGATCTCCTCCTTACGGGCGAAGCCAAATCGGATCAAGACATGCTTGAGTTCCTCGACAAAGCATTTAGCACTACCCCAAGCTACCCGTCACTCACACCAAAAAGCACGTTCACCACCTCCCGAAGCCATCCATCATCCGCATCAGCTCCTGTGAGGACCATCGCCTCATCCGGCCATGTGAATTCTTCCAGCAAGATTTCCGACCGAAGCCATCCATCATCCGCATCAGCCCCTGTGGAGACCAACACCTTATCCGGCCATGTGAATTCTTCCAGCAAGGTTTCCGACCTCATTCCTGTGCTCAAACAAGAATTGAAGAATTTAATGCACAAGGATGTTCCAGGTTTGTTGGATCATCTCTTCAAGCTTCACGACGAATCCGCCTCACTCCTGAAAGTTCACACCGATCCCACCTCGCTCCTGAGCCTCCACGAAAGTTTTATCCAGCAAACGTATGAACAAGCATTAGCAGACACCTCGGAGACTGCTGTGTTGAGCTGGATCACACCGCTTCTAAAACGTATCTCTTCCTCGTTAGAATCGAAAATACCAGCTCAGCATTCTCGTACTTGGCAGTCCGAGCTCAAGAAGCGCTTACGTGGTGTCGAACAAACCCGTATGTTGGATAGTGCCATCATGTCCCACTATCACAAGGAAGAATATCACATCAGCGATATTCTGGTCCCTGTCAAACTGAAGACGGGAAAACAAAATGTATCAAGGGCTGCTGTCGACTTGGCCAAATACGTCTGCGAAGTCTTTAAAGCTCAGCCATACCGAAGCTATGTTGTTGGGTTGACACTGTGCGGGACCGACATGATGCTCTGGCAGTTTGATCGGTGCGGCGCCATTGGTTCCGAATCACTCGACATCAAAAACTCCAAAGAAGACTTTCGCAAGTTCCTCAAGCTCATTGTGATATTTTTAACGTCCAATAAGCGAGTCCTTGGCTTCGATCCGACCTTCGATGATACTGACGGGCAGGCTTCAATTAGCACCCAGCTTGGTTCTCACAAATTTGTAATAGACCGCCCCATCTTTCGAGCTTCCGGGATCTACGGCCGGGGAACGACCTGCTGGGAAGCGCATCTCTTTGGGGATAAGGATGCAAAATTTCTGATCAAGGATTCCTGGCAACCTGCCCACCGGACAGCAGAAGGTGATATGCTTTACAAGGCGGCGCAACGGAATGTAAATCACGTGGCGCGATATTATTACCATGAAGACGTCACGTGGCCGGCCGGAAAGTCGACATTGAATCTTACGTTCGGGCGGGCATCAATTTCAAAGCCGGCACACGGATGCAACTCACTCACCAGCCCGATGAACCACGAGCGCCAAATGAGTTTACCAATCGAGTCCAAAGACGGTTGATTCTGCAAGACGTGGGGCAACCCATCTATGAAGCTGATTGCCCGGTTCGTCTGGTGGAGGCCCTCGAGGGCTGTATCAAGGGACACCGGGACTTGTTGACTAAGGGCTTTCTTCATAGAGATATCTCTCTCAACAACCTCATGATCAACAAGGAGAGAGACACTCCTGATCGAAAATCTTTCCTGATTGACCTTGATATGGCAATTCCCTACCCTATCGAGGATTTTCGAGAGGGCCGCACAAGGACCGGCACAAAAGTTTTCATGTCGATAAATTTGCTTGACGACAAGTGGCCCCACAATTTTGTTGATGATCTGGAATCTTTCTTTTGGGTTTTGATATGGATTTGCATCCATTTTCCTGACGATCAAAGGAAGAAATCGGAAGTGTCAGAATGGGATCAAAAGGACCGGAGGTCACTCAGTGACCGCAAGTTTCGTACCATCCGTCAACCTGAGTTGCTGACGGACGATTTCACGCCTCTATACGGCAAATCTACGCCTCTCATCAACTGTGTCCACCAGTTTGCCGAAATCATGCGCAATACTCAAGTCAGAAACCAAGAAGTTTGGCCATCTGAGAAACTTTATCCTGCGATATTACAAATTCTGCACCAGGCTCTGAGCCAGTCATAAGCGTAAGTAGGTCGACTACTCTTTGGTCGCCTTGTTTTGCTATCCCACTGACCTGATCTGTTATCTCTAGGACACAGATTTTTTGTTTACATTTTGTTTCCTTCTGATATCATCATCGCTCTGCCATTGATCACCAATCCCTATGCAATTCTCATTTCTTTTGAAAAGTAACAGCTCAAATGTGAGCCCCCTGTTTGCCAGCGCCCACTGCGAAGCCTGGCTAGGGCCTGAGTCAGCAAGAAACTCGTTGGAGCAGGCGTTCCAAGAATAGGAAGCGGCTCCAATCTAAAAAACACGGGCATGCTTTCCAAGGAGGAAAGCGCGCTAGTGAGAAGTGTAGAATATGAAAGATGGTGAAGAAGCCACACGACCCGTCACTAAAAGTCACGAGATGGTGATGAGGGGGTGGCTTTTGGCAGGCGTTTTTGACGATGTTCAGTCTGCTGAACATCCAGCAGACCTACGCGTTGCTGAACGCGGCCTTTGAAGCGACCAGGCTCCTGATCGACGTGGAATGGCGCGCGAGTTGGCAGACTGCGAGAGACCAAGCCGGCCGGTACTGGACATGTGCTTTCAGATCCCGAAGTCGAGACTGTTCGGCAGTCAACCATCAAAGACACTTTCAGGAGCTTCGTCAAGCCAGGCCACGCATCTGGCGACGAGCACAGTGGGGTGGTGGTACCCAGGAAGAGGGACAGAGACAGGAGGAGCTCTTGAAGATGGTCAAAACCGTCCAAGAAACTGATCCCTTGTTGGATGAATTGTTTGGCCCTCTATTCGTGTGTTCTTGATGTCTCTTTTTGCTTGGGACGGGGCTTACCATTTTTCTATGGTGTATGGAGACATCTCTTTCAGCTTCAGGCACAGGCAGCTTCTGCGGCCCAAGCCCACACTGGCCTCCTCCACCACATCGAAGCGTATCTGTGATGGACACCCATACTTGTGGCGGGCGAGAGGCCCCAGAAAGCTTGATTGCCGGCAGTGCACTTGCGGCGGTGTCTATCTGGAGAACCGGCCCGACACGGGCTGTGTGGGCCCAGGCAGATTGTCGGTCCCAGATGAAGTGATGTTGTGAGGCCTTGTGGCAGGAGCCCTTCTGATCCAGTTCTTGCTTCTTGGATGTGATGGACAAAGTGCACGAGGCCATCCCACTCATGTTCTGCCTGAGTTGGGTAGGCTGGATGGACTATCTGGCTTGTCGCATGTGTGTTGGGCCTGAGCCTGCCGGCTGTGCGTGGCGCGCGCCGAACCGCCTGTGTGCTCCTCAGCAACGAGCTCAGTCACCATTTTTTTCCATCATCACCCAGGCACCCCAGCTCAGTGGTCAACAGTCATCCTTTCACCATTATCACGGAGGCACTCCAGCTCAGTGGTCCTCAATCATCAACATAGAAATATCATATCACACTCCATCATCACTTCACTCTGCTAAAACCATCCAATCTGCTAGCACATGATAGGCGCATGGGTGGGCCGCGGAAGACTCCTTGGCCCTCTTCTTGTTTTACTTGTTCAGCAATATTGTAACATTATTGTGATTTACTTCCTATTGCCTAGGATGACCTGAGAGCTACCCTTGTAGCTCCCCGAGTCACCCAAGTGTGGGATAAGGGTAGAAGATCTCTCTTCTTCTATTCCTCTTCTACCTCTCTCGTGTTTCCTTCTCCGTGGAGTAGGCCACTACACAAGATAAAGGTAGGAAGAGGGAGGAGGTATGCCTCTGCTACCTTAGTGGGTAGCTTGCTCTAACCTCCCTGAGATCTTCTAGCACAAAGGTTTGAGCCCGACCCATAACTCCAGGGGCCTGGAGCCAGCTCAGACCTAACGCACCCTTATCCTCTGTGAACATGTCTGAGACTTGCCCATCACTCTAGGGTTCCCTTGGAGGGGCCCACAGCGTACACTTCTTCCGGACATGAAGATGTATTACATGAAAGTGGAAAAGCTACAACCAACGCTCTTCCATAACTCCTTCCTCTTCAGTCATCTTCTGGGGTTTGCGTGACTAACTGTTCCAGGTCCCTCGGGACTTCTATTTGCAATTGATATCTCCCCTGGTGTCCAAGCCTAATTCCTCTAGAGAGCGTGTCCGCCCGGTGTGGTGGTCTAAATGGTAGTCAGCTTCAGATCCAAACTTCAAGATTAATCCTCAAGACCTCAAGACTTCCAATCTCTCAAGATTCACTGTGCAATACTCAAGACTCAGAGTTCATCTCCACCTCTCCTCATTTTCACCTCCTCAATTCTTTTCCCTTCTCTCCTACTCCTTTCCCTTTCTTGGTCCTAACACAGAATTCTGTGGGTTTATTTATGATTTGTCTTCGTGTCCTTTCTTTCATCTTTTTCTCTTCTTTCTTACCTCTTAGTTGTTCTCATGCAGTTCTCCTTTTTGTTTGATTCATCCTTGTGTCTGGTTGTGTTTTGTTCCTGTTCCTGTTTCATTTTTGTGTTGTGTTTTCTTTTTTTTCCTCTCTCTGTTGTCTTTTGTGGGTGTGCACGCACGGCACGCGAGGAGATGATGACATGCTTGTGACAGGCCTCCAGGAATCCAAGTTCTGGGCAAAATTGGAGGATAGGAGGCCATAGCACCTGTTCTGATCCAAGTCAGGGGTTATCAATTCAAGATCTTTTCTTGAGTCAAGAGTCCCATCAAGAATCCCCAGAGTCCCTTCCAGAATCCACCTTCCCAACAAACCCAAACCGCTGCCGAGGATCCAAACCCCGGCAAACTCTCAAAACCACTCCACCAAAGTTATCACCTCAAATCCCCTACGACTCTTTTCCGGAGCATCCGTGAGGGCAGCTCCCAGAGCACCTTTTTTCCTCCCAGCGCTGCCGCCGGCCTAGCACCGGACGGAGCTCCATACCGGTTCTCTGCCAATGTCACCCTCTTTGCCACCAGATTTATCTCAAATTCAATTAGTAGCTTCTGGATTTTCTTCCATTCCTCATTCACAAACCGGTCCTTCGATTTCCACTTCAGGACAACACTTTCAGTGGTGGTATTATATGTCCATACTATGAAGGTTTTGCCTTTCTTTGCGCCTAGCTTCAGTAACATCACAAGGCCGAGGCGTACTGCAACTGTCTCAAGTCTTGATATTTGCTCTTCCTCTAGTTCACCTTGAATATCTCTATCTAGCTCCTCCATGGATCATAGGCAAAACTGGGCCCACCATCTCCCTATCAGTACTCCTATTCCGTAGCTAGTTGGCGCGTCTCCTACCCAACCAATCTCTGTTGGGTCCTGGTGCGCTATCAGTCTTGTGGGGCTGGAATTGTTGAGCGTTGTTAGCCATATGTGCAAGTCTTCCTCCGCGTCTTTTGGGATTGGGCGCCTCCGTTCTCTGTGGACCCAATCTTTTAGCCATCTATACAAGCTGCATAAGTTGCACCTTAGTTGTGGTAACATGTACAAGACATGGTTTAACCTCCCGGCAATGATTTCCACTTCCTCATACGTGAAAGTCGCTCCAATCTTGAGAAAGGGTTGGACTTGTCCAATACGCTTTGCTAGTTTTTCTTCAGCTAGGCGTACCGTTTTGTTTGAGCCATTCCAGATGAAACCAATGTATTTTTGCTCCTCAAGGAAAGGCAAATATTTTTCTTTGTTGGTTTTTACTCCTAATTTGTCTGATCTTGCTACTACATCCGTCACGAGGGTAGGAGAGTATGTTTTCTTGATGAATAAGTTGTTGTCTACCCATCTGAAACATTTATTACATCAAATTCTGCTAACATTATCTTCTTCCATGTGTCTGCTGGCCTCCCAAGCAATCCGCACCCCGGAACCCCTCCAAAGGTTATCCGTGTATCTAGCAAGAGATTACCATTAAATACAGCCATTGACTCGGGGCCGTTGGAATCTGGCAATATGCCTTCTCCCAGTCAAAGAGGGCTAAGAGTACAGGTTCTTTTTGGTTTTTGAGGAAGTTCGCAACTGCTTCAAAATCATCCCAAGTTGTTGTGAAATCATTCGCGTCCACAAAGGAATTTACGAACGGGATTCCTGCACCACCGTGCGGGAAGGACAGGTCGTTTATTGGTTGTAAGGATCTGTTGCCGTTTACGACCACTACCAGCGGGTTTGTCCTGAAGAAATCAAACTTTTTGGCCACCTGGTTGTAACTGAAGGGGCCAAACATCCGTTGTGGTAGACAGAAAAGTGAAAAATCAAAAGTTTTTTTCTCATACATATATTTACTCACCCTAGGCCTCAAGATACCACCAAATGGACCTCAGAAATGGATTCTACGGCCAATTTTACCCCTAGTCACCACTGGAAGCGTCACTGGAACCCCGCTGGATTGGAAGTTACACCCTCTTGGACCCTCATGGACACGGCCAGCCCCAGTCATCAACCTGTCACACCCCTCAAGTCACCTTTCCCAAGTATATGCATACTCAGCCCCAGCCAAACACATACTCTTTTCTATCCCTCTTAAATCCACTGCATATGCAGGGTACCAACCCCATTTCTTCTGTATTTGACATTTCCCCGCTTTGTTTATGCACTCCTTGCATTAGTATGACATCATCTTTCATTTCTCACCCCACTTTCTGCCTGTACTTAGTATCTTCTGACACCACTTGTACGCAGCCCACCAGCTAAAATCCCTCATCCAGGGTCCCCCTTGTAGCTAAAATCCCTCACATTTGTCTATATAAGGAGCTCTTCCCCCCCCCAGTTGTTTTTCCTCAGTTCAGTACCCACCAGTTATACAGATATCACCCATTAGCCATTATCATCGAGTTTTGTCCCTTTTTTTCTTCGGCTATTAGCCGAAGAAAATAACGCATTTTTCTTCGGCTAAAAGCCGAAGGACAGCAGAGCTGGCCGGGCCAGCTCCACTGGAGCTGGCGCGCTGGCTGGCGCTGGATGAGCTGGTATTGGTATGTATTGGATACATTACTGTATCCAATACAAATACATAGCGATACGTATCCGATACATACCGATACATATCCAATACATATCCAATACATACCTGTACAGTGTACTAAAAATACATATCGATACGTATCCGATACATACCGATACGTATCCGGTACATACCGATACGTATCCGATACATACCAATACAATGTACTATACACCTTGCCACGTTTTTTTAAAAAAAAACTGCCCTAACCCCTAACCCCTAACGGTTCTTGGTTCAACTCCCGACTGAGACATATACCCTTCTCAGCCCAGACACTCCTCTCAACTTCTTATATCACCCTCTCGAGGACCTGTGTTCAACCCCCACCGGAAACATCAAGTCAACTTTCACCCTTTCTGTCATCATAAACCCTCTCAACTCTCACATACCTGTCATCAAACAACTTCATCTGGAACTAGACCAGACCTATCACTTGATTAAAACTTACCAAGCTTAGCTTGGTGGGTCTTGTTATCTGATAGTATAGAAGGGCAGAGTTTGCACCTCCTTCTCCATTCAGCAAAAGGTTCTCAGGAACACTTTTAGGTCTTACACTGTTTAGCATCCAGTTCTTTTTGTATTGATTGTTCAATCTTTTCCTTTGCAAACATCGCAGACGAATGATTTGGGGGGGTGTAGTAAGGTACTTCCCCTGGTAATTGATGGTGGGGGATTCCTTGGTCAAAGCCATACCGGAAACCATTGATTACATCCTGGTATCCGCGCAACAAGTTGGCTCTTGTGAGTGCTTCCTCCCATCACTGCCAGCATATTTGGCTGGGTTGAGGTTATCCCAGTTAAACTGGGATGCACTCAACCAATTTAAACTTGGTTGATCTCAAGTTCAACTGATGGAATATAAATCCAAGGTACCCCCCTTGGTTTCATATTTCATTGGCTGGGATCAACCTGTTTTAAATTGGTTGAGTGCATCCCAGTTAAACTGGGATGACTTCATCCCAGCAAAATATACTGGCAGTGCATGCTTGCACATTCATTTTGCATGTAACGGTGGTAGGCCACTCCATGTCATTCTGTTGGTCCAAGGAATCCTTACTGAGTGAGTCCTTACTCGCCCCGTCTACGGTCTCAAGCAGACAATGTCTTTTCTCACTATTAAGAGGAACACACCATGTGTAAACATTAATTTATCACCCCTCCAGGCTGTGTATCAATTACTTAATTGAGCATACAGGTGGGCAGCGCCCGTGATGTAGGGAAAAAAAAGAACAAAGCTTAGGAAACCCGCTAACTAATAGTTTTGTGACTTGTTATATCCTCCATTACCTCATAAGAACCCTTATATATCAATAACAACTCTTTATATGGTGTATCAAACAAACTCATCTTGAGCAACCACTCCTATCACCACATTAAAACTTGCCAAGCGGAGCTTGGTGGGTCTTGTAGCTGGTAGTATAGAAGGGCAGAGCTTGCAACTCCTTCATCCCCTTCTCCATTCAGCAAAAGGGTTTCAAAACCACTTTTGAGTCTTACACCGTGTTTCCCATCTTGAGCCAAATCAGTGTCTTCCTTGCCAAGTTGCTGATCTTTAGTAGTTGAAGGAGGCAGATTGGACCATTCTGATGTCTGAATAATTGAAATAGGCGACCCGCCTTGTTGAATATTGTCCGCCAGCCATTGATTGATTTGAGATAAAGATGGAAGCATGAAATCATCATGATCCTGCAACACGTTGTCTGGAGAGGTTGGATGTCAACATACAACTAGAGGCCAAGCGGCTCCGCCGCTGCAGGATTAGGTCCTTGTATGTATACTGGCTCATAAAATTAAAGGCAAAGCACCCAGGCACCAGTTTGAATCCAAGCCCTCCTTACAAAGATAATTTAACCCAACCCACATAGAGCAAATATCACTAAATCCTTGATGAGTAGAAGTAATCTTATGAGCTTCACAAAACAGTCTAGCCCTTTAAATCCCCCACTCTATCTCAAAACTTGAGGATTAACTACTCAGGTAATCAATTTCACTTCAATCCCACTCCCAATGGGCTCATGCACTATGAAAAATTGTGGCATGGCACAAATCTAATCAAATGAATCTAGTAAGGTTATGACAAATCATGTTATCTGAGACCTTTGGGAGAGAAGTTTCCCTATCACCTTTTGCTGAATTCACAGTTTGGCCTCTTTTTAAGTCATACTCTTATCACCACGTGAAACATCTGACCCTTGATTTAAATGTCTCAAGTAGGCTTATTAGTAAGTCTTAAGCGTTGTAGGATGCAGATTCAAGTAAAATGTTAGGTCATGTAAGCTCACAAATGATATTGTAAAATTCAGGAAAAATTCCTATCAAAAACAAAATGTTGAGATTCACCTATGCCACTGGTGAGTTGTTTGGTCAAGTTGCCCTTTGGGTCTCAACTCAAAATCTGGTGCTCCTCTGATTTAAGGTGATCAAATATTGGACCGTTGTGAAAAAGTTTCTAGTTGTCACATTTATACTACCTGATTGCGTAGACCATAAGCTAGAGATGGCGTTTGGGTACCCATCTTAGGGTACCCAGTACCGCCTGGCGGGTGCGGCAGGTGCCTGTGGGGTACCCACCAAGCGGTGCTGGGTGCGGTACCAGGTATGTGGTTCTGGCTGGAGAAGCAGTGTGGTACCCGGGTACCGCCTGCCCGCACCCGCCCTAAGCCACCTATTACCAGATTGCCACACTGCATCAACTATCCGCGCAGACAAAGTTGTCCGACAAGTAGTCGGACAAACTTTGTCCAACAAGCCCGGCAGCCCAGGCTCAAACATTGTGCAACTCATCGGACAAAGTCTGTCTGAAAACTGCTTGGACATTCTTGTCCAAGCGGTCAATTGCTGCGGTGCCGAGACGCGCTGGACTTGGACCAGCTCTCCGAGAGGAATACATGGGCCATGACCAGCTCCCTGGGAAGCTTACCCTCGGCGAGCTGGTGTAAAAATTCAGCTCACCAAGAGGCAAGTGTTCCTTTCGGTGAACTGGTCAAAATCCAGCTTGCCGCAAGGAATACTCTCTCGGCGAGCTGGTCAAAGTCCAGCTTGCCAAGAGGTATGTATTCCTCTCGGCACAATGGGCTTTGGGATGTTTTGGAGAGCAAGTATCACGGGTATACCGCCTCCGGTACCGCCGGTACCCGCCCAGGCGGTGCCGGGTGCCATCTTTTGGTCAAATATTCACCCGGTGCCCGGACCCGCGACGGGTACCCGGGTCCCAAACGCCATCCTTACCATAAGCTTTCTGTATTTGAGGTTGCTTACTTATAGCTTGCCTGAGATCAGGTATGAAATGTAGGTATGACTGGCTCAGGACAAAGGAGTTTAGATTTCTCAAAGTCTAATTGTACCCCTCTTCATATGAGGGTCAGCTCAGCTTTGTTTTCCAGAATTTCAACCTTTCAATTCACTGTATGTTTGATAAGCAAGGCCATCAACCTTTTGCCCTATTGCATTGGCAAAAATTTTTGAGACTTTACTATGACATCTAACTTGATGTCTGTGTATTGTTGGACTTATATTTTGACAAGGAGTCATCAGCCTTGATGATTTAAGGGCGACAACAGCCATGATGATTCAAGGGCAACGACAGCCTTGATGATTTAAGGGCAACAAGGTAGTTACCAGGCAATATCAATTGGATTAAAGGTTCCCTGTGCATACTAACTTTCTCACCGCAAGATTCAGAATTAGCTCCAGAGGTATATATATTGGGGTATAGAGGGTTATTTCTTTGCTACACATGGGTTGACAGGGATAAGAAAAAGGGAACATACAGGCGCGGCGCGGCGCGGCGGGGGGGCACACATGGGAGAAGAGGGAAGGACGGGGGAACAAGATGCTAGGGGGGAAGGGTGGGTAACCAGATGCAGGGGGGGGGGGGGGGGGGGGGGGGGGGGGGCAGTGTAGGGAACAAGGTCTAAGGGGGACGGAGGCGGGGTCAGGCCATTAAGCCCATCTGTATGTTGTTGAGCTCGTCGTTGGTTGGGTACCTGCAGTTGGCTGTGTTGAGGTCGGCTAACATGGGGGACATGCTGAATAGCTGGCCAGGGCAACCCTTGTCAGCTTGTTCAAGGTCTGGCGTGAGGGTGGGGGAGGGGTAAACTTACTGTCGTTGCTTGGCGTGCCGGGCCGACGGCCGGTCAAGAATGGTGTCAAACTCATCAGCCTAAAGGATATGTTGGGCTGGGGCAGATGGACAAGCAAGGCAAGGGGATGGGGCGGTGGTGACGGCGAAGTCGGGTGAGTTCCGATGGTTGGGGTTGCGTGGGAACTTGGCTCCTGTGTAAGTGCGGGTAGCTCTAATACTTAAAGGTCGTGGTCCCGCCGGTGGGTAACCTAAGTGGCTGGTGACGCTGCGTTAATAGCTGCGCGCATAGCCCTAATCAGGCGGTCGCCGGCCTGAAACGGCGGGCATGCTCAGGTCGATGGCCAGCGTCATCAGGTCGCCGAGAGGCCGCCTCGCCCGCGCAGTGGGGCCAGACGCCTCAGTGGGTTGCCACACAGGCGGCCGAGGCATGTAGGCGGCGTGGGGCGGCCCATTGATGTGGACCTTGCATGCCGCCTACCTGACCCGGCCGAACCGGTGGCGCCCCCTGGTGGCGCCACGGCTGTGCCGATGATTGCCGCCTGCCCGACTATCGCGACAGGTTGGCCTGCGGGACGGACGACCGGCAGGCGCCCAGATTGCCTTACAGCAAACTGGGGTGGGTCCTGATGCCACCTCCCCTGAGGCGCCCCGCCCCCTATCACAGTGACGCCAAGCTGGACCCCGGGTCAAGATGGCGTCATGTAACGCCCACCGGGCGCCTGTACGGCCCTGGCGTCCTCATGGCGCCGCGGCTTTGCCCGATTTGTCCGGGTGTGTATTTGGATAGGGCTTCAGTTGCGCGGTGTGTGTTTGATGTGGTTACCAAGGGGGGTTGTTGGAGGCGTTGGTCAGGTGAAGTTTGTGGCTTTATGCGGTCGGTGATGATGTGGGCCTGGCCTAGTGTGGTGGGGGTGGGGGTCGGAAAGACTATAAAAAGGGTGGGGTCGGAGTCGGGTTTGTTCCTCAGGCGACTCTTTGGCTGTACTTCCAGCTTGAGGGTCGCCTCACCCTCGTCCGCTGTTGCACTTGCGCAGTCCGGCGGGGGATATTCGGGGACCCCCCTGTGCTTTCGAGCTGGGGGTCTTCTTCTCATTGCTTTTTAACCCTGCTAGACAGGGATGGGCAATGGGCCACGGTGCGTCAGCTTGCTGCGCTAGGTGGTAGGGAGCGGGCCTTGTTTTTATCATTTTGTATGTAGGGCTTGTTTTTTTGTGTTAATTTCTGGGTTGTAAGGGGAATTAGACCTTCTGTTTGCTTTTTTTTGAAAGGGGGAAACCTTTGAATTTTTTTTTGTGATTTGCTCAATTGTAGGGGGAACCCTTGAATTTTTTTTCTGCGAACCTGAAGCTTTAATATACTTTGATGCAACATGTTGAGAGCAGAGTCAATGAAACAAAATTACTTACAATTGTCTTCAAAAATTTTTGGCATCTTGAGTTGTGAGTGTTGCAATGATGCTCTGGCCACTGAGTCAATAGGCCACATACACTAGGATTTGGGGTTGGGTAGAAAAACTTTTTTTGGGGAAAAACAATTTGGGGGCGCAAAAAAAAAATCGAGATTCTGCAACCTTTTGTACATCAGCTGTACCTGTATCTGGCCTGAGACTCAACTGAAAGGTCCAGGGCACCCCGCGCGGAGTGCTCTCCAGGAGGGTTTGCTTCACCACCAGCCACAGCAAGCCTTGCACCAAGGGAGACGTGTGTTAAGTTCAATCCTTAACAAACTGTCCCTTCAATTTCATGCTGCTGCAGAGAACCTTTGTAGGAGCGCAAGGCAGAAAGTAGTTACATAATAATCCGCGTGAGAGTGGAGGGAACTGGACAAGTTTGTGCCAAGGGTGATGTCACCAGGGAAGAAAGTGTTGCACTCTCTAGAGAGTGCCAGACCGTAATTTTATCATTCAACTGGTCTGAAGTCAGTTCAATGTCAGTGTGCAACTTTTGTTTGATTGTCTCCACAACTCATTGGAAACTATTGCCCATGAGTACAATGATTTGATGTGACAAATATTTTGAACTCATGAGTCACGTTATATGAATTGCTGTTCAACTGTATTCTATCTTATTCATAAGTTTAGATTTTATTATCTTTCATATGGTGATTTGGCAGAACATGCCAATGTCTGAGGTTCAGTTCCCTCTCCATAAGCATTGAAGTTTCCTGTCAACAGAGAGCATCTGCGATAAGTATGTTCAGAGGGGCTTGTTATGTGTGTAGGCCAATTGGGTATCACTCACCAGAGATGACCCATTGGCCCCCACGGCGGCAACGTGTCACCCTTCAGCAGGTACCTGTGTGCTGTTTCAGGTACCCATGGCCAGTGTAGAGCTATTTCTATAAACTCATACTAAAATGGAACCCCCAACTGCCGCCATTGGTAACTGCAAGCATACACAGGAACCTGCTGAAGGGTTACAGGTACCCGCTGCAGGTGCCAATGTGACATCTCTGTCACACATCCAAGCGGTTTTGGAATGAAGTGTATATACATTTGTATGAAGGCTTATGCCATTTTCTTCTCTCCCTTTTTCTGGCAGGGCTGGCTTCCTCCAAAAATGTTGGTGTGAAGTCCATGTGTAGTTTGAGGCACAGGAACCAGGTTATTGGGAAGTAACAGCTTCCAATGATTGGTCTGTACCAGTTTTTGAGGGGAGTAAAACCCCCTCTGGAATACCGATCTGTGGTGTGCTGGCCATTGGGAGGAGCTGTAACCACCTTGATGACTGATACAGGTGGTCATCAAGGGGAGTAACAACTCCCCCTGTCTGTACTGGTCTTTTGGAGGAGTAGTAACTCTCTTCAATCACCGGTACAGGTGGTCATCGAGGAGACTAAGTAATGACTCCTCCTGATGACTGGTATGTACCGGTCATTGGGAGTAGGTGTAGCTTCCCTCAATGACCAGTACTGATCGGCCATAGGTACATCTCCCAATGGCTGATATAAGTTGGTCATGGAGGAGTTACTCCCTTCAATGACCAGGTACTGGTACCAGTCCCCGAGGGGATTAACTCCTCCTGATGACTGATCTGTCCCGGTCATTGAGGAGAGTCTCCTCGATGACCGGTACAGACCAGTCATCGAGCGGAGTTGTAACTCCTCCCGCCAACCAGCCTGTACCGGTCATGGAGGGGAGTAACAGCTCCTCCCGATGACCGGGACAGATCAGTCGTCAGGAGGAGCTGTTACTCCCCTCAATGACCACCTGTACCGGTCTTTGAAGGGAGTTACAACTCATCCCGATGATTGGTACAATTGGTCATCGAGAGGAGCTGTTACTCCCCTCCATGACTGGCACAGGATGTCATCGAGGGGAGTTACAACTCTTCCCGATGACCGTTCATCGAGAGGAGTTGTAACTCCCTTCGAAGACATCCTGTGCCGGTCATCGAGGGGAGTTACACCTTCTCTTGATGACCGGTCTGTGCCGGTCATTGAGTGGAGTGACAGCTCCTCTCAATGACCGGTCTGTACGGTTCATCGAGAGGAGTCGTTACACCTCTTGATGACCAACTGTACCGGTCATTGGGATGAGTTGCAACTCCCTTCGAAGACCAGTATAGGTGGTCATCGAGAGGTGTAACAGCTCCTCTCAATGACCAACTCTACCAGTCATCGAGGGGAGCTCCCTACTCTCTCAATGACCAGCTGAAGAGCTGGTCATGGAGATTTATCTAGTCGGTCCCTTCCTCCTCCATGACCAGCTGTGAGTGAAACAATATAGTATACTCCACTGATGTTTGGCCAAGCATCATTGTACATACAGTGGACCATAAATACATATGTCCACCCTAACGTTTGGCAAAACATTGCGGTGGACATGTCACGCTAGTGACAGGTAAGTGATGCCTCTTCGCCAAGCAAACTCACCCCCAGCACTTCTCCCCAGTGACAAGCGGACTGAGCCCAGGGCTAACCTGGATCATGAGTGAACATTTGGGATCAGATGTAGCACCTGTGTGAGCATGTCGCAAAGGGGCTGGTCAGGGAGCAAGGACTAGGTCACTAGAGATCTCAATTTGGCACCCATGGGCAGCTACCCACCACCCTTCAGAAGGTGCCTGTGAGAGCCCTTGCAGTACCCATGGCCGGTGCAGAGCTCCTTCCTTGAATTTTGACTAAATTGGAACACCTTGAACCCCATATGAACCTGACAGGGCACACAGGTACCTGCTGAAGGGTGGCAGATACCTGCCAATGAGTGCCCAATGACCATCTCTAGAAAGAACTCAAGAGATAATTTTACTTGAAAATGCTCCACAACTGCAATCTTCCACCATCATACTTCACAGATCAACCTCAATCCAGGCAAGATTCCCCATTGAGCCTAACCCAACCACCTGGGAGGTCTTGAGATGCCATTAAAGAGAAACTATTATATATTCGGCTCTATGAGATTCAAATCAACATTCCTGAAATTCTAATCTATGAATTTGCTGGAACATATTGTTTTTATGATTCAGTCTACTGCTTCACTTATGCTGCTAGAATTTGGGGTCTTACCTCATGGGATCCCAAAAAAGCATCACCTTTTTCACATCCAGAATTTGTGACTGTAGCCCATGACAAGACCCCAGAGCCTACTAAGCCTTCAAATACAATTCAATTTGATTTGCAATGGGGTCACAAATTGGCCAAGGTGAAAAACTTTTTTTCCACCATATTAAGTTACAGATACAATCAGCCTCAGTTGGACATAACATCAAAATTGGCTTAAGCTTGAATTACACATGCTACAACAGTTGACATACTACAGGGTTGCAGAAGAAATTCACGGTTTGGCACTCTTTAGAGAGTGCCACACTTTCTTCCCTGGTGTGTGCTACAATTTTTTCCAAAAATGCATCAATGTAGCAGTACTGTGTTTCAAGCACTGCCACTGTTACAGTTGCGCAAGGCAATAACCTGTGCCAACTCACCTGCAAACAAGGCCCAACTGTGAGGGCTTATAACTTGTGTAATACATATGCCAAAATCAACGGTGGGCCGCTACGCTACACTACGCTACAGGGCCACTTAGCGTTAGCGTAGCGGCAAAAAGCGCCGGCCCATTTTGAGTAGCGTTAGCGCGCTGTTAGCGCCGCTACGCTGCGCTACGTTTCAGCGGCGCTAACAGGGCGCCACTTGTTTGTTAGTGTTAGCGCGCCGCTACAGTCACTACGCTACGCTACGCTACGCTACGCTACGCTGCGCTACAGCGCTTTTAGCGGAAAAAAAGGCCTTTTTTTCAGCTAAAAGCACTGTGGTGCACCGTAGCGCGCGCTCTTTTGCCCCCTGCATGTGTAGCGTTAGCGCAATTGCGCGCATCTGCGCTAACGCTACGCTAACAGCTAAATCAGCTGCGCACCCTTGGCGCGTAGCGTTAGCGCAGAGAAGGCGCAATCCGCTAACGCTACACTTAAATTTAGCGGAATTCCGCCGTAGCTGGCCCACCGTTGCCAAAATTACATCAAAACTACCTTTGGAAACTACCAAAGCAATAGAACATGAAAATATCTAGTGACAGCCTGTAGCAAGCCTCAATTTTTCTTTCCAAGTTGTTAGAGGCATTCTTTGGGTATTAACCACATATTTTCATGTTCTCACACTTTTGTAGTTTAAAAAGATACTCAGTATGTAACTGTAGCATGATTATTACACAAGTTATAAGCCCTCCAAGTTGGGCCTTTTTTGCAGGCAAGTTGGTACAGGTTATTGCCTTGCGCAACTGTATACCGCTGTCCGGCTAAGCGATGTTGCGTTGCGCAGCACTAGACTCTAGAATTCAGCAACAAAACCCTGATAAAAAGGGCTTTAATGCAGCATAGCAGCCGCTCTCTGCAGCCCGCGCGTGAAGCATTGGTGCAAGGCCCCTAACAGTTCAGAGAAGCTATTGACTGTTCCCTAACAGTTCAGAGAAGCTATTGACTGTTCCCTAACAGTTCAGAGAAGCTATTGACTGTTAGCGCAATTACTGGCCCACCTTTGGAAAAACGATGTTGAACCAGAGTAAGAAAAGAAAAAGAAAAGGCCAAGGATGCAACCAAAAAAGGTTTCACAGGGCACATTGAGTGTCATTTGATATCAGGCAAGTTTTAATCGTGTTTGCCGATTTCCAACACAACAAACCTTCAGATTGCTGTCCAAAATTTCAAATGAAGTATTGAAGCGGACCGTTTGTTCTGAAAATTCATTGTTGTATAATTTAGCATTTGTGAATCATTTATTCAAGCATACACCTTTATAAAAATACAGTTTAGATAGATAGACCAATCTGTTTTGTCAACAGGGACAGGCTTACAGAAAGTGAGGATGTTATACGTAGGCCACGGTCGTACTTGGTTTTCATCGACTGACATATGAATACGGCATTTTTTTCCCCTCAGATGAACTTGACATTTACCAAGGTTGTACTCGGAAGAAGGCTGACCGTTCATAAACTCTGCATAAGAGAAAAAAAGCAAATGTGGTAAGTATTATTTGTATGACACTAGTCAGTCAGAATAGATGAGATGAGAGAAGAACTAGCCATGATCAAGGATATATTTTCACTATCTTCAGGGGTCAGATGGACAGGTATAATATTTTTGGCCCTGCATAGATCTAGGTATGTGGCAGGACACTCCCAATCAGACGGGATATCGCAAAAGACTAGTCGTCTCAAGATGTGCAGGTTTGAAAACGGATTCAAGCGAGGATCATCGGAGGTCGATTGCTGCTCGCAAAAACTGGCTTGAAGTGCAAGTAGGTCGAGTGGGGCGGAAGAAAACATGGGCTGATCCAACAGGTTACCAAGCGGTCCATTCCAGAAGACCGTCTTGAACACCCGTAATCTTGGGAAGTGGAGCTGGAGAACTTGTGGTCCAAGGAATTTCGCGTCGTTTATGAATAGTCCCTCTAAGTTCTCTCTCAGGTTCTCGAATACAGGCACAAGCTTTTCGCTGTAATCCCCTTGCCATCTTTGGCTAAGTGAAAGCACTCTGAGAGTCTGTTTAAGGAAGACCGACAGTTCGATAAGTCTAGACACACTTTCCCCATCTAAGCCGGCTTCCAGACGAGTGATTGTCGGAATCTGATGACCAGAGAAAGTTCTGGATTCGATGATCGGCTGTGGTAGATTGATGGGATCCAAGTCGGTTAAATCCAGTGAATCGAGCTTCCGGGATACGACAAGCAAAGACTTGAGACAATCGTGATCGATTTTAGACTCGACTGGATCCATGTCGGTTGGAGGGCTTGGATTGTCATCGTCGTCCTGCATCATATGGGCAAGAGCGAAAAGCTGAGCATGGTGGTCATCATCCTGATCATCGTCGTCGAGTCCAAGTAATGCATCGAGCTGCCGTGGGCGGGTTGAAGGAATCTGCAATTCGTGGCCCAGTTGGAGCTCGCATAGGTTTTCTATCTGGCCGATGCTTTGGACGACTTGAGTGGGGAGTGATAAGATGTTCCAGAATCGGAGATTAAGTTTGACGATCGAGCCTGAGAAAAGTTCGATTAGAGTTCCCAAGATTTCCGCAGTGATCTCCTCTCCTGGGATCCTCTTCATTGCTCGTGGTAATCCCCGATTGTTGATGGGTGCAGGATCTCCCCAGGTCAGGATATTGAAGATGTGTAGGTGTTGGCACCTTGCTCGGAGGAGTTGGGCAGGTCGATTGGCGATATGGTTGATGAAGCCGATCGCCCGAGGAGCATCTGAGAAGGCCAAGGTACGATAGAGATGATGAACATATAACCAGTCTGCCCATTGCCGGCAAACCAGTCTCAAATCTCGTATTGTCGTCCTGTTACTATTCAAGGGCATCCTCCAGTCGCGCTGGGTAACATCCTCGACGATGAGCTCAAACAAATGCCACGGAAGATCTACGATATTGCGCATGGCTAGAAATCTGGGAGGGTACTGAGTGAGCCGCGAGTTAAAAATGTTTCACTTTTGTTGGAAAACAGTGACTGTGCGTACCCAGCTGTAATTTGTTTGCTCCCCTTGTATCGAAGCTCGTCGCTGCAGCTGGTTTGCTCCGGCAGAAGTTTTGAGATCGAGAGCGCTCCGTGGTCGAGCTCAACACAAGCGTACCATCCTCAGTAAGGTTCCGATCCGGTGCCTCGGAGCCGGATATCATCCATCCCGCACCCAAACCCTGGTAGTATCCGGAATCCGGTCGGATACTTCCGGATACCTTCCGGAATCAACAACCAAAGCCCCCAGGAGTGAGGGGACTCTTGTGGACTGCCCAAGTACATTTCGACAAGCCTCTCAAGCTCCTGGGATTTGAAATCATGCCCGCTCAACGCCGACAACGTTCCAGCTCCGAAAATTCCAGTCCTTCTTCAGAGTCCGACTCCGACGATGTGTGCGTTGTCGAAATAAGCCAGCCAAATAATGACAAGCCAACAAAGGATGGTCAATCAGTAGCCAGCTCTTGGGTATGGAAATACTTCAAGCCTCAGGATATTGATGGGAAAAGATGGAATGTCTGTCAGGCCTTGCTTATTCCTAACGGTACTGCAGTCTGCCATGCAAAAATCACCCCCGACAAACGTGGATCCACCAAAAGTATGAGTAATCACTTGCTCAAAAAACACGGAATAAAGAAGAACAATGCACGTGAGGTTGGCTCTCTAGTCCGGTTCCTCGACAAAAATAAAAATGTCGCATTGGAAAAGCTTAATCGAGAGAGCTTGCTATGTTCTGTTGCTTGATACGTGGTCCGATGCCATATCTCTTACCAAACCGTCGAACACCCGGATTTTCGAAAAATGCTCGAATTGTGCAACCCAGAGACAAAAAACCTTTTCCCCTCGGCTGATACGTTGAGTAATTACATTCTCACAACGTTTATGAATGGTCAGCAAGCCCTCAAGAGTTTACTCCAGAAAGTCCCCTCAAAAATTAGCTTGACATGCAATGGTTGGACCTCACCAAGCAATGAATCTCTACTTGGAGTCACTGCTCACTGGATTGAAAACTACAAGCTTAAATCAATCATATTGGCAACAAAGCTCATCGATGGTTCCCATTCTGGAAAAAACCTAGCCTCTCATCTCACTGAAGCCCTCAAAACGTACGGAATATCACGAAAAATCTTTTGTATAACGGCCGATAATGCGTCAAATAACGGAACCATGGGAGAAGAACTCAGCAATCTCTTTGATTTCGATTACACAAACTACTTGCTTGGATGTATGCCGCATGTCATCAACTTGGCAGCCAAAGCTGGCATCAAGGCCTTCTCTGAGAAGGTACCTTCCAAATCTGATACTCCTCGCGCATTCGCTGGTATTCTCAGCAACCCGCCTCCTCAAGTCGATATGTCTAGCCTCATTTCTCGAATCAGCAAGCTAACAACATACTTGAAACAATCATTGCAAAAAGCTGCTGCATTCAAAGATCTCAGCAAAGCTTTGAACGGTGAACCTCTTGTCATGGCGGCCGATGTGTCTACTCGATGGAACTCTACTTTTGAGATGCTTGACCGAGCATATAGGATCCGTGCGACCATCCGATTATTCTGTGAAAGGAACTCGCTATCTGACAAGTACAATCTTTCGGACTGCGAATGGGAAAAGATACGACAACTTTGTGACTTTCTGGAGCCCCTATCCGAAGCAACCAAATTGATGTCTCGAAGTAAATTTCCTTCAATGATGCTAGCCGCTCCGGTTTATACATGGATTATGGAAAAGCTACAGGAGGTAAAGATACATTCCATTGTTATCTTTTAACCCATCCAACTGACATTGTATCCATTCCTGATGTCAGGCTTGCTCGTATAATTCTCGGGAATTGATCCCAGCTTCAAAAATTATGATTGCGAAAATCAAACAGTACTTCGATCTCGCGGTGAAGAAGCCCGTTTACCTCTGCTCGACCTTGCTTGATCCTCGCATCAAGACCAACCTTTTTAACGATAGCCTACTCGATGCCGTCAACATGAGCAAGGAGGAGATCATCACTATGTTCAAAGATGCAGCGGAATGTTTCAGTAACGATTTGACGTACGCGGAAACAGACTCGCCAATGAATAAAAACAAGTTGCAAGATCTCAAAAGTAGCTCGTCAATCAGCTCATCTCTATTTAAGAAGAAAAAGATCAAAATTACTTGCCTTCAGGAAGAAATCACGTCATACCTCGAATCCGAATGTGAAGAAGAGGCTTGTGAGCCCCTAGAATATTGGAAATGGAACTCGAAAAAGTTTCCGAGTCTTTCCAGTATGGCTCAAACATACCTGGCAGCCTCGGCTTCCAGCACCCCCTGCAAGTGTGCGTTCTCGGTCGGTCGACATGTTCAAGATTACAGCCGAAACCGAATGAAATCCACAACCCTCAAGTCAATCATTTGTTTACAGAACTGGATTGACAACGGTGTCATCAGTATCTCCAACAGTGAAAATTTCAAATAGAATTGTTTTCTTTCTCTATTCCGATGAGGTCTTTAGCCTCATCATCATAAAAATGCAATGTGACACCTTCCTTACACTTTGGTATACAAACAAGTGTCAAAGAAACCTTGTCAGAACCTTTGAAAAAGCCCATTGCAGCCTCTACGTCTGCAATGGGGAGAACTAAAATATCCGACCGGATACCGGATTCCCAGCGGCCCTTCCCGAACCCGGATCCGGTCTGCGGGGCCTCCGGATACCACCGGATCTGCGGGGTCCGGATCGGAACCTTAATCCTCAGCGACCTCCGAAAGAGGGACTTGCCAACCTTGATTCACCCGAATCCTGACTTATCACAAGTCCCTCGCTTCAGAGGGCCCTGGTACAGCCTAACTTAACACAAGTCCCCACTGCGGAGGGCCCTGGTACAGCGTGGGCTGGCGCAAAGCGCCCTCGCGCGAAGCGCGACCATTGGGAATGGGAGATGCTTCGCATCACCCCGAGCTTAACTAAGCCTCTCCGAGGGGGCGCGAAGCGTCTCCGAAGGAGCTGAGAGGCTTAGGAGTCCTAAGGACCAAAGTCACATTCTTTGCCTGAGGCTGACAGGGTTTTGCGCAGAAAATCACATATTTTGTATTTACATCTCTATTCCCTCTCCCGCTCAACTTGAAATTCAAAGCCCCATATGCCAGGTTATAGCTCTCAATATGAGCTGTCTTGTACATATTTTTTCAAGTAGAACCATCAAAAACTGGCCGCTCAGTGGCCATTCTGGTGAGGGCTATTCCTGAGCAATGCAAAGAAGCCATCGGATTATCCAAAGGTTGAGGTAGGACACGCTCTCACAGTTTTTTCTAGTATTGGATTAATATGGGCAGGTCTCTCAAGGGCATAAGCGAGGAGTCCCACAGGGTTTGACATATGATGACAAACCTTGATTTCATGCGTTTGGGCCGGACTGGCTATCCGGTTTAGATCAGGCCGGATAGGCTCCCAGGTGGAATTTCTACATCATTTTTTTTTCAGTGGATGGTGGTAGGTGTTGTTTTGGACACATGAGATTATGTAGAAACAAAAGCTGATTCTATTGGTACCGGAGGCTGTGAAAAAATCAGAGGGGTATGCGGTGATATGGGGTTTAGAAGGAATTTTTCAACATTTGGCTGGGCAGCCTCAAGCCAAATGTTGGACATTAGGCACAAGTCCCTCCCGCAAGCGGGAGGGTGCTCGTGCCCTGCGAGCACAGGGAGGGACTTGTGTTAAGTTCGTCCGCACCCACAGTCCCGAGAGGCTTAGTTGAGTCAGCCCAAATCCACCCCAGCAGATCATCGGATCCATTCCCAACCCGCTCATCGGAGAGGATTAAACCGGTATGTCTTGGATTCTCCTCTCCCTGTTCTGTATCCGCTTTGTTTTGACCTCAATTTCCACAACTCTGATGCTTTAAAGGGGCGACCAGCTTAAAGGGGGAAAAGAAAACTACGACCAAAGACAACACATCAGTCAATAATCAAAGTTCACCCACACAGCATACATAAGCAAATTTTGCCCAAACAGCATGTCCGTTGCTACCGGACTTGGATTGCATGTACCATCACCGGATCTCCGCGCTTCTGGAGGGCGCCTGACGTGGACTTGCATGTTAACCTTGCTGCGCCTTACAGAGCAAATTCGCAACAGCCTCCGCAGAGCTGCCACAACGTCTTCGCTGTTGTTTGCCTACGCCACACTGGTTCCAAGCAAATTTTACAATGCTGTCTTGAACTTCTTGCAGAAATACTTTGCAGGAGCTTACGTCAATCAGATTCGTGCGCACTGCACCAAGCTTGCAGATTCAGAACTGGTTCCTGGGTACACTTTTAGGGGCAGATTGGGTGCTTTTGCGCAGCAATGCCTCATAAATGCCAGTGATGAAGAGCAAAACAGTCTTTCCAGCAATAGCATTATTGGAAAACCAACCACCTTGAATTGGAACCAAGAAGGCAACCAGCAGAAAGGTTTGCAAACAACTGCCTCAAATGGGAACCAAGAAAGAAACCAGCAGCAAGGTTCACAGCTGGCGGCGGGAGACGTCCATCAAGGCCCACCGCAGACGGAAATGCGCTCCCATTTTGCCAGATACATATTGTAACCCTCAGGCTCTCTGGCTTCACTACAACCCCAAGAGGCAATGGGAACTGTGCTGCCTTAATCTGTCGCCAAACAGCGGTGTTTACCACCCATCCAAACATATGGCAACAACAAGCTCTCAATATGCGTAGTCCGGGAGGAGATTTTGCTACTATCTACCATGGATGCAGACAATCTTCCATCAAGTCCTTCCACAGCAAAGGCATAGGTGCATCCCCAACAATTTTTTGGCTGAAGCGGCCTTCTATTGTACGAGGGCGCTGGGCCAGGTGTACAAACACCCACTCCACAACCACCCTAGTGGCCGATGTGGTAGACAATTTTGTTCCGGATGGAAAAATTCAAAAATTTCTAGTTTAAATATATAGTTTTACATTCCACCCTCTTTTGATACACCCACTCCCTTAAAGATTGTGTATTTTTCAAGCTTCAGCCATTGATTAGGGTGTTCAAAATTGCATAAGATTTATTTACATAAAATCATAAACTACAATTTTGGCTGGGAGATGTCATTTCAATTTTTATGTACACTGACATCTCCGAGCCAAAATTGCAGTTTATGATTTTATGTAAACACATCTTATGCAATTTTGAACACCCTAGATACTTACTAGACCTGGGTCTGGGTGGCGGTATGTACCAGTGGAGGATGTTAGGTGAACAGTGCTATGCAGGGTTGACAGAATGATACAAGTGGTTTCCCACCAAGGTGAAAGTTACATGTGCTACCAGAAAAAAGTTTCACAGGGGGCATTATGATTGGGGCAACACTGCAAGAGCTACACTTTTGTACAAAAGGAGGTGCTTTTGCATATCAAAGTGGGAAACCACTACTCTGTCTCTAGGTGAAGAGTAGCTTTAGCACTATAATATAGCAGCAACCCACTACTTGAAGCGCCAGCACTTCCACTGTAAATTAGACCTGCGGGTAGCGCAGTAATTTTTTTTGTGTTTTGCCATGGTGTAGCGTAGCAAAAGTGGTGCGTGTTGAAATGTTGTAATCCTCAGTGGTCAAAATCAACACATCAGGCATGGACTTGGTAGCCTAGTTGGTAAAGGCAGCACTTCTAGTATAGTGTCTTAGCTTCAAGCTAAGGTCGCTGGTTCAAATCCTGCCCAAGTCAATCATTTTCTGCTAAGCGTCTGCAAAATGCATTGTTAGTTTTAATACGATTAACAGTCGAAATCACCGGATCGATACATGTCCTCGGACGATAAAGAACCAGTCAAGCCCTCTACCTTGACAACTAAAAACCCTGCCCCCAAAAGCCAGCTACCTGCGACAATGTCCTCAGTCAATCGAATGGACAAGGTGACGCCCTCGGTTTTAAAAACTGTTATCGAGGGAATTCCGTTACTATCTATGGACAACTATACTTTCTGGAGGACTCGTGTTATCAACTTTCTCGATCTGTGCAAACTCAAGAAAGCACTCACGACCGATGATGACACAATGAACTCTGATGAAAACGATTTTTTAAAGGCAATAATTGTGGCCAAATTGGAATCCACTGTGCAAGCTAATGTAATAGACTCTTCAAACGAAAGCTGTGCTAAGAAGACGTGGAAATCGATCATCAAGTTTTTTGCGTCCACTCAAACGTCGAACAAAGCGCACGTATTCCAATCCTTTCTTCGAGCTCAGTATACTCCTGAAGACATTCCCGGCTTCATCACGTCCATGAAGATTTTCCAAACTCAGCTGATTCAAGTCGGCTGGGACTTCACCGACGATGCCATAGGTCACATGGTCATTCATAAATTCCCTCTCGATATGAAAGACATAGTCAATCAAATCACTCATTCGGACAAAGAACCGACTCTCGACGTAGTTATCAATCACCTGAGAATCCATCAAAACAATCTCGAGTCTCAAGATGTGTCCTCCGGAAGTCGTTCCAATCCGATTACTCTCTTCACCGATGAATCTAAGAAGTGCCGAAAAAACTTTCATAATCCGGCGGCTGATCACTTAAGAGAGAACTGTTGGTACCTTTACCCAAAGAAGCGAACTGAATACTTCGAGAAGAAAGCAGCAGCTGCAGCCTCTGGAGCCAAATCAGAATCTTTGGTCAGTTCCTTTCACTCATCGATATCGAACTCTTCCAATCAATTCATTCTTGATTCCGGTTCATCAGCTCACATGACCTCCAATTCTCGCTTGTTCCATACTCTAGAACTCAAAGAATTAGGCTGTGTTCAAACGAGCTCTTCTCACGATTGACTTCAAATCAAGGGAATCGGGTCAATTCGACTTAAGAACAAATACGGTGAAATTACTCTAAATCAAGTACTATATATTCCCGACATTGTTGTAAATCTCTTGTCCGCTAGATGCCTTATTCTCGAAGACTTCACTATTCAACTACATAAAAATTCTTTTGAAATCTTAAAAAATGATGAATTAAAAATGTCCGGCAATTACATTGGCAACTTGCCATGCCTTGACTTTGAGAATCTTGAGCACACAAGTCATCTGTCATCAGCGGAGTTCCTACACAAATCGCTTGGTCACGTGAGCTATCATTGGCTAAGGAAGAAGCTAGGAATACCTCTGAAGATCCATAAGACCTGCGAATCCTGTGCGGTCTCGAAAATCACTAAAGCTTCATTCAAATCTGATCATAAGCCTGCATCAAGACCCTTCGAAGAAATTCATCTAGACTTGATCGGACCAATTTCTCCTCAGTCCTTCGAAGGGCACAAATATATTCTGACAGTGGTCGACAGCTCCACGCGTTTCTGTGCGGCAATTCCTTTAAAACACAAAAGTGATACCCCCAACACTCTTTCGTTTCTTCTGGACTTTGAAGCTAAAAGATTCGGTTTTCATCCATCCATCCTTCACTCAGACCGTGGCTCCGAGTTCTTAAATGGAATCATGTCAGACTATTGCAAGGCCAATCTTATCAAGCAACGTACTTCTGATGCGTATACTCCGCAACAAAATGGACTGGCTGAACGATTTAACAGGACCATTCTCGAGTCTCTGAGAACCATCCTTGAAGATTCCGGTATTCTTCGCAAGTTCTGGAGTGAAATAGTCCAAGTCAGCTGTCTGACTCTAAATCAAATACCGACTCATCGTTCAAAAAAAAATGCCCTTTTGAGCTCTTCAAAGACCGTTCATTGCCGATCAGTTATTTCCATCCAATAGGCAATCGAGTGTCTTATCTCATTGAACCTCGACAACCTCACTCCAAACTTAAGTCAAAAGGCAAATTAGGAAGACTTCTCGGATACGTCGATGAATTGAGATCATATCGGATTCTTACTGATGAAGGCAGGCTAATTGACACAAAGAGCGTACAATTCTTCAACTATGAATCACCAAAGTCTAAAGATTCGGATTGGGACATTGAATTAAGAAATGAAAGCGATCCGGATGGCCTACCTCCCAGCGATGAATCTGAAGTTGAAGACAGTCCAGACACCGGCACTGAGACCGACGATGAAGCTGTTGCATCAGATCTTAATCCTGCAATCGCTGTTACACGCACTCTTTGAGATCGTACCTCTCGAGTTAAACCAACTAAATACTCATATCTAGCAACCGATCCCAACTCATTTAAAAACGCGATGAAATCAATTGAGAAAGACAAGTGGGCTGAGGCGACAAATGAAGAGCTATCCAACATTGAACATCATGAGGTTTGGGAGGACATGTTCGACACTCCTAACTCCTTTCTTCGAACTCTCTGGATTTTCAAGACTAAACCGGCTACATTATCATCAAGTGAAAGGAAGAAAGCGCGTTTATGCATTCAAGGTTTCCTTCAGAAGGAAGGTGAAGACTATGGCGATACTTTTGCACCCACGGGGAAATTTACCACTCTACTGGTGGTACTTATGTTTGCGATAGACAAGAAGTTGCCTATCAGACAATTCGACGTGAAGAGTGCATTCCTTTATGCTCCGCTGAAAGAGGAGCTGTACATCAAGACACCTGAAGGCTCAACGCGCAAAGCTCCGTACCTCCGACTAAAGAAATCCCTCTATGGCTTGAAGCAAGCCCCTGCGAATTGGTACGATACTCTTACCTCGTGGTTCACCGAGATCAATTACTCGCAATCGTCATCCGATCCCTGCCTTTTTATACACAACGACAAGATATCATTCATTTTCTTTCACGTTGACGATCTCATAGTCGTCGGATGTGTTAAAACCTTTGAAGAACTTTTCCTGAAACGCTTTCCAAATTCGTCCGCTCACGATCCGGACACTCTGCTAGGGATGGATGTCAACATCACCAACGACTCCATCTCGCTCTCTCAAGAGAAGTTAATTGATAAAGGTCTGAAAATGATAGGACTCTCAGATTGCAAGCCGGTCACCACTCCATTGTCTGTAGCGGTACAACTAAAACCCGCGACACTACCGGAAAAAGAAGAGTTCTCTAAATTGAATATCAATTATCGGACGTTCACCGGAATTCTCAACTACTTGTCCTGTCGAACTCGCCCGGATCTTGCACCAGCAGTTTCAATACTTTCCAGCTTCAACAACGACCCCGGCATCACTCACTGGAAAGAGTTGATGCACTGCTGGAAATACGTGAAGGGAACGAGAGGACTGCACTTGACCTTAAGACCGGATCCTACCGATTTCAAATCTCTACAACATTTCACTGATGCCACGTGGGCCGACGATTTAGAAACCCGTCTGTCTAGAAGCGGCTCAATATGCTTCTGGAAAAAATGTCCAATAGCTTGGAACAGCAAACGACAACGGAACATTACCTTATCTTCAACCGAAGCAGAACTCAACGCTCTAGCCGACGGGGTTCAAGAGAACCAATGGATAAAGTATCTGGTCGAAGAACTCTGGAGCGAAAACCTAGAACCATCAACTTTTCACATAGATGATCAAGGCCTTGCAGAGAAATTAAAAAACTTCGGATCAAACTCGAAGACTAAACACCTTGACATCAAGATGAAGTGGCTCAGAGACCTAAAGAGCAAGAACGAAATCACGGTAACGCTTATTCCGTCTGAAAAAATGATTGCCGACACTCTGACAAAGGCCAGCAACGCGGAATCTCTGAAAAGACTGCGTGAAAAATGTTTTATGGTTCATTACTCACCAAGTTGAGGGGGGTGTTGAAACTCGTGCGCGCTCTGCGGCGCATCTCATTACGGGCGCGCTCTGCAACTTTCTCCTCGATATCACTCTTTGAAACCTAAACTTTCCACACTCACTTAATCATTGATCTCGAACCTAAAACTTCTTTCCCCAACTTCTCGACTTCGCATCATTCTCCCGCCGCTCCTAACCGATACAAATCTCCGACTCCGATCTAGTCTACTCGATAACAACATCGACTCAACCCTTGCTCGCGCACCGCGAAGCCTTAACTTGGACAGCCGTACTGGCTTCCAACTTGGTGAGAAATGCACCCTTGCATTTCAGATCTCTCATCGACATGGCGCCTCAGATCGTCAATGCTAATATCCTTCTCTTCCTCAGATTCATTCCTAGATCTAGTCCTTATTCTTTCCCCTTCTCTCTGTCAAGATTTTCACCTATACTTTTAGGGTTTGTTTTCTTTCTTTCTCTCTCAAACTTCACATTGTTTTCGACAACTAATCACTCAAAATCAACATTCAGTCTTTCCACACTTCTATCACCTTCTATCCTTTGTTGTCCTCTTCTTTCATATCATTAGCTGTTTCAGGGTTGGTTTCTTTCTATTTTTCTCATTATCACTATCATGACTTGTTCTTACTTCTCTTTTTTGTTAGTTCTGGTTTTTGGTTTATTAGAAATAAAGTCTAGGTCCTTTACGATTAACAGTCGAAATGTGCTATGCGCATGATATGCATTTACATGAGATTATGCAATATTGTACTTATGCAATATGCAGCTTTGGGGTATAACCCTACTTTGGAATATGCAAAATCCACTTCTGCCATATGCAGCTTTGGGGTATAACCCTACTTTGGAATATGCAAAATCCACTTATGTAATATGCATTCTCACTGTATAGACTAGCTCAGGAATGATTGACTTCAGGGTCTCCTATTCTCCCACTGTGGATTAAGGAGGTGTGTTGAAATTTTGTAATCCTCAGTGGTCAAAATCAACACATCAGGCATGGACTTGGTAGCCTAGTTGGTAAAGGCAGCACTTCTAGTATAGTGTCTTAGCTTCAAGCTAAGGTCGCTGGTTCAAATCCTGCCCAAGTCAATCATTTTCTGCTAAGCGTCTGCAAAATGCATTGTTAGTTTTAACAGTGCGGCAGAATTGGTAGTATTTGGCAGTATTAGTGCTCTGTAGAGCTAAGAGTGTATTAAATGAGCTTGCTTTTGTGCCCAAAGCCTAGCCAACATGTCCACCTTTCTGCGGAAAATGCCACAGATGAAAATGAATCCTCAATCCTCTACCACTCTATGATGTTGAGATGTGAATGTTGCTACAGAAGCACAGCAAAATCACTTGAGTAGCATTCTTCCTGCTAGTGAAGCGGCAAGCATAGCAGAAAACAAACTTAACAAAGTCCCTTGAGAATTTGGGGGTGAACTCGCGAAGCAAGCCTCCGTCAGGAGGGACTTACCCCTTAGCTCCCCAAACTTGCGCACCAAGAATGGATTTTCAAGGTATTTTGTTTATCTTTTCTACAGATCACCCACCACATCCACTCCTTGTTTATTAGCTCAATGTCATTGGAAAATGCTGGAGAAAAGAGTACAGATGTGTACATCTCCCATGATCCCCTCTACATTCTTGTGGAGAGCAAACTGTGGAAAGTGTGTTGGTGAGCACAGACCCTTGCCGTGCAAAATCCTCAGTTTGTATATATTTCAAGATTTTTTTTGGACCAGAAGGAATGTTGTGAAGTTACCCAAATTCTGTAGGTTGGACAGGCACAAGCTAATCTTTCACCTAAGCAACTTTATTAGGGGGGTTCACAATAGGATAAAAATATAATTTTACAGTCAATTTTAAGGCCTTTATCAACAAATTTTTAAAATTCTGGCAAGATGTACAGGGCTGGTTGTCCCCTGAGAATCACAGAAACTTCTTCATTTTCTAAAAAAATTGTTCATAAAGGCCTTAAAATCAGCTCTAAAGTTTTATTTTTATCCTATTGTGAACCCCCCTATTACAAAGAAAGACATGGAAGCAAGGAACTATAGAAGTTTGAAAACTCCTGCCACCTAAATTTAACATCTTGCCCCCGCAAAAAGGGGCGATAAGGCGCAAGTCCCTCCTGCCGAGGGCTGTCGGAGGCTTGCCTCGCAAGACACACGCCCGCAGCATAGGGACTTCGTTAAGTTCGAGCAGAAAAGGGCTACTTGCTACTGAAACTAGTGCACTATTATCATACTTTGTCTCCCAAAAAAGCCCCAAATGCAAAGCACCCAGCCTGCTACTAAAAGTGTAGCAAACTGGGGCCAAATTGCTGTGCTTCTGCTCTACTTGCCATTTTGTGAAGCGCAGCTCCCGGAGTGTTGCTTTCATTCACATCCTTCAAGCAAATAGGATCTATCATAATGATATTTTTGTACTTGTTAGTCTAATCATCATCAAGTATCCAGATAATAGAGCTTTATCGATTCCTGCTTAATCCCTTGGACTTCAAACCTTCCCTCTTACTCAAACCATAGTGCATACATAAATAATCTTGCTTATTATCAAGTTTGTCAGTTAAAATCCTGCCGTGTGAAGCCCCGCCAACAACGGTCAGAATTCCTAGAACTCTTGTTTAGCTTGCTCTAGATTACAAAGGAGAATCATACATTAGACAATTATTGATGAATCATGCCTTGGTTTATTGCCGGGGAGTTTGTTGAGGGTTCCACGACTGTGGCTGCCAAGTTTGATCAGGATTGGGCGGTTGAAGTGTAAATGCAGACTTTTCTTTCCAATTCTGCGCGTTCACCCATAGGGTCGATAGACTCACATAGTGAATGGCACAAGAAAACGAAAATAAGCAGTTCTTCCTGGTCTGTGCATATAAACGTCGCAGGGGAAGGAATGAACACACGCAGATCTGGAAATGAGGTGTTTTGGGGCCCCGAGATGTTGTCCAATGCTAGTTGCACTTGCTTTCCGGCTTGGTCCTGTTGCTCTAACCTCCTGACATTTTCTCGAAGTTGTGAAAGTTGCAGTTCGTCACGTTTGTCGTGTTCCACCGAGAGATCTACAGCCGGGGGATTGTGGGGGTGATTGAGATGATCAGTTTTGAGTTTCTTGCGGCAAGCAGGAGGGGCGGGTGGGAGGGCCAGCGGGGGATCCTCCGAGCTCTCAGAGAGTCTTCGGGCTTGCTTGGGCGGCTTAGCCAAGCCCCTGTTGTTGTTTTGATCTTGGGCGGGGTCGGGTCGAAGCTGGTGCGCAAGGGGGAGGTGATCGCCAATACATAAAATGTCTTCTGTACAAGAACTGTCAGGTATCTTCTTGGCAAGATCACCTCTCAACGGCATCTTCTCTGAAGACCCGACCTGAGAAAGTGTGTGTCGCTCCGAAGACGAAGCTACCGTACATTGGGGCGGTTTAGCGGGAAGGAAGCTGGGTTTAGGCGGAAGTGAGGGGCCCGAGGCTGAAAGGTCTTTTAAGAATCTATCCCAGAGGTTGTTGACCTGAGAGTTATCTTGACCTCTAGAGCTGTTAGGATTGGTGCTCGGAGCCGAAGTGATCCTTGCAATAGAGTTGCCAGTTTGGTTGGCACTAGCACTGGCCTTGGCGGCGAAATTAGGGTCCAAAGACGAGACCGCTGCCTGGACCGAAGGGTCGAGCAGCAGGGATTGGTTCGAGAGTTGGGGCATGATGGGGGCGAAGAGGTGATGAGTTGCGGTACGGGCGGCCTCGAGAACCAGAAGGTAAAGAGTGATTGAATCGGAGCTTGCCAATGGGTCTCGAGCAGCCCAGATCAGGAACTTATCCCGGGTAATCGGCCAGCCTGAGGCCTTCCTCGAGCCGGTCGATTTTGATTTGCGGCCATGGAAGAAGTCCAGGTATCGCTTGAGCCGTATCAAGTGAGGGTCGATTTGTTGATCGTACGGTTTGGTCGCACACCAATCCCCGGATGCTCGGCTGGCCGCTATAAACGTGGCAGTCGCTCTGTGGGCTTGTGCCCCTGGACATCCATTCGGAAAAGTGAAGATGATAAACATGAGAACTGCCACTCTCATGTTGGGCTATCTGTTGAAAACACTGACGGGTAGCTGAGCAGACGATGAGAGCTGCCACTTCGGCATCAGTGACTGGCTTGTAGGCTGGATCGTTGGCTGCATTCCTGCCAGTCGTCTGCTGGTGGCCCCGCGTGGGTTGAGCGGTCGTGCTTCTCCTTGGAGTCTTGGCTGTCGCAGGCTTCGCGGCGGGGGCAGCGGGAGGATGGTGGGCCGGCAGTCGGTTCTGGGTGAGCATCTGTGGATTGGCTTCGAGGACGCTTGCGTTTCCGGAGCGAAGGCATGTTTTCCCCAGACCAGCCCAGCCTCAGCCACCTGTATGTACAGTAGTAGGGGGATTCAAAATTGATCCAGGAAGTGTCCCAGGTCGGAATTCCAGGAAAAATAAAACACTGCCAAAAAGAATTTCCTGGAGGTTCTACATTGAAACCCCCAAAAGGGGAATTTTCCTGGACTCGAATCCAGAAGCATGCCTCCTGGAACTAATCCAATAGTTCTTTGTGTTTCGTCCATGCCTCCGGGGTCCCGAACGGAAAACCCTTTCTTGTACCTTTCCCCCCCCCCCCCCCCCCAGAACCACAAGCGCATCCCATTAGACCGTCTAGTGGTGCAAATTCTTTTCAAGTCACAGTTTTCACACACTCCGGATCCGAAACTCCCCAAGAAATGCCTTCATCTTTTCGTGGAATTCCCTGGGACACCAATGGCATCAATGGTCAACCTAGCAGCATCACAATCCTTCTGGATTGGCTCACCGCGAACAACAACTATGCTCAATGGTGTACTACACCTGTAAGGGATCACCTCTGCGCTGAAATCCTGGCTGTTATGAGTCATCATGATATAACTCATTGCACTGCACGTGGTGATACTAAGGCCCCGTTTGGCAGCAATCATGTTATGTGATGTTGTGCACTTACCTAATGTGATGCACATCACTCTTGAATTTCATATCTTTCAACATAACACGAGTGTTTGGCTGCCACTCGCGTCTTACAGCTTGCCTACATAACAAGCTCCATGGCCGGTAAATACCGGCCATCAAGCGTACATACCGGCAAGGCCAATTGAGTGTTTAACTCCTCTCAACGATGGCCGGTACACGGTCATCGAAGGGAATATAACAGAGTCCCTTTTGGGGAACACATAGTCCCATCGATGACCATCGGTCATCGATGGGAATACATGGTCCCTTGGATGACCAATGGTCATCGTGGAGAATCTGTACACAGTCCCTTCAATGACCAATGGTCATTGAGGAGAATACATAGTCCCTTCGATGACCGATGGTCATTGATGGCCGATTGTGTTGGATCGGTCATCAATCTCGATGACCGTTTCCATCGATTGGAGTGTGTACTCCGCTCGGTGACCGGTACAAAGTCTGTACCGGCCATCGAGGTGAGTAACAGAGGTGGAGTTGGTCGTGTGTTGTGTAAGGGTGCCGATATCACCCCAAATACACCCCCAGGGGTACTATATCGGAAATGGCGGGGATGATGAGGAGTGATGAGGAAACTCGTGATGACCCTCATAACTCCTCAAATCTGCCAAACATGCGAGTGATACGATATGGGCCTCGGTGAGGCCCGGTTATAGAAAAGCAGTGGTTATTACATAACATCACTGCTGCCAAACGGGGCCTAAGTTTGTCCCAATATTTACAGATCTTTGTCAAAGCAACTGAAAGGTGTTAAACAGTAAGTTGCAGCGGAGGAGAGATTTTCAGAAAAAAATGTACATACTTTTGAGGGTAGTTGTTCCATTGGCTATGTCATCCTCCTGGAGGCCAGAGCTCGTATTGCAGAGGAAGTCGTTAGCTTTTGAGTAGGAGTTTTGAAGCTCTTGCATTTTGGTTTGCACTCCTTTGTTGTCTCGGTGGGTGATACCAGCTTCAACCATCAATGCTAAGATTTCATTTGCTAGGGCGGACTTGGTTGACCCGGTCTTGGTATCACCGCGCCATTGTTCGTAGTTGCCTTCAACAGCGAGCCAGTCAAGGAGGATGCGAATGCTAGAATCTCGGCCATCCTCACCATCTTTGTCCCACGCTACAGGGGGCTTCTTCTTCTTGGGTTGGCTCGCGGTGCTGATCGGTGTTGCGGACGTTGCGGAGGTAGGATTGTTCTTCTTCTTAGGTGGCATGGTGTTGTATGAATTTTTTTGCTAGCAAAGATGTGGTGATGGGTGCCGAAAAAAGACAGGATAGGGGGAAGAGCCGGGGGGGGGACCGGTGTTCAAGAAAAAAGTTTGAATTTATGTCTTTGTGCGCTTATATTTTTCCTGATCTCCTGTCGTCCTGGAGGACCTGGAAAGGCATAGGAAGAAGGAGCGCAGGTCCGCAGGAAGTGTTCCAGGTCGATTTTTTTTCCTGGAAAATCTGACCTGGAACGCTTCCTGGATCAATTTTGAATCCCCCTAGTACTTCGGTTGCAAGGGGCATCAACAGCCTCCGAAAGGCCCAAATCTCGAGCATAACAAAGCCCGAGGCACCGCGGAGCCGTGGGTGCAAGCGGGGCTTATGCCTAACAACGGGATATCTTTCATTTTGGCGTACACGGCGGGGGTGCTTCCTGGCCCGCCCGTTTTTGGAGACGACGGGACTGCTCCCCCCGTCGTCTCCACCCTCCCGTGGAAAATACGTGGAGACGACGGGCTTTCCCGTCGTCTCCACCTGCCCGGGATTTCCTCGTCATTCCAATGGGGAAGATGACGAGGATTCCACGGCTTCCTCTGGGATCCCGGTGGAAACTTTCCCCGTGAGTTCCTCGTCGTTCTCACACGGATGCCCTTGCATTGCCGGTGTTAGGGCTATTTCAGTGATATCGGCTGGCTTGTGTGCGTTTTGAGGACACTCAATGGCTCCCAAGGGAAGAGACGACTTGCTCCCCGGCCCCGCCATCCCGCCCTCTGACTTCCTCACGGCCCCTGGAGGCTCACCTTCACACCATCAACCCCACATGCTACTGGGGTGATGTCTCACGCGAACTTGACAATGCCCGTGACCAAGAGGACCCAGGGCCGTCGATGTACTCGGAAGATTCGGAACCGGCGCCGAAGAAAGCTCGGAGCAGAATCTCGGAGTTCTTGCAGCCCCAAGATAGCTCAGACATGGAAGAGGCTGATCCAGCGTTGATCGACTTCCATGAACCTGCTACCAGCCGCCCGTCTTTCGGTCCTCCGCCTAACCGGTCCTCTTTATCCGTACCCAGCCTGCAGAACCTCCAAGAACACGACGACCTGATCAACATGAGTTTTGAGGAAAATCCTGCTCCAAAGCCGGCATTGGTTCTACCTGGCCCTTCCAACTCCGGGCCATCTCTTCTAAGCACATCTGCTGAGTCTATCTCAAGAGCCGGAAGCTTTCCCAGAACTTCCCTCGAGCCGGTACTCCCCAGACTATCTTCGATCCGTGCCCTTCCGCGGTTATCTTCGGCATCTCCATCCCGCCGCCTATCCGGCTCCCTCTCAGGCTCTCCAAAAAATCTCCGCCTGTCCTTCGCGTCCCCCCGCCGCTTAGTGTTTCCAGCCGGTACGTCCAACCAGGCAAACCAGAACGATCCAGGTCAAAACACCAATGAGCTTTTGCGATCAAAGTCGGCCGATCCATCGGCTTCTGTCAAAGAAGCTCCCTTAGATCTTCATCGGCCGTCCAACCCAAGTCATCAGCAGCATGACCCACATCCTTCCGGCGCAAGCTCTTCGATGCCCTCACCGCAGACTCTACCTGTACCACCATCGCCGTTATTGATTAGCTTGAATGAGTTCTTTGAACAGGCGGAGATCCGCTTCATCAGCTTATCTCAACCTCGGGTTAGGAACTACGACCAACAAGAACATCCCAATCTCTCCGAAGGCCAGCACAGGGTCTCTAGTTTTGCCCAACAGATTTTTGCTGGTATGATCAAGATTCCCCGGCTGCGCTTGCTCGAAAGCGTAAGTGCAACAACATGTTCTCTTGTCCCGGTCTGGCCCGCTTAATATCAACTGACCATTTGAGGACCATTATTCTATCTTACATATTCTGATACAGAAGATGTTGGGCTGGGAATTGGTCCGGTTCGAGGACGACCTGTTTGTCTTCATCTTCTATTCGACGATCGGAGTCAATCTCCACCTCGACCCATTTGACCCCGAGCAACCCTATCGCAACGTACGGAAGGTTGAGCTTCGGTGGGCCGGGCCATCGGTGCCGATAGCAGAACAGGACGAGCCGCTCATTTGGCAGGTCGAGCAGTTCTTCTTCGGCCATCTGAAGGCCCACTTCGACGGCAAAAAAGTCCAGGGAAGAGTCAGAGTACGTCCCCTCCTCCCTCTCCCTTGCTGTTTGTCCCAGAAAGCGTCCCTGAATTTCGGCGTTGGTTATGCAGGAGCTCGTCCAGCAAATCTCGTCGATATGGTACCACGCCCACCAACTGATCTGGGAGATCACCAACGCCCAGACCCGGTTCAGTGTCGCCGTTGACATCCTCGAGCCGTCGCCGGCCAAACACAGGGCCCGTGTCTCTGCCGCGCCCACCCCGGGAAGCCTGACCATGGACGTCCGCGTCTCCATCTGCTGATACATCCACCCAAAATTCACTCCGATCTCATCTTTCTTGTGATTGCACTCTTTCAGATCAAGGAGTAAACTCGCCAATACCTCAAAACTCGTGATATCGGATTTGAAAACCGTTTAGCTCTTGAAAACTCACTTTTCTCTCATTTCTCTCAATTTTCTTTTATTTCTTGCTTCTCTTTGTGATTTGTTTTTTTATCTATAAATCCCTTTTTTTATGTCTTTACAATGATATGCAATGTAGCGTGTGGTACCCTGGTGGTGCCACATTCTGCAATATTACCCGCGTTTTTGATCCGCTCCGCCCCCCCTCCCCCCGGGTTACCTAACCAAACCACATCTCGTGGGCCCGACCCGCCCGTGGGTATCACGGCGAATCCACGGGGAGTCCACGGTTGAAGGACCCGTGGTCCACCCGTGGGCCCGACCTCCACGTCGTGATCACAGGGAATCCACGGGGATTCCACGCGGTGCCAAAATCTGCCGTGGAATCCACGGGTGATCCTCCCGGTGGTGAACCCGTGATTCCCTGGACCAAAAGCCGCTGGTCCGACCTCGCGCGCGGCTACCACGTGGAGTCCTCGTGGATTCCGCGTGATTTCCCCGTGGATGGACTCCCCGGGTGTAGCGTTTCTTTCTTTTCAATTATGGTATTCAAAATTGCATATGCCACTGTTTACATAAAATCATAAAGCCAATTTTGGCTGGGAGATGTCAGCGTGCATAAAACTTAAAGTGACATCTCCCAGCCAAAATTGCAGTTTATGATTTTATGTATATGGTATTCAAAATTGCATAAGATTTTTTTACATAAAATCATAAACTGCAATTTTGGCTGGGAGATGTCACTTTAAGTTTTATGCACGCTGACATCTCCCAGCCAAAATTGGCTTTATGATTTTATGTAAATAGTGGCATATGCAATTTTGAATACCATAAATCATACATAAAATCACAAATCCCTGTCTGGAGGCGCTGGACCGACATGTTGGACAGCTTTTTGTTTTTTGCAGTGTCTTGAATTTTTTTGCATTGGCAAACCTACTTTTTTGCATTTGGTTGGGTTTTTTTAGTTGTACATAATTTCTTTAGTCTGTTTTGCAAATTGGCAACCAATTCATTTAGCATTGTTTAGGCTACATTCAGGCACGCCGCGGCCTGAGAGAATTATGACTTTTGGTGGCTCCCTCATGAGCCTCTGCACCATTTTTGAAATTGTTTACATTTCTGGGACGGCCCAAGCTGTCCCTATCTTTCTACTATTTTTTCCCCTCCTCAACACCTCTTGTTGAGCTGTAATCAGAGTTGTAACATCATGGATTCCAGATTCTGTACAGTGCAACATGTGTGATACGGGATATAGCCAACTAGATGAAGTTGCAAAAAAAGACATTTGAATGTCATTACATATCCCTAAAAATAGGACAATAGGTGGAAAGATTGCGCAGGTACCCCGGACCTCCGTTTGAGTGGCTTTGTTAAGCTAGGACGTTTTGTACAGCCGTGGAGGATCATCTAGTCTCCCAATGTTGCAAGTCACCGTGTGCAAAAACAAGTCATGTCTGGGGGACAGGTTACACTGTCCTGTCAGCACTATTTGACATGAAGGACCTGTAATTTCACAGGTCTCCTTGTCATGTAGGCAACATGTAAGCACCATGGGGTACATGTCACATACACAGTGACTGTGCAGAGGGGTTCACAGAGCTGTCACTCTCATGACAGCCTGTCATGTAATCCTGACAGTTCATGGCACATGCATGTCTGTCATGATTTGCGACATGACTGCGCAACCTGTAGTGCAGTCATGAACTGTTTTTGCACGCGGTGAATGGGCTTGCCCAATGGGTACCTGAGTTTGTATAGCGGGTTTTGGGCAGCCCATGGGCACCCATTGAATTCCAGTGTGCTTCTGTCAGCTTCATCAAGTCATTGTTGAATCAACACTCAACAAGTCAACACTCAAGCTTCAAAAGGCTATGTCAGTCTATTGCCCCCAACCTTACCCCTGTGGCTACCCTGTTGAGTTGAAGTCAGAATCCTGGATCTTTGCTGAGCTCACAAGTGGTTGTTTGTGGGTCTGACCCTAACTAAGTCCCTCTCTTTGTGGAGGGGGGATGCCGTCCCGCAGGGACCCTCCAAAGGAGGGACTTATTGTTAGATTACCAGTATGTTGGGTATCATATGCTTGTATGTAGTTATGCTTATACTAAGCCTATCATATCCACAACTCTACCGGTTCTCTTCCTTTTCCTTTCCTTACTGAAATACTACCATATTTATTCATCAAGTCAAACCTGTGAGTCTTGACAGCTCAGGTTAGTTTCAGTCCCTGGTGTCCCTCAACAGGTTATGAGACCCATTGTCTCACTCATACTTCGACAAACAATTTTTTTATCTTCAACTCCTCCAAGTTTCAGATATGATCCGCTTGCAGTACTTGATTTACTAGGTCGTCGATATCTCTCAATCTTGTCCAGCTTCCTATTCAACCAATCGATTGGGATCAAACTCGAAATGTATTATCGTCAAGTTCAAAATGTCTCGAATCTGGTTCAGTCAATCAAACAGTTAGATGGCACCGAGTCTGTCTTTCCACGTTGGCAATCTCGCATCGAGGCTGCGCTAGGCATGCAAAACACGCTGGATATAGTCAAGGGCACTCTTCCTCGACCTAAGGAAGACCCCAAACCGGACACCTCCACTTGCTCGGCTGACTACTCCAAAGGCTACAACCCCAAGGACATCGCTGCCGACTAGGACGCACTTTCGGAACTAGCATGCTCCACCATCAGATGGACGCTGACCGATGCTCTTGGCCAGCGTTATCAAAAAGTCAAGCCTGCTTCTCGTCTCTTCTCAACAATCATTAATGCATACGAGAAGAATACTAGAGCTCGTCGGATCCGCCTGCATGAAGCATTTTGGAATGCTCGACATGATCCAAACGAGCCAATCGCACTCTGGATTGGACGTGTTCGGGTTGCCGCCGACGATCTACTAACGGTAAACGAATTACCAACCGATAGACAAATTGCCGACCGCCTCGTTGGTGGACTTGATCCCTCCTGGTCCAACGTCAGGGATTCCGTTGTCTATACCGCCGTTGAGATGTCTCTCAACGATACCACCGCGACTCTAGAGGCTCATGAAGTTAGCCTGAACGGTACCAAAGCAAGTGATCTTGTCTCCGCCTCTGCCGCAAATACCAAACGTTTTGGATGCTCCAATTGCGGAAAACAAGGCCATCGCTCCCCCGACTGCCCAAAACCAAAGAACTATACTAGAACCAAAGCCGGTGCCGCCACGGCCGTCAAACTGGGTGGCTACAACTCTGACTCCCACGACGAAGAAGATGAAATCAATGTCATTTATGAGTAGCTGCACTATCTCTGCTGTCACCCTTTTATTTTTCTTAGTACACTAAAATCCTATTTTATGCCTACACCAATGATATTCTACTGTTACCAGTACAATATCAAAATTGTTTTCAATTATTTTTCTATCTACTATACTGATTAGTCTTAGGTATCAGCAAGGGGGGATGTTAGATTACCCGTATGTTGGGTATCATATGCTTGTATGTAGTTATGCTTATACTAAGCCTATCATATCCACGACTCTACCGGTTCTCTTCCTTTTCCTTTCCTTACTGAAATACTACCATATTTACTCATCAAGTCAAACCTGTGAGTCTTGACAGCTCAGGTTAGTTTCAGTCCCTGGTGTCCCTCAACACTTATACACCAAGTGGACCCCGCAGCCTGAGAGAATCAGGAACTTGGCCTTTTTCAATCCTGTGTAGCTTCATCACATCACATTATGTTATTGAGTTGTAGGGGAACAAAAGATGCAGAACATCAAGGACAATATTTCCACCTATTGTCCTATTTTTAGGGATATTTAATGACATTCAAATGTCTTTTTTTGCAACTTCATCTAGTTGGCTATATCCTGTATCACACATGTTGCACTGTACAGAACTTGGAATCCATGATGTTACAACTCTGATTACAAGAAAGATAGGGACAGCTTGGGCCATCCCAGAAATGTAAACAATTTCAAAAATGGTGCAGAGGCTCATGAGGGAGAGTGATTCTAAAAAAGTCCCCACCAAAAGTCATAATTCTCTCAGGCAGCGGGGTCCACATAGCGCACAAGTCTCTCCTTCGGAGGTCGCTTCGCTCCCCCAAGGAGGGAATAAGCTAAGTTAGGGTCTGACCCGAGTCCGACTCAAGCCCGACCCAATGAAATCAGTATGTAACCCGGCCCAACCCACCCTTGGGCCATTCCAAGAGTCCCACGTATCTTGGCCCATCCAATTGTCTTCGGACTCTTGTCAGGCCAAACAAAAACTGAGTGGGCTGGTTTGGGCCGGCCCAATTCCCAACCCTAGTTGTAGGGAAAGAATGTAGAGAAAGTAGCGGGTCGCGGCATATTCAACAGATGCTTGACTTTCTTGGTTTTATACGGAAGATATTTGCGGGGATAGGTTAGACATGTCATAAAACAAGCAAGGGCACATCAGGTTGGGGTATAAAAAACACAATGGATAGACAGTTTACAACTTCTACATTTCAAGAAGAAGGAGAGTAAGCACCAACAGTTTATCCGTCTTTGAGTTAGTATTGTCCGGAGCAACTGAGAAACAAAGTAAAGGAAAATTGAAGCTGACCATGATCAAAGACAAATCTTGACTGTCTCCAGCGCCCAGATAAACACATTTCACCCGACGGGCATGACAAGCCTTTGTGTATGCGGGTGGCGCTGAATAACCAGGAGAAACGTCGCAAAACACTAGTCGCTTCAACATGGGAAGGTTTGAAAATGGCTTGACGTGTGATTTCCCTTTTGGTTTGTCATTGACGGAATCTGATCGAAGGGCAAGAACCTCGATAGGGGATTGTGCAATCATAGGCTTCTCCAGAAGATTGGCGAGAGGACCATCCCAGAAGACAGTTTTGAAGACACGCAATTTCGGGAACTTGAAATGCATAACTGGTTCCAGGAGTTTGTCGTCTGTCACGAAAAGGCCTTCGAGCGATTCGTGAAGGTTTTCGAAAACAGGTACAAGATTTCGCCCGTAATTACCATCGTAGCTATTCTTCAGTGAAAGTACTTTCAAGGTACCTTTAAGGACAATAGAAAGATCTATGAGTCTGGATAGACTCTGCCCGTCTAAGCTAGCTTCTAGCTGAGTAACCGTAGGCAGTATTTGATGGCCGCAGAGACTGGATTTGATTGGCTTTGGTAGGCAAATAGGATCCAGGTCGGATATATCGAGTAACTGCAACTTTCGAGTGGCTAGGAGCAACGACTTCAAGCAATCAGAATCGATTTTGGATTTGACTGGATCCATGTCGCCTCGAGGTTCAGCTTCATCGTCCATCGTTTCGCCCTCCTCAAGACGCGCATTATACTGGCGTATATCTTCTTCGATATCATCGTCGTCACTGTCGTGGTAAAGCGGAAAAAGTGGATCTCGGGGAGTGAGAACGATGTCTGGTAACTCGTGACTGAGTGTCAAGGTGCGCAGATTTTCAATCCGCCCTATCGTCTCGATCGTTCGCGCAGGAAGGGACATGACATTCCAGAACCGCAAGTTGAGGTGGACAATCGTATCGGAGAAGAGCTCGATCAGAGCTTCCAAGATTTCGAAAGTGATTGTATCATCGGTCCATGCTCCAAGAGCTTCTTCCTCACGAGGTGGAGGACCCCAATTCAGAATGTCAGTGACCTGTAGGTTGTGGCATGTAGCACGTGGAAGGTGTTTTGAACGTCTGGTGATTTGGTTGATAATGAAACGCATCGTTCGTGAAGCACTTCCAAAGGTAATCGTACGATATAGGTAATGTACGTATAACCAATCGGCCCATTGGCGACAGACCAGTCTCAACTTTGCTGTCTTGGTCCTTGCGCCGGGAGGACTCTCTTCCGCTTGGCCGCTAAGCATTAACCATAAATAGCTGTCGCCTTCCTTGATGACATACTTGTAGATGACCTCAAAGACGTGCCACGGAAGATCCAATATTTTGGCCATCGCTGATCTAGAACGGACATCATGAAGTTAACCTCTACAGCCAACAACTGGACATCAGATAGATGAAGCGGTGTGGTTAAGTAATTCTAGAGACGCACTGGTTTGAATTGTCAGCCCTGCGACCAGGGCTAGATCTATGTTTGAAGCGCCGGAATGAGAATTGAAGTTTGAAGCAGCTGTTCAAAGGAACCAGGATGTCGGCGTGGATTCTTGTCTCCAACCGGAAGCCTACACCACGCAGCGCGCCCCACCGCGGTCTACGTGGGAGCTGGCGCGGGGCCAACCTCCCCGCCCCCGGATTTGCCCTAACTTAGCTAATTCCCTCCTCGGGGGAGCGAAGCGACCTCCGAAGGAGGGTCCCTGCGGGACGGCGTCCCCCCTCCAATAGAGGGACTTAGTTAAGTTAGGGATTTGCCGAGCAAACAAAGCCCGCGGCACCGCGCAGCCGTAGGTGCAAGCGGGGCTTGCAACTAACAACGAGATTCTCGCGTGAGAGAATCTTGAAAATACCCGTAGCATTTCTGCTTCCTCTCTTATAAAAAAATCAATCAACTTGCCGCACTCCTTACTTTATCCCAGCTGAGCGCTAGCATCTTAGCTCCAATGCTACATAGGTAGCTTCCTCCCAAGCTTTCTATTTTTTTCTCTATCTTTTTTGGAGAATAGTGACTTCTTGAAGACTTGTCCGACTTTCACATTTTTATCTCCTCCCTAAATTAAAGGGTTGGGCTTTAGGCACGCCAATGATTTACTATGCGCACGCCAAAAAAGGGTATGAACCTCCGACCACTCCAATATTTTTGGAGTGGGATGTGGTTCACTCCAAAACCAGGTCTTTTTTGGAGTGCACATCCCTACACTCTATGCTGGTTTGGAGTGAACACCTGGGCACTCCTGTATGTACCCTTGTCTAGGGCCGGCCGAGGCCGGCCATCGAGCAAAAGCACTCCCCTTTATGGCTGGTCTGCGCCGGCCATCGGGGAGAGTACATTCAGCAGGTGAGCCACAACAGCCAAAGCGGGTAGAACTGGGGTGGAGGCGGTGGTGAGAGACTGACTGGCGAGGGCTAGACAGAGGACAGTGGGAGGTCAAGCGTCGGAGATGAGCGAAGTCTGGGAGAATGACGTGCGGAAAAGCAGGCGGAGCTGAAGGACTAGTGCGGGAAAGTGTCAGATGTGCGGGATTGGGTGGGAACGGTGGTGTGCATGGAGGGAAGGACGGGAAAAGGGGACGGATTTCTCTTCTCTTTCCTCATCCTATTATCCTATCAATTATGGATTACTCATTATTGTACTTACACTTACGGACGTACTAGAGTATTAGGAGAGATATATGTGACCTTATCGTTACTTTCAGAGTTACTTGCGGATTCTGTGCTTGTGGAGTGTGGAGCTTTATTCACTTGCGGATTATTACGCTATAGATCAGGCACAGAGAGGAGCGCTGAAGGCTAGCGGATAGTAGCAGTGCGGAGCCGAGTCACCAATAATCACACAGCCCGTACATAAATATTCTTGAAGAAGGCATTTAGCGGACATTTCCACTGACATACCAGCTTTTTATTCTGACAGCGTGTACATACACTGCAAAAAAAACTGTGTCAACTGTGAGCAGTTGACATGTGGTAACTCTGAGGAAGCTTGTGGTGTTACACCAGCCTTACCCAAGGTTTGACTCAACCCAAGCTTCAATGCACAGTGACTGTGCCAACAAAGGCACTTGTGCATTCAGGTGGAGTTCCAATGGTAGCTTGGCTTGAGTATCCTGCATGTCAACTGCAAGCAGTTGACCAAGTTTTTTTTGCAGTGATACTCACTTGACCGACAACCGGTCTGTTTTTAGGCGGGCAAGATTTGGGGGTGACACAGGGCCACTGGCAGCAAAGTGTTGCTGCAGCCAAATGTTGCCCAGGGTTTGAATCCCCACTGAGTTGTCAGATGTCGCTGCGGCCCGCAGTGTAAGTACACATTTCTATGTTGCAGTTGAATACAGTAGATGTATCACCATGGGAGTTTGCTTGGCACTTGCGTGCAAGTGCCATTGCACAATATTGTTTAAGAACCCTGGTAGATATATCCTGGAACATCAACCTCAAAACATGCCGAAGTCATGATGAATTTATGTTGATATGATGCTCAATGTCAACTTGAAACCAACTTCAACTTGACTGTATGTATTATCGGAACTATTTTAGAACACATTTGAAACTGCCTTGCAAAGAAATATCAAATACTTGGCAGAAACAAGGGATTTTCCACAGGAATGATATATTTCAGTTTATCATGTGTTTATCATAAATTTCAAAAAGCTTAATATCTGTTAGTTTGTCACAAAAACATGCACATGTACATTTTTGTGACACATTCTTCAGTTGCTGAAGTTTTTGCAACATAGTTCAAGTTAAGGGACAAGTACAGGGGGACAAACCTTGGATTAACCAGGACTTGGGTATGACTTCATAAAATCTCCCTAAAATAATTTTTGTAAATATTGCTGAAAATTACATACAATTTGTGAAGGCTTCATCTAAGCCCTTGGTGCTGCATGCGCACTCAGCTTGGCATCACTTGGCACAGTGATGAAAAATGTGACACACTAGCACACATGTGTAAATTTATATGACATGTTCTTCAGCTGCTGAATTTTGTCCCAAGGGAGTTTGATTTCTGGCACAAGTCCAGGGGAGGCTCAGGTTACACGGGGTTTGTGAACGACTTGAGATAATCTCCTCAAAGGGTTTTTGTACAGATGGATGAAAATCAGATAAAATTTGTAAAGGATTCTCCAAAGCCCCTGACATTTCAGGGGCGCTCCGTGTGGCATGATATGGTTGTGTGAGGACCGATGTGTCACGAAAACGTACACGCGTACGTTTGCGTGACACAATGTGTCACAAAAGCCTGCACATGTTACACGTTTGTGCAACAGTTGGCCCCTCAGCCAATGCAAGCCAAATTAAAACCATAGTACCATATCAACGTTGGACCTCTCAGAGTCTCACTCCACTCCATCATAAGTTTTAGCCATTATAATAGAAACAATTTTAGAAAACCTGGCAGATTTTTGGTGCCTGCTCTGAAAATGAATATAAAAATATTTTTTGAGAAACCAGCAGGGTATGAGTTTACAAAGAGTTCAAAAATCATGATCTTCAAAACATGAGGAACTTGGTCAAGATTGAGGATCAATTAAAACTTATCATTAAATTGGCCTTGTTTTCAGCATAGGTATGGCATACATCTTGCACATACATTACACAATACATTGTGTGTTGTTCCAGTTCATTTCAGGATATGTTGTGGCTGAGATGAACCTTTCCTTCAAACCGGCATGTAACTGAGATCCAACCAAATCTATGACCGAGTTCAGAGATGGCACTTGCACGCAAGTGCCAAGAAAACTCCCATGGTGTATGCTTATGATGATGTGTGGTGTTGCCTCCAATGGTAATTGGATGTGTAAGCAACATTTTGTTAAGCAGTGCTAGATTGAAACTTCAACAACATGATCTGGAACTCCACCTGAGGTGAGTGGGTTGCTGCTGCTGCGGCGGAGGCGCCGACGGCTGCCTTTGGGTGATGATGATGATGAACGTTTTGATGGAGTGGGTGGTGAGCTGGGTTGTACTGCGACTGTGAGAAGGTGATTGCTGGCAGGTTGGGTTTGTACTTTGAGGAGGGCGAGGGGAGTGGGCTATGGTTGGCTGGGGGGTCTTGTTGGTGGCAATGGAGTGGTCGTCATCCCTGTTGTTGCTGTGGTTGTTGTTGTTGGTGGATCTCAAGCCAATGCGGAAGAGCTTCTTCCACAACTGTTGCAAGCCGCCCAAGCTGTTGGTATTGATGGACAAGCGACTCTGGATGGTATTGGATGGTATTTACATTGAGTTTGCTTTGTGTGGTGTCGGTTTGCGGTATGTACATACATGTAGGTGGCGTTGATGGCGTGGGTCAGGTAGAGTTTGTTGAGTTTTTTCCCTTTTTCCTTTGGCTATTAGCCGAAGAAAATAATGCATTTTCCTTTGTCTAAAAGCCGGAGGACAGCGGAGCTGGTGCGCTGGATGAGCTAGCATACATTGTATTGGTGTATCTAATACATACCAATACAATGTATTGCTGTATCCAATACGTATCCAATACATACCAATACGTATCTGATACATACCAATACAGTGTACTAACAAATACATACCAATACGTATCCGATACATACCAATATGTATCCAATACATACCAATAGGGGTGTTGAAAGTTGACTGCATAAAATCATAAGACCATAAATTCATAAAATTTCAATCTGAAAAAAATGTGTAACACCCAATCACTCAAAAAAGAGCAACAATTATAATACGGTACATAAAAAATGATCACGCAAAAGTGTTATAATTTTATGATTCGAAAAAAATATGATTTCAACTTTGAACACCCTTAATATGTATCAATACGTATCCCATACATACCAATACAGCATACTATAAACCTTGCAAATTTCTTTTTAAAAAAAACTGCCCTAACCCCTAACAGCTCCAGTGCTCCTTTGGCTTTTAGCCAAAGAATTATAGTGCCACAGGTGAGTTTGTTGCCTGTAGCAAGGATGTTGGCAGATGGGCGTGGTCTGAATTTGTTAGGGGGCGGGGTGCCAGACAATTATAAAAGGAAGAGAGTCGGAGGCCAAAATTTTTCCTCAGGCAACTCTTGGGCTGTACTTCCAGCTTGAGGGTTGTCTCACCCCCTTCCGCTGTTGCATTTGCGCAGTCTGGCAGGGGATATTTGTGGACCCCCCTGTCCTTCTGGGCTGGGGGTCTTCTTCCCAACACTTTTTGACCCTGCTAGACAGGGATGGGTGTTGGGCCACTGTGCGTCAGCTTGCTGTGCTGGGTGGCTGGTTGTGGGTTGCGGGTATTTTTTGCTTGTAGACTGTTTTTTTGGTGTGTGCATGTTTCTTGTAGGCAAAACCGCGGTTTTTTGGCTTGTTGTACTAAAAAAGGGAAAACCTTTGATTTTTTTTGTAATTTTGGCCTTTGGTAAGGGGAAACCCTTGAATTTTTTTTCTACAAACCTGAGGCTTTAATATACTTGGATATTCGAGTTTTATTTTGAAACTATTCAAAAAGAAATTTGAAACAAAAATGAAAGATTTTTGATTTCAAAAATCTCTTGGGCAAGCTTCAAACAACAGGGTGCACATATATTGTGCATCCCTGACCAAGTAGCCTGCCGGAGTGGGTAGGCAGGGGCAAGGTGTCTGTGACACGGGCAAGCTGGATAGAATACAGCTCAAGTGTTCAGCCTCGGAGGTGTGTCATTTCCCGCGTGGCTGCCTCCATGGACATTCGGATCATCAGCGGCAAGATCGAAGCCGTATTGAAAAGTGTTTTGTCCTGTGCCTCCGCCCCCAAGGTCAGGATCATATTGCCCCTGGTGATCGCGGGTTTCCTGGAGGTGTTTGCAATGGTAGGCCATCGGGATTTTTGTTAGTCAGTGGGATCCAATTGTAGAACGTTGAGGCAATATACATATTGGCAGTACTTTTTTCATGTGCCAGCCAACCCCCGCCCGGCGAACTCTGCCAACCCAAATACAGCCACTAAATGGGGGGGGGGTCTGAGGCACCAGTGGCCTGGCAACCATACAGGCATACTGCCTGTTCAAAAGTTTGATTTGTTGAAATTTAGATTTCTGAAATCTCAAACAGCCCTCCTGGGTGTGTTTGAAGAGTTTTGAACTCTTTTTGAAATGAAAAGAAATCAAAACGAAGTTGGTTTTGATTCCAAAAAGATTTCAAAATAATCTCAAAATAGTGTTTATAATTGGGGCCTTATCTGCAGAACTTGCAAAGGTTGACCCACTAGACTGGTGATAGTGTAGTGTAGTGCCAGGGTTTTTCTGTAGGTGTTAGCAACCTTCCTCTCATGGCTATGTGCGCAAGCCGCAAATAAAGCAGCTACTGTGCTGTAGGGAATGCCCCAGTGGACCCGGGTACCCGTTGGCACCCGGGTACCCCCCTGTTTTTTGGCCCAAACCCAACACCCGGCACCGCACCCGGCACACCTGTGAACAGCCCCCAAGTTGGTATGTTGAAGCCCCAGACTCGCGCACAGGAAAGGCTTCACAGAGCCTTTCTGCGGGGCCTTTTTTGCTCCGTGGATTCCATGGGTTCCACGGAATCTGGGTCGCGCGCGCCTCCCAAAGTCCACCTAAGTCAAAGTCCCCACACCGGTGTCCCAACTCACCACACATTTTTCTACGACTACGTCAAACTTTGTCTGGAAATCTCAAGCAGTTCAAAAACATCAACTAATTGTGATTTGGACCTTATCCCAGCTTGAACAGGTACCTTATTGTCGTGAATTGTGCCTGGTCGCTATCTCGTTACTACATGGCCGACCCAAATATTGAACCCAATCTACAAGGCTATCAACTCGATGATAACGGACAGCTCATCTTTAACTTTGCCGCCGGCCGTCGCCAGTTTACCCAAGGACCCTCTGGGAACGAACGCGAATTGAATGGATTCAATGATGATTTCACTGCTCAAACCAGCGTCGAAATCAACTCCGGAACTACTTCTCGTGGCGGCGGTGGCACCGGTATGGGTAGGGGAAGAGGGAGAGGCAGGGGTGGTTCAAAGGCGACTACGAGTACACGAGGCAAACGGAGGGTGAACTTCACCAAGAAAAACAGAAGCCAAGCCAAGATCTCTGGAGAAACTCAACCGTCCACATCCTCCAGCAACCCACCTCCATCTGAACCAGCCGCGGCGGCCAATGAAGCACCTGCGACCATCCATTCGGCGGCACTTGGACCTCAAGCCCAAGCTCGTGCTGAATTGGATGTTCGCTTAAGCAATGGAAATTCGGCTACTGTCCGAGAAGTCGCCTATGCCACTGGTAAAGTTAAACGGCTTACCAACTGCATCAAAGACGAACTCAAGCACTTGACCCTTGAGTACCAGAAGAAGATACACGAGTTGGCAATTACGCACGAGGTACGATCGGAGATCCTGTTCAAGTGGGTTGATGGATTCAACAAGATGAAAGGGCCAAACAGGTTCAACAACTATTGTCGATACGCTCATGAAGCGCTCCAACTTTTTGCCAGAAGTAAGGGTACTTCTGACTATCTACAAAGATGTCATTTCAGCTCATTTTTTTGTTTTTATCAATCCCAAAGAGGAATTCCCCCCTGGGGAACGGATGCAGCAAGTCGGAGAAAAGTGGCGAGGACTAACCGAGGCCGAGCAGCTCAAGTATAATGACGTTGAGTTTCTCAACAAACTGCGGCAAGCCATTGGTCTTGCGGAGGCTGACAATCCTGAAGACATAGAGGAAGAGGATCGCGACGCAGCTGGGGAGATTGACACGGAATTTCTTCAAGCTCGAGCGGAGAACAACAGAATGGTAGCACCGGCTGTGAAAGTACAACAGGCTAGTAGAAGCGGCGCCGAGGCTCTATCAGTATGTAAGAAGTGGATCAATGGTGTAACAAAAAAGGTATGTTTTATAATTTCATCTTTTTAATCAGAGGTTGATAGACCTGTATTGTTCCTTTCCAGTTTAACCATCTGAGAGCGGATCACCAGGTGGAAGGTTTTGTCTTGATTGTCTCAAGCGATGCAGCGGGCTCGGTCTTCCTACATGGAGGAACTCCCCTCGGTGAGATGTACATGGACATACTTAAGGCCAAACACGATTGCTGGAAGAAGTTCCATATTTGGGTCACCGGAATGATGGTGGATGCCGAGCTATATCCAGCAGCCCAACCCATCAAGAAATTGCCTCAGCGTGCAGTTGAGCCTTGGGAAGCTGGCAATGCAGCCCAGAGGAAAGCCGACATGAGGGAGAAGTTGCGGTGCTTGCTGCGTAAGTAGGAACTTTTATGTGCCTTTTTTGTCTAACTGACACTTGCCTCTGATGCAGTGAAAGCAACTCAAGGAAAGCGATCGCGTGGATGGCCTGCTAAGGCTCGTGGGGTCTTACGGGAATTGAATCTCATCCTCAGAATTCAACCAGAGGTGATCAACCCTTCGGACATAGGGATGGTGGATCTTGAAACAACTCTGCTTGACCAAGATACCGGCAAATACTCAAAGGATCAAATCAATGCCATTCTTAAGGCATTGCATTTCCAACAGATTTCACTTATCCAAGATTCAAGTCAAGCCGAAGCAGATTTGAGTGAGGTTCAAGGCTTGCAAGCTCTTGTTTGATTGCTTGTTGGCTTACAATGAATACTAGTTCTTCTCTACTTTGATTTCAGAACTTATTTACTCTTATCATGCAGATTTCTTCCATCTTGTCCATTTCTTTTCTCATTTCTGCAGTTCTTTTCTTGTGTTTTCTCACTGGAGAAGTATGTAAAAGTTATCTAAATCAACACTTTTCAATTATTTTGTGGTACAAGTAGATGTAGAGAGACAACAGGAGAACATTGGTCAGAGATTTCTGAGTTATATGTTTCAAAATGGGCCAAATTGGTGCTTTTATGGGGTTTTTCAGTGTTATGCTACTCTGGCTGCGGCTATTGGGGTTTTTTGGTATTATGCTACTTGGGCCTCGGCAAAGCTGTGTTGTTCCCTAGAATTCTAAAAGTCGAATAGAGGGATCTGGCCAAGAATATTGACATGTGTTGCTGTAGTACAACACAAATTCCAGGTGAGAGTAGCACCGGCCCCTGACATTTGCAAGACTGTGATTTTCACTTTCACTCACCGGATTTGTATGTTTGGTTTCATGTCACAATGACATAAACATGGGCTCATCTTGAAATTCTTACAAAATGGATACTGGCTTTACACAATACTGGATTTAACACAACCAATAAAAAATGTGGGATGTGTGGAGGGATGCAGTTTTGTCTCTAAATATGACATCCACCGGATAGGATAACTCATTGACCACAAATCAAATGATAAAGAATTCCTGGAGAGAATTATTGAGTTTGAATTCATTCTTTTCATATATATTTAAAATCTAGAATGATTCCTTTTGGGGATTTGAAGGTTTTGAAGTAGAGCTGGTTGCTACACTTCCTACACAAAGCTACATTGCCACTTTTTTAGAAAAGTGGCACCAACAGTCACCCTTTTTGGGTTAGTTTTAGCCTGCTTCTACACTTCTTTCTGCTATGCTACAATGCTTTTTGTGGCAAAAGAGGCCAAAAGTGCTAATAAGTGCATGGTGCAGTGTAGTGGGTGCTTTTTTGAGCCCTGTGCACATAAAATTAGTGCAGATAATGGAATTGATTTTATGTGGTAGCTTGGCTTCAACTATTGAAAAATTGAAAGCTTCATGGCATCTAGTATTTTTATGTTCTCAATTCTTCCTGGAGTGATGATTTGAATCAAACTAATGAGGTGAATTTTTTACCATGTGAGAAAGGAAAAAAAAAACTATTGTTGAACTCATTTCTTGAAATGGCATGAAAATTGCATGTGGCATATGCTCTGGGGCCACGGAAGGCAGATATGTTGTGGTGGCAAATTTAGACACTGAAATTATTTTCAGTTATTCATATTTACATGTGATCACTTGTTTGATATTGATTTACTAGGTATGAAGAGTGATGGGTTGTGTATGTTAGTATTATTGGATAAATTTTCTGGATGTGGATTTTAAGGGGCTTGCTTGCTATGAGATACAATTCTATTGAAAATTAAAAGAATATAGCTTTCTATCACTTGATTTTAAAAAACAAGTAGTTTTTGGCTAAAATTTGAACTTCACTAACCAATGTGATTGGTGAATGGAGGAAAAATTTCATGGGGATCTCATATGAGGTTTTATGTTGTTATTCAACTCACCAAATTCCAATGTGCACAGTGTGGTCATCCAAATATATGTGCAATATAAAAACACACATAGTCCAGTGAACATGTGTTTTGTATTTGGTACTAATTCAATTTCAATGCTTCCAGATCATGTACTATTTTTTCATGAAGACTATAAATAGATAACACATGATTGGAAGCTAGTAACTTGAATGATTATAAGCATCTGGTGGAATGTGTGTGAAATTTCAATTTTAAATTTCACACACAAGAAACACATGAATTCCAGAGTGATAGAGACTATGTGTCCTTCTCTTAGAATAAATCAATGTACTTGCTTCCAAAGCATAGATTATTTGATCATGAGTTTATGAATAAATAATACATGCTTAGGAAACAATTAGATTGAGTGAGTGTAAGAGAAACAACACATAGTCACTGGAATATGTAAATTTTGACTTTTCTTTTGGATTGCACACATAGAAGCTGCATGTTGTTTCTTTATACTCACCCAATTTACTTGATTCCAAAGCTTGAATTATTTATTCATAACCTTCATGATCAAATAATCTATTCTTTGGAAGCAAAATACTAGCTGAGGTTTCCAGCATTCACCCACTCTGGAAAAGTTTGAGGTGATATATTGCACAAATTCCGCACATGAAATGGGAAAAACAGTGATTCAGTTCTGATCAATTCACATCAATTGAAAAACTTGAACCTTTCATTATTTGCTCATGGGTTGATTGCTGAATCATAAATAAGATGATTGATGTTGGTATTGACTAGGGGTCATGATCCATGGTAATTTGTATGTATGCCAAATGGCTGGCCAAGTCTAATGTTGTATGCGGAAAAAACAAGTTCCACTCTTGTCATGTATTTATGTAAATATGTACATATTTATGCGGCCAAGTCTGAAGTTTCTCTGGTATGCGCAATCAAACTGATCTCTCCGAAAAGCATACAACTTGTTCGATTTTCACTACCTGGTGTAAGTTTTCTGTGATATCAATCACTTCTTCATGCACTTTTCTTTCAAAACTGATTCGTGTATGCCCATCTCTCAAAGCCCAAAAGAAAAATCTGGTAGACAGTGGAAATGTCAAGAATTTTTCGCGAGCGAAGGACTTCATACCAGCCGTTTGCCTCTTTTGAAGATAGGATTCGTGAATATGAACGGCTTGAGCGATTCGCTAGTGGACAAGGACCTCAACGAACCTTCAACCCTGGGTTAATTTCCGCACACCAGGGACTGCAAGACGACCTCAATTGTGCCGAAGAAGATGCAGATAACCTTGTGGACACCGAAAACTCCTTACAGGCAGAACATTTCGATACCGGCAATCACGACCGCGACCCCTTAGACCATGACCATTTAAGCGGCGATGTCACCATTGATCTTCTGGGTCATGCGCGTAGGTACCACACTCAGGTGAATCAACAAGCCGCACAAGAAAGACAAGAAAAGAACTGGGCTGAGGTGATGCCAGCGCTCCATGGCGCATATTTATTTCTCAAGTCGGAGACGGCGAATTGGACAACATCTGACTGGGGGAACGATAGGTCCAAAATCTTCTGTGACTGCGAAGAAGCAAGCTGCCATTATCGTATTGTGGACCTGATAGATCTGAACAGTTTGTATTTCAATCTATGTTTATTTATCATTGGTGTGCGGTCTGCTCAAGCAACAGCCAGCTAACAATTGGCATGATTTATGCTGACAGTTCAGAAGCGAAGACGGATGCGATTCTGTAAATGCATACCTGACCTCCTCCATCTTCTTGCGCATGGTTATCTAGGCTGTTCGCCGGTTGCCCCTCAAACAGCATTCTCCTTCAACTTACTCGGCTTTCATAGCCACTTATGGCAGTGGTGCACCGTGGGTAACTTGCCTTTCATGAATACCATGCAAGCTTGGCTAGAGGAGCGGTCCAATCCTCTCCTGACCAGCTCGGGAAAGGTAAATGATCTCATAATTCCACTAAAAATGTAGATTTATTGTAATATATTACTAATATTGTGATGGTACAACAGAGACGCGACCTTCGAAGATCTTTCACAGCTGCTGTGGATATTTACCGAGCGCTTTCAAATCGATCTAACAACATATTCAAAGACGTTATGAATTTATCTGGGCAGGAGATCTTGGCTAAAGAATCCTGTCCTGCCTGCTTTGGTCCGACGGCCCGAGCCGCTTCTCAACCATTAATCATCTGTCTTGATGGAAATTTCCAACATCGACATCACTTCGCCGCTAGCAAGAACTACTTGGACCTCATCACCCCCAGCAAATTTATCCACCCGGACGCCATTCAAGAGATGAACAATAAGATTCTGGCGCAGGAAAACTTGCACCGAGTTCGCAACAAAGTGAGTTCTTCCTTTTGATTTGTAATAGATTTTAACCTTGCTCATTGCCTGTTCAATTTTGTAAATTACCCTTACTAGGCCGATCGATGTGCAGATGCACATAAAGCTGCTGACGACAAGAGAAGTACATCAACCTGGAAGGCCTGCGACGACACTGGGTTGATGGGGAGCTGCTGTAGGCATGACGCGGCTATTTATCTTGCCAACATTACTGGTGGGGGGGAGAAACGGAAGTACCCATTGGCGATTATGAATCAGATCCTGCAGGATGTTGATTCAGAGAGAGAAGTGCGGGTCCTGTACGATATTGGTTGTACAATGAAAAAGTTCATTGGCTTGGTGAGCATTATTTCACTTCTGCTCCTGATTGAAACCATGCAACTTATTCATGTCATTCTAGCGTCACATGTTTGCGGAGGAAGCAGATCGGCTACATTTTGGCACATCAGTGTTTCACTCATATGTGCACAACTGGAAGTGTCAGTTGGAATTTAGCCCTCGTTTCAACGACGGGTGGGGCCTCTCAGATGGTGAAGGGCTTGAACGGCTTTGGTCTGTTTTGTCTCCGCTTGTCAGTGCTTTGAGACATGCAACCAGAAATCATCGACTTGGTTCATTGCAACTCAAAGTTGAGTTCCACAACAAGAAAGGAATTATTTCTCTAGGTGGGTATGTGTGATGCATGATTCACTTGTTAATAAAGTTTGTTATGAATTTCAAGCTCAACTAATTTCTTGATATCTAGTTGTGTGGATTAAGCACAAATACAAGATGGCATGTGAGAAGGGTGACGCAGCAAGTGCCCGGCTGAACGAGTTGACCAGAGTTCAAAACCCATTTTCTCTGGATCAATCGACCTACAACCGTGAATTTTTTGAATCCCAGTGGCAAGATCAGCGGAACTTTCAGCAGAACCACACAGATGTTGAGACCGAAGAACGTGAGCGCTTGGCAGTTTATTTAGACCGGCATGCCACTTTGGAAACATTAAGGTAAATATGCTCCCTATAGTAAGCCAGTATTGACTTCAGGCTTGCTCAAACCACTTATCCATCTCAGGAGGCGCATCAACCAACTGGCAGCTCACCGAGAAAACCCGGGTACATATGACTCAATAATGGAAACTATTCTTGAAATATCCGAGGCTCAAGAGCTGCAGAGCTCAGTGGAGGTGGATTTTGCATCCTTTCCTGCTGCTTTGGTCGGGACAAATCGTAAGCATCCTTTTTTTTTAAAAAAAAAAAAGACCATCAAGACTTAATTTGCTGTTAACAACAGCTGAGGAGCAGAATGCACGACTTCTTGTATGGCATTCCAAATCAAAACTCTATTCCCACGCGGTGGAGTTGCATGCTGAGCGACAGCCACTGTATCGGGGAACGCACATTGGAACCACTCTCAGCACAAGAATTCTAGCCGCAATTGAACGTCGCAAAGGTCCAATCACAGCTGCCGTGAACAAATTCAACGGGTATCGGAGCGACTATCTGACACGTTTTGCACCCGAGCAGCTCAACCTTCCAGAAAACCAGCCCCTCACTTATCATACATTCACCAATCTTTCGCTAGAAAGTTCCTTCTGGCAAGATGTATACTTGTTTCATTCGCAAGCGCCGTGGGCAAAAAATGCAGATGTACAAGCGGGGATTCAGGCAGTCCTAGCAATAGACAGGAGTGATGAAGAAAAGGTTCTTGTTGGAAAAGAGTTCAAATGTGCAATTTCGTGGGCTGTCAAGCTTCATGCTTCCATCCAGGCAAAATTGGATGATGTTGGTGAGTCAGGTCATATGCTTAGGAAAAATGCCTGGAGAGATCACAGGCTCAGGTCTTATGCGTGGAATGCTAGATCGTTGATTATCAAATGCTCTCGAGAGCCAGGCTGATTCAGACAAAAGTATGGGATCCGAAAGAAACACAAGGATACATGATGATCTACCAATCACCTCCATTGATCTAGGCGAGTGCGAAGAGGAAGACAAACTGGCCCTGGTGAAATCAATCCTTGATGAAGAGCTCTCAGAACATGAAGCCTTGATGCGATCCTGGGCTGGAGATGTCGTTGAACTCTGGAAAACTATTTATGGGCCGACCCCACTCAATCATCCTTGGTTCTCACTGGTGAATTCCCTTCCACCGCCAAGGTTTCATGCTACAGACAATGACGAAAGCGAAGACAATTCAGAAGCTATACTTGCGGGAATTGACGAAGGTGAAGAGGACGCTGGTAGCAATGTAGATGGCGAAGAAATCAGCGCAGGTGACATGTTAAATCTCCTGAACATTGCTAACGAGAATCTGGCAACTAACAACAGTCACCAAGCTGATTAAGCAGAGGAAAAACCTCATATAGTTTGTTGTTTCATTTTTCTCCTTGGCATCTGTGTGTTGTTCTTTACTTTTGTATAATTTTGGCCTCGCTGTGCTGCGCGAATTCATTTCCCTCCTTTCCAATCATGATCAAGATGATTGTTTCTTTTATTTTCTCACATGTGCAACAGTAAAACTATTGCGCCGAACGACAAAAGAAAAAAAATGTGATTGCAGCCAAGGTGTGAGTATACCGCATTTAAAAGCGAGGAGAAACAAGTGTACGGTTGATCGGCCAAAACAAAACCTTTGGCCCATGGAACTTGATACTGCTGAGGGGGGGAGTGAGAAAGAATGAAAAAATGAAAACAAAAAGTGGCGGTGGGGGACCTCACTGCATTGCCTGAGTTTATCCGATCAAGAGTTGTACACTTTTCTCGGCCTGGGCTGCAAGCTTGTCGGACAAGCTCGGTCCGACAAGAGGCTCGGACCAAGTTGACCGATCAGATAGTTCGTGTACTTTGAGTTGGGTGGACTTTGGGAGGCGCAGGCGACCCAGATTCCGTGGAATCCATGGAATCCACGGAGCAAAAAAGGCCCCCCAGAAAGGCTCTGTGAAGCCTCTCCTGTGCGCGAGTCTGGGGCTTCAACATACCATCTTATAGGCTGTTCACAGGTGACCCGGCACCGCCTGGCGGGTACCGCGGGTACTTTTGGAGGGTACCCGCGGGTACCCCCCAATTTTTAGCGCACAAAACAAGCTTGTAAATTTCATGAAGATAAAAAAAATGTACAAGAGGTGGCAGTCACGGTACTGACCGGGCATCAAGAGGATGTAACCGGACATCTTGAGAGCAGTACCGGTCATCGAGAGCAACGTACTACACTCTTGAAGGCTGGCACTGACCGGCGATCGAGAGGAAAACACACTCTCGATGGCTCGTGCCGGTCATCGAGAGCAAAGCTGCCCTCTCGATGACGGCTACTGACCGGGATTCAAGAGGATGTAACCGGACATCGCGAGCTTTGCTCTCGATGATCGGTCAGTACCGGTCATCGAGATGGCAGCTTTGCTCTCGATGTGGATTGTACTAAGCTGATACCCAATGTCTGACCGGCGCCCATGATCCCTCCCTCGCCCCACCGGCCCGCGCCCCGCGCCTCCCAAAGGGGGGGTACCCTTACGGGTACCCGGGTACCGGGTTGTTTTTTCTCCAAAAGCCAACACCCGACACCGCACCCGGCACCGCCTGGCGGGTGCGCAACGGGTGTGAGGGGTACCCGCCCGCGGGTGCCGGGTACCCCCCAGCGGGTACCCGAAGGCATTCCCTACTGTGCTGTGTTGCAGCACTTTTTTGGCAGGAGTGTAACAGAAGCCCACTAAAAGGCGGCTAATACCAAAATTTTTGGTGTGCACATGTGTCCACTCCACAAATATTGAAGTGGATGATGGTATACTACAAAAATACCCAAAATTGGAGTGCCCAACCATGCACTCCAAAATTTTTGGAGTGAATGATGCCAATTGGTATACTCCAAAAATCCCCAAAAATTGAGGTGCCCAACCATGCACTCCAAAATTTTTAGATTAGAAACCTGAAAGAGGAAACAAGCCTCTTGATGACTGGCCAGAAAAGCCATTGCCATCAAGAGGACAAAACCCTCCTCTAAATGCCCGGCGCAGACTGGTCATTGAGAGGAGCAAATCACTCCCCTCAATAACCAGTTGGGCTGGTCATGAAGAGCAAACAACCCTCTTGATGAGCAACAGAGACTGGTCATCAAGTGGAGTAAACCACTCCTCTTGATGACTGGTCCAATTGGTCATTAAGCTGAGCACAACTCTGCTCTTGATGACCAATGCTTGTTTCTAGAGAATTTCAACTGGTACCCGGCACCCGTACCAGGGTACCGCCCGCACCCGCCAGACGGTTCCAGGTGCCCATTTGTTTGGAAAAAGTGGTGCGGTACCCGGGTACCGCTTTGCCCTGCTGGGTTAATTGGGTAACCCTTTGACCCCTGGCCCTTGGCCCACTTTGAGCTGCCCTCAATGACTGAAAATAGACCGGTCATCGGCCAGGACCGGCCATCAAGGACGGTCCCTGGTGTAATCATCAAGGGGAGTTGTTACTCCCCTCGATGACAAGTGCGTGCTGGTTGTTGGGGGAGCACCCTCAATGACCATGACCAACCTGTTTGATGACCGGAACAGGCCGGTCATCAAGGGGAGGACCTCTTGATGACGTGTCCATTCCGGTCATCAAGCACACCTCTTGGTGACCTTTTGGATGAAAAAAAGCTGGCGGGTACCACTGGTACCCGCCTAAAAGACCCGTGGTACCCGCCAGGCGGTGCCGGGTGCCCGTTTTTGGTAAAAACTGCGAGGGTACCGGCGGTGTAAATGGTACCTGGGTACGTTTTGACAGAAATTCTATACTTGTTTCCTCTTGCCCAACCGGTAGAAAGGAGTGTCCAGGTTTCTACTCCAAAAATTTTGGAGTGCATGGTTGGGCACTCCAATTTTTGGGGATTTTTGGAGTATACCATCATCAACGGTGGGCCAGCTACGCTAACCGTAGCGTTAGCGTGGCGTAGCGTAGCGGAATTCCGCTAACTTTTAGCGTAGCGTTAGCGGAATTGCGCCTTTCTGCGCTAACGCTACGCGCAAAGGGTGCGCAGCTAATTTAGCTGTTAGCGTAGCGTTGGCGCAGATGCGCGCAATTGCGCTAACGCTACACACGCAGGGCGCAAAAGAGCGCGCGCTACGGTGCGCCACAGTGCTTTTAGCTGAAAAAAGGCCTTTTTTTCCGCTAAAAGCGCTGTAGCGCAGCGTAGCGTAGCGTAGCGTAGCGTAGCGTAGCGTAGCGTAGCGTAGCGTAGTGACTGTAGCGGCGCGCTAACACTAACATACAATTGGCGCGCTGTTAGCGCCGCTGAAACGTAGCGCAGCGTAGCGGCGCTAACAGCGCGCTAACGCTACTCAGAATGAGCGGGCGCTTTTTGCCGCTACGCTAACGCTAAGTGGCCCTGTAGCGTAGTGTAGCGTAGCGGCCCACCGTTGCCATCATCCACTCCAAAAATTTTGGAGTGGACTACTGTTCACTCCATTTTTGGAGTGCATGAAGTAAATCTTTGGTGTGCATTTAGCCTGCCCCTTTTTAAAATTAACCCATGCTTCAGTGAGCAGCGTCACCACACAAGCTGAATATTGCAGGAGGTTATGTACATTTGTATTCATGAAAGTGCAAACATAAGTAAAGTTGCTCAAGGAAACTTGTTTCATCCAGTTTCTAAACATTGGTTTGACAACGCCTGAATATATACTCGTGAGAAGTTCTTCCGATTCTGGCGTTGCAAGTTTTGCACAATCTTCAAATATGGTATTTTATGCCACTTTCCAACGGCCGCTTGCGCTGAATCGGGTCTTGCATTTTGTTCTAACAGTTTTACCAACTAACTTGGCCAAGCTGCAGATTTCTGATCATTGGGTGAACTCGATCGAAGAATCATGCTTCTCCGGAGAGGAACTCAACGCTGCTAATTTGTTGGCATGGCCCCCTCCCATAGTTTCTTCAAATCATTTTACCAATCCATGTGAAGAGGCACAAGATCAAACCCTTTCCATGATGCAAAATGAACAAGCATCCTCAGTTTTTGCAGTTGAAGATCTTGCCTCAGTACCTCTCTCCCCAACCTCACATAGCATGCTGCTTGAACTGGAAAAAGATTTATCTCCAATGCCATTTCCCCCCCATCCATTGGATACTTCTACTGACAATACCCATGCTTCTAGTTCAGGTGGATCCGTGAGAGCACAAGACTTTTTTACCAGGAGGACATCAACTTACGGCATATTTTTTTACTTAAACAGATCCTGGGGTTGAAGTTCACCCTCATTCCATCGGTCAACTATTATCGCCTGCAGATTTTTTAGTCGAAGATCCTCATGCAGCTCCACTCTCCCCAAAGTCGCCAAGCATGTTGCTTGAATGGGAAAAACAATTCCTTCCGACTTCATCTTCTTCCAATCCATTTCTTCCAGTTTCATCTTCTTCCAATCCATCTAATACTTCTAACAGGGATCCATACATCATTCGTTCAAGTCAGTTTCTCTTTCTGTGGCTCTTAGATTGACATCACTCATTGGCAAGGATTTTGTAAGCTTATCAGAGATTCTTCACCTCCAAAACTCAGGTTTTGAAGCCCATGATCGAGTCCATACGGACCCGAGCGAGTCGGATCAGGCGCCTGCTGGTGGCATTCCTTCTCAAATGATAAACCAAGAGCTTTCCAGAGGTGATACCGGAGCAGGTTAGTCTGGTTAGCATATGGGTGTAGCTGACCTGAATCAGGCTTCATCAAGTTAACTCGCTTCTGTCTCAACAGCTGGCCGACTGTGCATCATCGGACCTCCGTTCAGCCAGTCCGCGAATGACATCAACGCCAGCTTAACTTCAAATGGATCAAGGAAAAGATCTGCTGCTGAATATCTGAGTCCGGAGAACGAAGTGACCAATCGCACTTCTGAACATTCTTTGACCGCTAGATACCATTCTTTATTGGTTCTAAAACAGCGTTTTGATAAATTCTGTACAAAGGTTGATTCAGAATTTGGCATCCAAACTTCCTCCTCCAAAAACCCATTCATCCCTCATCCAAAATTACCACTTGCACTGTTTTGGGGAAAAACAAGTCCTGTGGCAATAAGAGTATTAAATTCTTCCAAGGATGCTTCTAAGAAAAGGAGGATTTTGTTCACTCGCTACCATCATTTAATCAGAGTCCTGTACTTACTCCAGGAGGAATATTTGAACACTTGTGACATTCCAACATTCAAGTACTTAGTTTGGCAAGAGAAACTTTTGGACTGGGTTGACTGTGAAATTTCTGGATCTGATCTTGAAAGTGGTCCAATCATTGGAATCAATAGATCATCAAAATTAGAATGGAATATCAATTATGATTATCGAGATACTCAGGTCAAATTGGCATATTACTTCTCTCAGGATGGTGATGAGGTCAATGCACTTCCAACTGCTACTTTTCTGTTTCAAAGCTTCAAGACTCAGAATCTAAGTGAGTGGAAACAAATTTACTCTCAGGTGTCACATGAGCTACATTACTGATTCTCAAAATGGCTCAAATAAAACTCACATGTGGTATGAATTGATTTTGAATATGTAAAAATCACAACTTGTCAGTCCATTTATCATCCCCAACTGAATTTCCAGAAGAGTTTTCAAAACCTCCCTCAAGTCCTAATTTCAAGCAAAACATGGAATTTTTATTGAACTTGGCAAGGAAAAAAGAAGTGTTTTCCAATCTGATTTCTTATCCTAAGCACTCAATTAAAGGTGGGATTTCCACATCAGATTCCAACTTGCGTTTCCATAATCACCTGCGTATTCTCAGAGGAAAGCTGAAAAAAAAGTTTCAGAGCAATCACCCCAGATTGCCCATCACAGCTTACTTTGAGGGAGGAAATTCAGATAAAAAAGTTCTACATGTTCTGGAAAATTCTGATTTTAAAATAAGATTAGTAGAAGAGCACATATTGTATAGAAAGCTTAGAAGACTCCTTGTGGCAATCAATTACATTCATCTTGAATCTCACCAACACTTCTATACCGCACAAGATGATTACAAGGCAAGTACAAAGCAAATATATGGCTGGCTTGTTGAAATTCTCATCAGGCCCAAAGGATCACTTCCTCTCTTCGGCTATTATACAGCTGAAATAAACCTTGCACCTTGGGAGGGCGAACAAAACAGAAGCTGGAAAGGATTTCAACCACTTCAACTACAATTAATCAAATACTTTTCTGATGAGGAAGATCCTCTTTTATTGGAAACAACAGCAGTATTTGCTTATACAACTTGGTTTGAGAATCATCATCCAGAAAGATTGGAAACTCTACACGAAATGAGCCTTAGTTTGAAGTTTAGCTTATACAGCTATGAGGGGTATTCAAAGTTTTTGCACAAATTTATAAAACTGTAATACTGAAAAATGTTTTTCTTGGAGCTGCTTAATAATTGATGACTTCCTATCAAGATCTGCAGGCCTCTCAAATGTGATCTAGAGCCCAAAAGATAGATTTACCACCAAAAATCTAGACTTTTTTGTTCTAAAGAAAAATCCAAATTTGGGGGTCCCAGATTGCATGGGAGGTCCTCCATTCTCAGTCAAAATTACTTACAAATTATATGAAACTATGCAGCCATTTCTGAACATAAATAAACAAAATTTAATGACAAGTAAAATTGAGTTCCAACTTTCCTAGATAAACAAACAAAACCAAAAAACATTTTAGAAAATAAATCAAACCTCCTGGATATCTTTCACTCTTCAAAGGCAAGGAGGTCACAATTGAGGCCAGCCACAAGCTTTGAAATTGACTGACTAGGATATTTCAAATCTGGTGAACATCAAAAGAATTCCTTGATTATGAAGAGATCATCACTCCTGATCTGGTTATCTTGCAGAAAGATTCACATCTGTTGACAAAGTCACAGCACTTCAACATGTTTGGTGGCGTCCGCAGGTCAACAAAAATTTGGAAGTATCCCTTTTCATAGCGAGTAAGCTTGACAAATGTGACGAGTGTTTAATCTCCCAGTGAGCTGTTTTGAGTGAATTTTAAGTACAGTTATCGTGCAATTTTATGAGTAAATGTAAGGGCTGTTCACTTGTTCTGTAAAGTTGCATCCCCCCCTCTTTAGGGAAAGGTTCCGATGAAAACTCATATGTCATGAATGCGAAAAACAGACCTAACTGACATTAACAAAAAGATTTGATTTATCTGGTTCCACGCAAGCCAATACCTGCTGGCAGGATGATCTGAATAACTGTGCGGTATCAAGTGACGAGTGAGACAAGATACATTTCGTATTAAGAATGTGGAGCGCCATCCCCATCTGATGGCATGAGATTGCTGCTGAGCAATCAGTGAGCCCCTGTTTAGATTAGCAACTCCAACTACTTTGCTATCAATTTCGATGGGGTTACATCTACCGGCACCGGTGATTTACGGGGAGAGGTTCCCATGTGGACATGAAACCCCAACCCAATCAAACTCAGCGAGGCCTACCCGACAAACTGGAGCCTTTCTCTCATGCAGCTTGGCTGCTTCGCTGGTGCTCGTGTCTACATACGCCTATGCAGGAATGACCTTGATCTACTTCTTGGGTGGTAATCACTGCCTCAGGGTACAAAAGATTAAGAAATGGGAGGTTCAGGGTGACATAAGTCCATAGTCAGACAGCGCAGCTTGGGCCGAGTTAGCCCAAGCTCGCGCAGGAGCGGAGTGGGTCAGAAACGTATTTATTCCGGAAGTACTATGTACTTATGAGGGGGTGCTACTCCAACGGGGCTTCTCCGCCCAGGCCAGGGCCATTACACCAGCCAACATCGATCGAGCAAATTCCCGCCGAGCTGCAAGATACCACTATACCTTCTCGGTCCCAACCACTTCTCGGCTTTTCTATCCATCAGCCAAACAGTAGAAACATCTCCCCCGCCATCATGTTCGGTGTCCTCTCTCGCCATGCCTTATCAGCTTCGGTCTTGCGGCGGTCAACAGCATCCGCTCGTCGTAAGTGCCCTTTTTACATATTCAGTTTGTCTTCTTCGACACTTATCGCTGCCATCCTCTCCAGAGCTTCATAGCTCGGCACAGGCTTATGCACTCAGCAAGTTCACGATGCCCGCTATGTCCCCTACGATGACTGAGGGCGGCATCGCAAATTGGAAGAAGAAAGAGGGAGAAAGCTTTGCGGTTGGAGATGTCTTACTTGAGATTGTCAGTTCTATCTCTCAGAGCTTCTTTCCCGTCTATCAATCCGAGAAACAATCATGCAAACATCCTGGCTAACATCTTTTACCTTTTCATGTGAATTTTCATGCTTTATCAGGAAACTGACAAAGCTACAATGGATGTTGAAGCTCAGGACGATGGTAAAATTGCGAAGATCATTGTTAGTAATCTGAATTTCAATTGTTTCGTATCCAACTTGACTTACTGACTTGCTATGCAGGTGGCCGATGGCGCAAAAGCTGTCCCAGTCGGAAAAGCGATTGCAATCTTTGCAGAAGAAGGGGAGGAAGTGAACACCAGCGAGGTTGAAAAATTAATATCTGAAAGCGAAGCATCGGCAGCACCACCAACTC